>NC_080421.1:65147195-65747195 GCF_029873635.1 Malania oleifera | reverse complement strand
GATTCTCCAATTTCTTCGACCATCTCATCAAGTAATCTATACATTCTATCTGCATTCTTGACAATATTAGAAGCATCAATAGACTTGATGAATACTGATCCCCTTGGAGAGTTCACTAAAAAGTTGATTATGTCTTTATTAGCAACTGAATCTCTCCAACCATCAGACATAATTGAGCAGCCATATTTTGTCCATTCCTCCTTATGGACCTTCAACAACTCTTTCATTCGACTGACTTCCTCCTTTAGGTAAGGAACTCTCACTTCATGATAGCTAAGTGGCTTTATTCCAGGACCATATTGTCCAATCGATTCAAGTGCCACTGCAAAGCTGCTCAAACGTACAGCATTAAATGGTATCCCAGCATCATACATCCACCTAGCAAAATCTCCCATTGCCTTTTTTCTAAGTTCTTTTTTGCACGCTTCATTTATTGATGTTTGCTTCATCTTCCCTTCTTTCCTAGCTTGAATCGCTTTCTTTGGATCGGGAGTAAAAAACAAGTCTATAGGCCCCTTCTGTTTTGGTTTCTTCAAGTTGGATTGGTATGATCTTTTACTTCCATCACTAGTAAACACTCTCTTGCCACGAATGTCAATTTCTTGAACTTCATCTTCTTCATCTTCACCGTAATGATCTATATCATCAAAGTCGGGCAATAACTCATTTTCCTCCTTTTCCATATCTTTCTTCAACATATACTCTTTAATCTCCTCACGTACATGAGTAGGGCACTTAGAGCATTCTTTCACATTTCGAAATCCTCCGACAATGTGTTGTTTTGCTCGAAATATTCCTCCCCTTGTGACTTTAGCACAAAAATTGCAAGTCAAATTATTTCTATTTTTTTGATCCTCCAAATGTGCATACTTCCATGCGGGATCTTTCTTTGACGAGGCCTCACATCCAGAACTAGAATCCATTTAAGATTTTAGACTTGGTATCCCGTATCCTAACTGAAAAAACAATGCATCATATATTTATAATTTAAGACTTACATAATGCATTTCCAAATAAATTAAAAAACAGTACCTAAATTTCAATAAAAAGAATAAATATTATGTATTAGTTATAATTTATAAACTTACATTAATTAAACTAAATATTATAAATTAAAAAACAGTAGCTAAATTTCTGTAAAAAAAATAAATATTATGTATTAGTTATAATTTGTAAGCTTACATTAATTAAATTTAATATTATAAATTAAAAAACAGTAGCTAAATTTCTGTAAAAAATATACATATTATGTATTAGTTATAAATTGTAAGCTTACATTAATTGAAGTTAATATTATAAATTAAAAAACAGTAGCTAAATTTCTGTGAAAAAAATAAATATTATGTTATTAGTTATAATTTATAAGCTTACATTAATTAAACTAAATATTATAAATTAAAAAACAGTAAGCTTACATATAAAGAAGAAGAAGAAGAAAAAAAGCAGGCAGCCGTCAGCAGTCAGCAGCACGCAGCAAGCATGCAGCAGGAAGAAGAAGAAGAAGAAGAAGAAGAGAAGCAGCAACAGAAGAAGAAGAAGAAGAAGAAGAAGAGAAGAGAAGCAGCAGGCAGCGGGACGCAAGCAACAGCAGCAGCAGAAGAAGAAGAAGAAGAAGAAGAAGAAGAAGAAGAAGAAGAAGACTTACAAAGGTTCGAAGTGTTGAAGGCGACGTGACGAACTCACGTCGTGCTCGAAGGCAGTCAGACGAACTCACGACTGCTTCGAAGGCAGGCAGACGAACTCGCGAGGGCTCCGGCTGGTTCGAAACGAAGTTGCGCAGGTCGTGCTTCTTCAAAATGTCGAAGATGAACTCACGATCCTGGTCGAAGCTCGAAGACGAAGTCGCGAAGGCTTCCGGCTGGTTCAAAGGCTCGCAAACGAACTCACGAAGGGCTTCGAAGGGTCGAAAGGGGCTAGGGCTTTGTTCGTTTGTCTCCTTTAAATGGCTTAAAAATACACAAGGCGCGCCTCACTGCGCCTCGCGCTTCACTGCGCCTCGTCTCGCCTCGTCTCGCTTCTTGCAGGTCGCCTCGCCTCACCTGATATGAGGCGGCGAACTCATCGCCTCACTGCGCCTTGCGCCTGAGGCGCGCTTTTAACTACTATGATCAAAAAGAGAAGTTTTTGGACATGTAGTCTAGACAACAGAAGATGTCCAATCCGTTGGATACAAATTAGTATTTGTGCAAAAGCAAAATGAAAATAATGGAATTACTCGATATAAAGCAAGGCTTGTGGCACAAGGTTTCTGGCAGAAACCTAGAATTGATTATGAGGAGACATATTCTCTCGTAATGGATGGAATCACTTTCAGATTCTTAATTGAACGATAGTTACTGAATGACTGAGCATGCGTCTTATGGACGTAGTAACAACATACTTATATGGATCGTTAGATAATGAAAATTATATGAAAATCCCCTGAGGATTTAAATTTCCTGAAGCAAAACGTAGAAATTTATATTCAATTAAACTCCAACGTTCTTTAAATGGACTATAGCAATCTGGACGCATGTGGTACAATCGATTAAGTGAGTACCTTGTTAAAGAGGGATTCATAAATGATCTAATTTGTCCATGCGTTTTTATTAAAAGATCAGAATCAGAATTTGCTATAATTGCTATTTATGTTGATGATTTAAATTTAGTTGGAACTCTTGAAGTGCTCACTAAAGCTGCTAATTATTTAATGGCGGAATTGAGATGAAAGATTTAGGAATGACAAAATATTGTCTTGGCTTATAGATTGAACATATAAATGGCGGAATTCTTGTTCATCAATCTAAATATACCGAAAAGGTATTAAGGCAATTCTATATGGACAAAGTTCATCCTTTGGGATCTCCAATGATGGTGCGATCACTTGATGTTAAGAAGAATCCATTTCGACCTCATGATGAGGGGAAGGAATTACTTGGTCCTGAAGTACCATATTTAAGTGCTGTCGGCTCTCTAATGTATCTGGCCAATTGTACAAGACCCGATATTGCATTTGCTGTAAATCTACTAGTAAGATACAACTCTACTCCTACTCGGCGGCACTGGAATGTAATTAAGAGCATTCTGTGTTATTTGAGAGGTACATCTGATTTGGGTCTATTCTACTCATTTGATTCCAAATTTCAATTAGCAGGATATGCAGATGCTGGATATCTATTTGATCCTCATAATGCTAAATCTCAAACTAGATATGTATTTCTTTACGGAAAAACTGCTATATCTTGGAAATCAGTAAAACAGACGATTACTGCAACATCCTCCAATCATTCTAAAATACTAGCTATCCATGAAGCTAGTAAAGTATGCGTGTGACTCATATCAATGATTTTTCATATCCAAGCAAATTGTGGGCTTCAATCAATCAAGGATATTCCAACAATTTTATATGAAGAGAATGCTACATGCATAGCTCAACTAAGAGGAGAATACATAACCAAATCACACCACAACGTACTGAAAAATTAAAAACACAATCCAACCAACCAAAATATGAAAAACAATCAATCATTCAAGAATTTTATGCTTTTTGGTAGCAGCCCTGTAGTTGTTTGTAAACCTTGCTTTGGATGGAATTTTATTGCGTTTCTCTTAATCAAGATTTCCACAAATTAACCAACGTACTCCTTTGTTGGTTTTCGCAAATGGTTAATTGAAACGTACTTTCTAAAATCAAGAGTCTTCTTTGAATTTTGCTTTTAAGCCTTGCAACCTGCATTTAGCATACACCAGAATATATGGTGCAGAAAATAAAAAGAGTAGCGATGAGAAGAACACCAAGATTTACGAGCTTCGGCTTATCCCTAACCTACATCCTCACCTTTGGTCAATTCCATCAAAGGATTCCACTAAGTATGCTCCTTTTCGGGCGGAGCAAGCCTTTTACAATATTCTCTCTCTTTCAGGAAGAGAAACCTCTCCAAGCGATCAATATATGCTTGGTCCAACGATCAAAATCAGCTTTGAACCGTCAATAATACAATGAGAAGGCTACTATAAATTGAGTACAAAGAAACTCTCAAAACAGAGTAGAGTTGTACACGTTAGATTACAGAATATACTTCAATCAAATAATAATAAAGTATGAAGCTCAAGTATAGAGATCACCAAAGGTTCGTTAAGTGATTGAGAAAACTCAGTGTAAGAACCGTAGTTTGATGATTTAGCAGCGATTTCAGAAGTTATCTCCTAGATGGAGTGTAAGCAATAGAGAACTTAAAGAGAGATTGTGAGCTTGAATGCAAAAGGGCTGTGTGATTACTTGGCTAATTGAATTTTTGGGATTAAAAGAGTATTTATAAGCATTTTAGGATTAGTTTGCTTGTTCCCCAAGTGACTTGGAGTGTCCATCAAGTTTTTATAACGTTCATAATTGAAAAACTAATTTTTGAAATTTTCTTGTGGAGTTTAAAAAATCAAATCCCGTGGAGTCAGTTGGCTGGACAGGCGACTGGGTAGTATATTTCCACAGGGTCAGTCTGCTGGACAAGCGGCTGACACCCTTCTGTCTGTCAGAAATTAAAATTAGGAAATTGTCAGTCGGCTGGCTCAACACAGTTCAAAATGGGTCAGTCAGCTGGGTGATTTCAGTTCATTGTGTCAGTCGGCTGGGCAGTTTACTTAGTTGTTGTTTTTCTGTTAGTCGGCTGAGTAAACCCAGAGTATTTCTGGTCAGTCGGCTGACCAGTCCTCTTTCTGGTTTTTCATTTTTGGTTTTCAAATTTAGTTTTTCTCTCTTGTTTTGATCTTTCATAAAACATTTTCCGGGGTTTTAAAATAGGTCTCTAAGTCCATGTATTTCTCCTAAAGAGCTTCATATTTCTAAATTATATTTGATATGGAGTACTTACAAACTGCTTTACTGAATATGACTTTTAAGTGCTAAATCTTCAAGTCCGTTGATGTTCCTTTTGACTTCGAGTCTCTCTTGGTCTTTAAGCTTTTTCATTTGTCTTTTAATGCTTAAATACTCGGTGAAGCTTTCACTTGATTTGACTTTGATTTCCAGCTTGCTTCCATGACAAACGTGAGTGTTGAGTTATGTATTCCTGAAATAAAGTCACTCAACAACACATGTTAGAACATCTTCATTTGTTATCATCAAAACAAGATTGAAAAGCCTACTTAGGCCAACAATCTCCCCTTTTTTGTCGATGACAAACGAGAAGCAAAGATGAGGATAAAACAAACTCCCCCTTACTATATGCATTTTTTCACATGTGACATCAATTATGTATAGCATGTGGAAATGTTTAATTTGCTCAAAGTCAAAGATATCAATATGCTCAAAGTCATAAATATTCCGTATTCCATACACACATCATCATAAATATTCCATATTCCATGCATGCATCATCATAAATATTCCATATAACACTTCCATCTTTGCTTTTCACAACCTCTCCCCCTTTGGACATCAATCAAAAATAAGGGGAAATAAACAAGCAAAACTACCAAGCTAAGTTTTTTATCAGACAACGTGCCAAAATAGAATCAAAAAGTTACAAATGTCAGATTTTTAAGAAACACATCAGTGTGCATCATCAGAATGATGTTTTTCTTTAGCTTCATCTTCTTCTTCTCCCGATTCATCATCTTCGCCTTCTTCAGAACCATGCTTCTCTTCAGTGTCTTCCTTATCATCATCATTGCCATTTTTGGAATCCTCTTCGTCCCTTCCATCATCACTAACAGGAGCGGAAATAATATCCATAGGATCAGTGGGACGAGAGGAACTGGCTAAGTGTTTCTCGATGCGACCCAAACGGTCATCAAGGAAGGAATAATTAGCTTGAAGAGATGAGAAGTTGGTTTGAAGGGATTGGAGCCCTGTTTGCATGTTTTGGTTGAAGTTGGTGAATTGCTGGTAAAATGGATTAAACCATGCAGGAGGGCCTGTAACAGGAGGTGGACGGACTTGTCCTCCGCTTCTCTTAAGAATCCATCCATCATCATACTTTTCATACCCCATTAATTTAAGAGTTGTAGAATTGAAAATGTCATAATGGGTGCGTTTTACAAAGAAATCAGAGGAGGAGGGTATTTGAAGTTTTGTAAAAAACATATTTAGGATGCCTCCATAGGGAAGGGTAACTTGCCGTGCCTCTACACGTGATAGCATCCATTTAAGCATAAGGCTTGGTAGGTCTAGTTTCTTGCCTTTGAGCAAGCACCAGAGGACGAAGCAATCGGCATAAAAGATATATGCATGGGATCCAACTTGAGGGAGTATATTATTTGTAATGATTTTTTGCAAAATTTGAGCTTGAAGATTCAAATGTTTATATAGTGGAGGATTATCAAAAGAAACGGGCTCATGGTCTAATATCAAAGGAAGAAATTCTTCCAGAGTGAAGTCCTGTTCGAGAATCCAAGACGTACCAAAAGTAGGACATTCAAAATCTCCATTGATAATTTTAAAAATTTTGGCAAGGATTCGGGAGTGAGAGAAATAGATTTTCCCATCATTTTGGTCAAAAGCCTCGTGTTCTTCTCTAACAAGATTGACGTAGAAAATTTTGACAAGGTTCGGGAAGTGTCCCTTAGCTTGATAGAGTACAAAATTTTTCCATCCCAGGGCTTCGAATAAAGAAATAATGTGCGGGAAATCAGATGTGAAAAAGGAAGTATCAAGGACTTTACCTAGGATTGGTTCCGTCATACTTAGATGATTGCGATAGAAACTTTTGGCGTGTGGGGCTACAAGCCATTGCTCAATGGATGGATCTTCAATGGGTTGAGAAGAGGTGGAAGGTTTCTTACTACCAACAGATTTGATCCTCAACATTGTGAAGTTTCTCTATGGAAAAACTAAGGTGGTAGTGATGGATTTCGGAAATGGAAGATAGGGTTTGGTGTTTTTTGAGGAGAAGGAACTGAGGAAGGGAAGAGGATGAAAGCAAGGAAAAGTAGAAACCCTAGGTTAGTTGGCTGACAACTCGAATGACTCGTATTTTTATAAACGAAGCTAGGGTTTTTCCGTTAGTCAGTCGGCTGACTGCAAGGTCAGTTGACTGATTGCTCTCTGTTTCAGAGACCACAACTCAGTCAGTCGGCTGGGTCTTGGGTCAGGCGGTTGACTGCAATGCTTCTTTTTATTTCTTTGTTCAGTCAGTCAGCTGGGCCTGTAGTCAGTCGGCTGACTGTTCAATCTTTCCTAAATTGACTTTTTACTCAATTTCTCTGCTGTGCAATAGGCCAAGCTCTCTTCTAATGTTTATAAATCTATATCTGAGAGAGGTTTGGTGAAGATATCGGCCCATTGATCATTTGTATTAATAAATTCGAGAGTTATGTCATCTTTTTGAGCATGATCTCTTAGAAAATGATGTCTTATGTCAATATGCTTGGTTTTTGAGTGTGAAATGGGATTTTTAGATATGTTTATCGCACTTGTGTTGTCACACTTAATTGGTATTGTTAGATAATCTAGGTTGAAGTCTTTTAATTGTTGTTTCATGTATAGTATTTGCGCACAACAACTCCCTGCCGCTACATATTCGGCCTTGGTGGTTGATAAGGCCACGGAGTTTTGTTTCTTTGAGAACCAAGATACTAAGGATCGTCTTAAGAAGTGACATGTGCCACTTGTACTCTTTCTATCAATTTTACATCCGGCATAATAAGCATCTGAATAGCTTATCATTTCAAAATCAGTGTCCTTTGGATACCACAAGCCTAGATCAAGGGTTCCTATCAAATATCTTAGAATTCTTTTGACTACAACTTGATGAGATTCCTTAGGTGCTGATTGAAATCTAGCGCACATGCATACACTAAACATGATATCGGGTCTACTAGCAGTTAAAAATAGTAAACTAGCTATCATTCTTCGATAATGTTTTGTGTCTAGTGGTTTTCCCTTTTCATCTCTATCAAGGCTTGTTGAGGTACTCATAGGGGTTCCTATGGGTTTACTTTGTTCCATATCAAACTTTTTAAGCATATCTTTAATATATTTAGTTTGATTTATGAATGTTCCATTCTTGGTTTGTTTAATTTGTAACCCTACGAAATAATTTAACTCCCCATCATACTCATTTCAAACTCTTTTTGCATACATGTGGCAAAGTCTTTATATAGTTCTTCATTTGTAGCACCGAATATGATCTCATCCACATATATTTGAACAATTAGCATTTCCTTGTTTTTAGTCTTAATGAATAGAGTGCTGTCTACCATTCCTCTTGAAAAGTCATTTTTGAGTAAGAATTTACTTAGTCTCTCATACCAAGCTCTAGGAGCTTGTTGTAATCCATATAAGGCTTTTGGTTAATCTAAATACGTGATCGGTATGTTTTAGATTTTCAAAACCTGGTGGTTGTTTGACATAAACCTCTTCATTTATATACCCATTTAAGAACGCACTTTTTACATCCATTTGATATAACTTGAATTCCTTATAGGCTGCATAGGCTAGAAGCATTCTAATTGCTTCCATTCTTGCTACGGGGGCAAAGGTTTCATCGTAGTCAATGCCTTCTTCTTGATTGTATCCTTGAACTACTAGCCTAACCTTGTTTCTAACAAGTACCCCATTTTCATCCTTCTTATTTTCTAAAGACCCATTTAGTTCTTATGATTGAATGTTCTTTGGGTTTAGGTACTAGTTGCCATACTTGGCTTTTTTCAAACTGATTTAGTTCTTCTTGCATAGCCATAATCCAAGAATCGTCATTTAAGGCTTCTTCAATATTCTTGGGTTCATCTTGAGATAAAAATGCATAATGGTTGCATATATTTTTCAATGATGCTCTAGTGGTTCTTCTTTTGATGGTTATCCAAGAATTTGATCTTTTGGATGACTTTTAACATATTTCCACTCTTTTGGTAGTTCTTGGTTTTCTGTGGGGTTTTCATTTGAAGTTTCATCATGGTTTTCCTCTTTTATTTCAAGATGTTCTTCTTTTTGTGAGATATCTTCTCTTTCATCATTCTTAATTTCTTTATTTGATTCATCAAAAGTTATATGCATAGATTCAACGACAGTAAGTGTTCTTTTATTATAAACCCTATAAGCTTTACTATTTGTTGAATATCCTAAGAAAATGCCTTCATCTGATTTTGCATCAAATTTACCTAAATCATTTTATTATTGAGAACAAAGCATTTACATCCAAATACATGGAAGTACTATGTTGGGTCTTCTACCTTTCCATAGTTCATAAGGTGTTTTATTTAGACTTGATCTAATAGATACCCTATTTATAACATAACAAGCTGTATTTACGGCTTCCGCCCAAAAGTACTTAGGTAAATTATTTTCATTTAACATGGTTCTTGCCATTTCTTGAAGGGCTCTATTTTTTCTTTCAACAACTCCATTTTGTTGTGGAGTCCTAGGTACTGAAAAGTTATGGTTTATACCATGATCATCACAAAATTTATCAACATCTTTGTTTTTGAACTCTCTACCTTGATCACTCCTAAAGTTAGTTACGTTATAGCCTTTTTCATTTTGTAGTTTCTTGCATAGAGTGATTAACATGTTACAAGCTTCATCTTTATTTGCTAAGAACAATACCCAAGTATATCTTGAATAATCATCTACAATCACAAAGACATATTATTTGCCTCCTAAGCTTTGTGTTCTAGTAGGATCAAATAAGTCTAGGTGCAAGAGTTCTAAGGGTCTACTAGTTGCGATGTACTTCTTCTTTTTGAAACTTGTCTTGACTTGTTTTCCTTTTTGGCATGCATCACAAATCTTATCTTTTATAAATTTTGTATTTGGTAATCCTTTTACTAAATTTTTCTTGGATAGTTTTAGATAATAGATCCATGCTTGCATGTCCTAGTTTCTTATGCCAAAGCCAACTAGTTTCATTCATGGCAGCCAAACAAGTCACATTTTTATTAACTAGGTTATCAAGATTTATACAATATACATTATTTACCCTATGAGCTGTGAATAAGGTTTCATCATTCTTAGGATTTTGAATAATGCATTTGTCTTTCTTAAAAATGATTTCAAAACTTTTGTCACTTAATTGACTAATACTCAAAAGATTATGTTTTAAACCATCTACCAACAACACATCATCAATTGTAAGGGAGAGTTCTTTGCCTATTTTACCAATGGCAACAGTTTTACCTTTGGCATTGTCACCGAAGGTCATGTATCCCCCATCTTTTTGTTTTAGTGTGGTGAACTTGGTCCTATCTCCGGTCATGTGTCTTGAATACCCGCTGTCCAAGTAGCACTTTTCTCTTGATGGTGTTGTTTTAAAGCACACTTATAATGAAGGATTCATGGTGTTAGTTTTTGGAACCCAAATTTTCTTAACATTCTTTGAATTATCTCTAGTTCCATTGTTTACTTTCCATTCACCTTGAACTTTAACATATTTCCTTTTGAGTGGGCAATTAAACATCACATGTCCTTTATTTTTGCACATGTGGCAAGTAGTATGTTCATGTATATTGGTTGAGGAAGTACTAGCATAGTACTTTGCTTCTTTAACAAAATATCCCATGAATAACTTCTTACTCCTTTTATTTGTTTTTCCATTATATCCGATTCCTTCTCTATTTCCATGTAATCTTTGTTGTCCAATCATTTTTTCAAAATTTTCTTTACCTTTGGTTAAGCTATAAATGATTTTCTCTTTATCCTCTATTGACTTCTTAAGTTTAGTTATTTCTAAATCTTTCTTATTTTGATCTACTTGTATTTTGCCTATTTCTTGAGTCATATCTTTTATTTTCTCTTCTAACTTTTCAATACGAGATTCTTTCTCCTTTTCAATGGATTTAGAAGATTCAAGTTGTTTCATTAGTTTTTCATTTTGTTCTTTCAAAGTTATGTTTCTTTTGGAGACTTTGATAAACCTTTTATATAAGGCAAATAACTCAGCTTGTAGTTCTTTATAGGAGGGCATGCTATCACAAGATTCATCACAAGATTCATTACTAGATTCTGTTGATGAGGAGTAGTAAGAATTTACCTCTTCATCATTTGCCATGAAGCACGTATTAGCTATCTCTTGTCCGCTTGACTCGTTCTCCGTTTAGCTTGAGCTTGAATCATCCCATGTAGTTTTCATGGTTTCCTTCTTCTTCTTTTTATCCTTCTTGAGTAAAGGGCAGTCCGACTTGATGTGTCTTGGTTTCTTGCAATGATAACATATAGGATGGTCATTTTTACTTTTGTTTTCTTTCCTACTTGTTTCCCCTTTTTCAGATTTCTTTTTACTAAAATTTCTAGGGAACCTTTTATTTCTCCTATAGAACTTGCCAAGTCTTTTAGTGATGAATGCTAATTCATCTTGATCTAGGTCACTTGATTCACTTTCATCTTCACTTGAGCTTTTACTAGCTGCTTTTAAGGCAATGGACTTCTTAAGCTTAGGTTCAAGGTTTCTTTCTTTTAATGCCATTTCATAAGTGAGTAGTGAACCTGTAAGTTCATCTAGTGAGGTAGTCTTAAGGTTCCTACCTTCTATTGTTGCAGTGGCCTTTGGTTCCCATATGGAGGGAAGACATCTTAGTATTTTCCGAATCATTTCATAGGTGGTGTAGGTCTTTCCTAAGGCACTTAGAGAATTTATTATGTGAGTAAATCTAGTATACATACTAGTGATTGTTTCATTTGAATTCATTTTGAAAGCTTCATACTCATTGGTTAGCATGTCAATCCTATTGTCTCTAACATCTACCGTTCCTTCATATATTACTTCTAACTTGTCCCAAATTTCTTTGGCTGTTTTGCAAGCCATGACTCTATTGAATTCATTAGCGTCTAGAGCACAATATAAGACATTTATGGCACTTGAATTTATTTGAAGCATTTTGTAGTCTATATCGGTCATATCCTTTTTCTCTTTAGGAATTTGTTTTCCATCCACTATTTTTGTAGGAATTAGATCTCCATCCATGACTACTTCCCAAGCTTTCCAATCCATATGTTGAAGATAAATTTGCATTTGTTTTTTCCAAAAAGTATAGTTATGTCCACAAAAGATTGGTGATTGGGTTGAGGATTGGCCCTCTCCAAAGGGAGCTACTCCTATATGTGTCATTAGATCTTTTTATAGCTTCTTATTATGATTTACTATAACTAGTCTCTGATACCAATTGAAATTAGAATAGTGTTCCCAGGAGGGGGGGGGGGGTGAATTGGATTAATTAAAAATTTAATTTCTTTTCAGCTTCTTACTTGTTTTAATGCAACAATAAGAAAGTAAATCAATCAACTTATGATCACAACCAAATCACACCACAAAGTACTGAAAAATTAAAAACACAATCCAACCAACCAAAATATGAAAAACAATCAATTCATTCAAGAATTTTATGCTTTTTGGTAGCAGCCCTATAGTTGTTTGCAAACCCTGCTTTGGATGGAATTTTATTGCGTTTCTCTTAATCAAGATTTCTGCAAATTAACCAACGTATTCCCTTGTTGGTTTTCGCAAACGGTTAATTGAAATGTACCTTCTAAAATCAAGAGTCTTCTTTGAATTTTTTTTTAAGCCTTGCAACTTGCACTTAGCATACACAAGAATATATGGTGCAGAAAATAAAAAGAGTAGGGATGAAAAGAACACCGAGATTTATGAGGTTTGGCTTATCCCTAGCCTACGTTCTCGCCTTTGGTCAATTCCACCAAAGGATTCCACTAAGTATGCTCCTTTCCGGGCAGAGTAAGCCTTTTACAATATTCCATCTTTTTTAGGAAGAGAAACCTCTCCAAGTGATCAATCCGCGCTTGGTACAACGATCCAAATCAGCTTTGAACCGTCAATAATACAATGAGAAGGCTACTATAATCTGAGTACAAAGAAACTCTCAAAACAAAGTAGAGTTGTACACGTTAGAGCACAAAATATACTTCAATCAAATAATTATAAAGTATAAAGCTCAAGTATAGAGATCATCAAAGGTTCGTTAAGTGATTGAGAAAACTCAGTGTAAGAACCGTAGTTTGATGATTCAGCAGCGATTTCAGAAGTTATCTCCTTGATGGAGTGTAAGCAATAGAGAACTTAAAGAGAGATTGTGAGCTTGAATGCAAAAGTGCTGTGTGATTACTTGGCTAATTGAATTTTTGGGATTAAAAGAGTATTTATAAGCATTTTAGGATTAGTTTGCTTGTTCCCCAAGTGACTTGGAGTGTCCATCAAGTTTTTATAACGTTTATAATTGAAAAATCAATTTTTTAAATTTTCCTGTTGGAGTTTAAAAAATCAAATCCCTTGGAGTCAGTCGGCTGGACAGGCGACTGGGTAGTATATTTCCACAGGGTTAGTTGGCTGGACAGGCGGCTGACACCCTTCTGTCTACCAGAAATTAAAATCAGGAAATTGTCATTCGGCTGGCTTGACACAGTTCAAAACGGGTTAGTCGGCTGGGTGATTTCAGTTCATTGTGTCAGTCGGCTGGGCAGTTTACTTAGCTGTTGTTTTTCTATTAGTCGGCTGAGTAGACCTAGAGTATTTCTGGTCAGTTGGCTGGCCAGTCCTCTTTTTGGTTTTTCATTTTTGGTTTTCAAATTTAGTTTTACTCTCTTGTTTTGATCTTTCATAAAACATTTTCTGGGGTTTTAAAATAGGTCTCCAAGTCCATTTATTTCCCCTAAAGAGCTTCATATTTCTAAATTATATTTGATATGGAGTACTTACAAACAACTTTATTGAATATGACTTTTAAGTACTAAATCTTCAAGTCTCTTGATGTTCCTCTTGACTTCGAGTCCCTCTTGGTCTTTAAGCTTTTTCATTTGTCTTTTAATGCTTAAATACTCGGTGAAGCTTTCACTTGATTTGACTTTGATTTCCAGCTTGCTTCCATGACAAACGTGAGTGTTGAGTTATGTATTCCTGAAATAAAGTCACTCAACAACACATGTTAACACATCTTTATTTGTTATCATAAAAAAAAAATTGAAAAGCCTAGTTAGGCCAACACTTCCTCCCATCACTGAATCCACCAATATGCTGCCCAATTGAATGGTTTTGTAATCCACCACTTGGTCACCCTCATGGTGGAGGTAGTTCATTCTCTTGGCAACAATGGTGAGCACCCGCAGCCGACTTTCCTCGTTCATTAGCGTCTTGGGTGTGTTGAAGATGCACAAATTGAGCCTTCTGTTGGTCAAGGCCATTTTTGTATGCAATGATCTTTCTTCAAAATATATCCTTTTTTCATTGATAAACCTCAAATTCCGTCTATAGTGGAGGCTGGGAGTGCTTTGTTGAAAATAGAGAGGGATCTCATTTGACTACCTGGTATTTAAATTCCTGTACCATGTTTCACATAGGAAAAAATTTGAATGTCCTCCATTTTTTAGCTATCGAGTAAGGAGTAAGGGATAGGGACTTTTAACACACGAGGAGATTTGAGAGACTACTCCTGACGAGGGTAAGTCTTCCTCCTCTTGAGACATAATTCTACTCCATCCAGCAAGTACCTCTCAATAATGGGGTTCCGGTTTTTTTTTTTTCTCTTTAAATTTAGCTTCAAGAGACGGAGAGAGACCCAAATAAATTAAAGGCAAGGCCTGCAAGAGCACTAAAAGCACACTCAACCTGAGATATCTTCAAAACAAAGGAGAACACATCTTAAACTGAGATTTTGTTGGGGTTCTGCTTGATAGATGACTCTAGTGTCATCATGAAATAGCGATAAGAGACTTCTATTTCCCTGTCATCTCTCCCAACACCAAGTCCTTTAAAAGACCTCCTTCATTGGCTTTTTGTAGTAGAAGGCTGAAAACTTCCATTACCATGATAAATAGTAATGAAGAGAAAGGATCACTTTGCTTTCATCCTCGCTAACAAATTTTTGAGTTGAGTCCTTAGCTTGAATGAATCAAGATCAGATTCTTGCACAAGAATCCATTCCATCTATGAATGAAGCATATGCTAGAATTCATCGAATCACCAAATATGGGTCTCACTCCTCTTCCCTAGATTCTCTTAGAGAGAGTTTGGTACTGCCTCTAACTGTGATAGAGTTAGTGTTGAAGGGAGAGTTTGAGGTTTGGGGGGAGGTCATTGGACAAGTGGTCATTCCAAAGTAGATATTTGCTATGTCAATACTCGTGTTTGCACTCATTCCATAAAGGAAAAATCCTTATTGATATCTCCATGGAAACTGATTTTACCTAATGAATTTAGTCAAGTAGTTTTCTTGCCTCTTCGTCATCCTCTCCTTGAATTGGATGCCTCATCCCATATGGTTGACATGGTTATTTCAACCCCTGAAAACCTGTATTTGTACTCTCAAGTTACAGTTGCTGATGGTTTGGTTACCCTTATTTTTGTTGTGGCATTATTTTCTTTTTTCCTTTTATTCCTTTTTCATCTATATTATATGTGTCTAAATAATACTCGTGTTTGCACTCATTCCATAAAGGAAAAATCCCTATTGATATCTCCATGGAAACTGATTTTACCTAATGAATTTAGTCAGGTAGTTTTCTTGCCTCTTCGTCATCCTCTCCTTGAATTGGATGCCTCATCCCATATGGTTGACATGGTTATTTCAACCCTTGAAAACCTGTATTTGTACTCTCAAGTTATAGTTGCTGATGGTTTGGTTACCCTTATTTTTGTTGTGGCATTATTTTCTTTTTTCCTTTTATTCCTTTTTCATCTATATTATATGTGTCTAAATTTTCCTTGAATTTGTCATCTAGTGGTCAATTGACAAAGTCTTGTAACTTCTTCATGACTTTCTTTCCCTCATTCATAGGGTTATAATTCGATCTAAAGCTAGCCAATTACATTGGCATCCTTCAAGCATGGTCACGATGTGGACTCTACTTCCTTTGGGTTTTTAAAATTCAAGGTCAAATTCTTTTAGTTGTGAAGTTAGAGATAGAGCAGGGAAGAAGAGAAGAAGACAAAAAGAGAATAAAAGAGGATGAAAGCAAAAGAAAAAGAGGTGGCAATTTCATGGAGCCTTAATTGCAGGTCCAAGTTTGCTCTCTTATGTAATAAAAAGTTTTAAAGGACAAAAATACCTCCACTCACACAACATATTTTCTGAAATAGCATATTCTCTTCTATTACTCCCCCTCAAATTGGGGGTGTATGTGACAACCATTAGACTATGCAGGCAATAAAGGCTTTATGAAAACATTGCTTAACTGATCCGCAGATTTCACAAAGGGAGTCCTCACGACATTCTTCAACACAGCATCCCTTACAACATGTGCTTTGTCCTTTTATGAAATACCAGATTGCTAGTGATGTAAATGGCATTTTGATTATCACAAAATGGTCCTGGACCCAACTCCGGTGAGGTATTGTCCGCTTTGGTCCGTTAGCCTCACGGATTTCTCCTATAAAAGGCACCTGCCATAGTTGGAGTACAAACCATCCTTATTAGCCCACGATCTCCCTAGTACACATCCAATGTGGGACTGTGACAGGCGCTCCCTTCCAATCTCTGATGCCCTTGTCAGAGTGGCTTACACCTTTGTATAGGATCCACTCACATGATAGTATTCTTAGGGTAGCTCTAATACCAAATGTAATGCTCCTGGACCCAACTCCAGTGAGGTATTGTCCGCTTCGGCCCACTAGCCTCACGAATTTGCCCTATAAAAGGTGCCTCCCATAATTGGAGTACAAACCATCCTTATATGCCCAAGATCTCCTTTGTTACCAAAAATCTCATCTATGATAAAAGAGGCTTCAGCCACATATGCTTGCTCACAATATAAGCCTTAGCTTGGTATTTTGTTAGCACTAGATCTTGTTACAACATGTAACAAGATTACCTCCCATAAATGTAAAGTATCCAGTATTAGACCTTCAATCATCGACAGAAGCAATTCAGCATTAGAGTACAATTTTTATTACACTTGTACATCAAACATTTGTCGGACCCGCCTTTAAGATAGCGCAAAGTCCTATAAACAGCTTTCAAATGTGGTTGTTTGGGATTTTCCATAATCTGACTTGTGATAACCTTACCCTTTAGGCCATGGTAAATTTAAACTGCTTTGATAAGTTAGAATGACTTGATATACATTGTTGGCCCACAACCTAACAACTTGAGCTTTTAGGTAGAGTGGTAATTTGGTGACTATTTTATTTTTTTTGACTTTGTTTTTTTTTATTTTTATATTTATAAAGACTTAGTTGATGTTTTTATTTTCAAAACTTGTAGTTTTTAAAATTTAAAGAAATTACTAACCCAAATTTGTCAAATTTTCTAGCCAAAAACCAAAATTGAGGTTACAATTATTGAAGGTCAAAGCCATTTCTTTCTTGGAAGATGGAAAATGAAAATATTTTTACTAATTTATTTTTTGATATTCAGTAAAAAATTTTCTTAGTTCTAAATTTCTAATTGATTTGCAAAATTATATTCCTTTTATAAGTGCACAACATTTAATGTTAAATTATGTCGTTAAAGTTTAAAGTTGATTTAAGTTGATGATGGATGGTGCCTTTGTTAACCCTTTGACTAAATGTTTGTGCTTATGCATTGGTGCCATGACACAATGGACTATGAGTTATGTAGTTTACGTTTTGATTGTAATTATGGGTTAAAACATGAAGTGAAAACTTGAGCTATTTGGTTGTGGCCCAAAAGTCTGTATCATGCGTTAACATTCTGAGTGACAATATATTCTGCCCTGAAGTTTGTTTTAAATAATTTAATACATAAGGCTGCTAATTTCTCCCTTTGGAATAATTTTCATTCAACTTGTGTCAATTGAAATTTAAAATCAGTACTCATATTATATCACATTGGTAATCATGCTAATTCATAGTTTTTGGCAGGAGAGGTTCTTTATACTTTGACAATTCTGACTACTTCGTCATCATCAGCTTTACAGTGGCTGCATGGTAGGCCTTGTTTGTTTTAGTTTCTTCATAGTTTGTTCTAATTTTGTAAGCCACGTGAGTTCTTTAATGTTCTTTAATCCTTGACATGCCTTATGATGATATCATATGGTCATTTTACTGGGAGGAGATTAGTATTATTTTTTTTCGTTTGGGGGGTGGGGGGGTGGGAAGCTCTTTAGAGTTATGGGCATATATGTGTGTATATAATAATATATGTATGTATACAGACACATATATATGTATAATTATATGCGCCAAAAGAAATTATTATGGGGAAAAGGAGAAAATCAAACTATTGGATGACAGCTGTTCTGAAAGATACTAAGGCAAGCAAAACAAAAAATAAAAGTGACAGGAATATATTTAGACATTTGATTCAAATAACCCTTCTTCAAATATGTTGAGAGTTACACTTATGAGTTTGTCTCACATTGGAAAAACAAAGTAGATTATGGGTATTTATATGCATGGTTGGGCCGAAGATCCAACAGGCTTAAGTTTTTGGGTCAAGTTGGGACTCATCCATGTGTACCAAGCCCCCATGTAGACTCTCCCCCCGTGCCAACAAGTGGTATTAGAGCCGATGGTTTGTAACTCTGGTTGAGGGACATCATAAAGTCGAGATGTGAAACTAATTCTCTTAATGTAGTTGTAGGACTAGGTGTGACTAAGGCCAATAAGGATCATCTAGGCCTGTTAGATGGATTCAAATAGGGTAAGGATGTAGGAGGTAGGATTGGTTGGAGGCATGTGGAATGCAATTCGGGGCACGTAAGGCATAGGGGTAAGGCCCACTTGAGCATCTGTTGGAGAATTAGGCTTTCTCCCATGAGAGAGATGGTTTTCGCTCAACGGGGAGTGTTAGAATTGAGTTCGAATTGGGCTTGGGCTTGAATGTTCATGCATATGTACACACTTGGAGGAGGAGCGCTAATAAGTGGATTCCCATGGTTTTGTGTCCTTTTCCGTGGTTGAGTAATGGCTCCTAATTGGTTGCATGACATCAAGTGATCAAGATTGGCTTCCATTCAAGTAGGAGTGGTTGGGACTCAGACCAATGAGGGGGAGATTGTTGAGAATTCCATTTGTGAGTTTGTCCCACATCAGAAAAACTAAGTAGATTATGGGTACTTACATATATATATATGGTTGGGCCCAAGATCTAGTAGGCTTAAGCTTTTAGGACAAATTGGTGCTCACCCATTTGTATCAAGCACCCATGAAGACTCCCTTGGCACAAACAAAATCCATCCTCGTAATTAATGGAAAATTTCAAGTACTCCAACGCCTTTCCACCCTTCCTTTTATTTTGCCACTTTGAACTAATTTCCTTGCCTCGAGGACCTGTCAGTCTCACTCTCATTCCATTTGTAAGTATTTGCATTTTTCTTCCTTATCATTGGCCCTTGCTTTATGGGAAATGAGGCTTGATAAATTCAGCCCTGTTGAAATCACTATTTTACTTCTTTGTCCCCTAATCAATGACAACGAGTAAATTATTACTGCATCATTAAAAAGTGGAAGCCTTTTTAAATAGGGGTTCTAAAACATCAGTCCGTGTCCCCATAAAATTGCAGCCAAGCTTGAAGTTCGTCCATTAATAAGGTTTCACAATATGCTATTAGAAGCACTATCTTCAACCAGACTATCCCCAATTTTTGTACCTAACAAGATCTTCACCCTTCGTGCCTTGCTTCAAAAGCTATTCATTGGATCCAGTTGATTGTCCACTGAGGAGAAACTCCGTAATTGTTTCTAAGCATCTTATGTATTTGTAAACATGGAGAATGCCTTTTTCACTTCACAAAAGAATTGTTGCTTCATGAACAACATCCTTCTTAGGTCACTTCTCCTCATGGTGCTTCTCTTGATCAATGTTATGCTCATATGGGTTATCCACCCTTCAAAAACTTCAAGTGTTTTCTATGTTCAAGTCTTTTTCTTGTTTTCAGTGTATTGTTGCTGGAAAGCTTGTTAGAACATCTTTTTTTTGTCTAGAATCAACTCTTGTAGTAAATCATTGTTTTTTTATTCATATATTTGGGGTTTGCGTAGAGTAAAGAACTTGATTGGTCATCAATATTTTGTGTCCTATGTAGATTATTTTTCATATATGTCTTGGATCTTCTTGTTAAAAGTTAGGTCTGAATTTTTTTGAACGTATTTACTCACTTCTACTTGGAAATAAGAGCTTAGGTATTCCAATTTTCCGACCTGGTAATGCACTTAAATTTGTTCAGAATGAGCTTTAGTCTTTTTACGTGGCCAAAAGGATTATTCATTAAACATCATGTATATCCCAATGGAGTAGCTAAAAGCAAAAATAGACATTTACTTGACATAGCACAGTCTCTCCTTCTTCATATGCATGTTCCAAAACCTTTTGGGCACTCTTCTTACAGCCCATTTTCTGCTTAATAGGGTGCCCTCTGGTGTTGTAGGGGGACAAATTCCTTCCCTTCTCCGTCATGTACCTAGAAACATCCATGTTCTTTCTCATGCCTTGTGTATTTAGGTGCGCTTGTTTTGTTCATGTTCCGCATATTGGTTTGGCAAGTTCTCTCGTAGTGTTGTTATGTGTTTTTGTTGGATACTCAAGAACTCACAAAGGTTGTAGATGTTATGATCCTCAAGCTCGCAGTAGTGCAGATGTCACCTTTTTTTTCGGGACCAACTTATTTCTATTGTGCAAGGTCTTCCTTGGATGATTCTACTTTGAGTCCATCAACGATTTGTGATCGCCCTTGTGTGCTGATTAAGCTTGAGCTTTATGAATCGAGTCTTGTTCTTTGGGCTCCTACTACCTCTTGAGTTGTGTACTCCTGCTCTACTTCATTAAGCTTATGGATCTTGTACGCAACTAGATACCCATAATGTAACAAGAATCCACCAAGGGCATAATTTGATGTATTTGTTTATACCTCAAAGGGCTTCATGATGTCCAAAAAAGCAAGTACCGGATCTTGCGTAATGGCTCCCTCAAGTTGTTAAAGGCTCCTTAGCACTTCTTTGTCTAGTTCCATCTATGACCCATCTTTAGCAGTTTTGCCAATAGGGTAGTTCTCCTCAAGTACCCCTCCACAAACTTGTGATAATAGTTGGCAGGGCCAAGAAAGGAACACAATTCCTTCAATACCCTTAGGATCCTCCAATCTTGAATAACTCTCACCTTTTCCATATCCATCCGAATACGACCTTGCTCGATCACATAACCAAGGAATTTCATGCTCCTCTATGCAAAATAACACTTTACTTTCTTCACATAAAGGTTGTTCTTTTACAGCCTGTCAAACACCTTCTATAGACGCTCTTCATGTTTCCCACAAAGTGACAGTCTCTCCTCCTTCATATGCATGTTCCAAAACCTTTTTGGCACTCTTCTTATAGCCTATTTTCTGCTTAATAGGGTGCCCTCCAGTGTTGTAGGGGGACAAATTCCCTTCTCCGTCATGTACCTAGAAACATCCATGTTCTTTCTCATGCCTTGTGTATTTGGGTGTGCATGTTTTGTTTATGTTCCGCATATTGGTTTGGCAAGTTCTCTCTTGGTGCTGTTATGTGTTTTTGTTGGATACTCAAGAACTCACAAAGGTTGTAGATGTTATGATCCTCAAGCTCACAATAGGGCATATGTCACCCTTTTTTTTTTTGGGACAACTTATTTCTATTGTGCAAGGTCTTCCTTGGATGATTCTACTTTGAGTTCATCAACGAGTCGTGATCCCCCTTGTGTGCTGAGCTTGAGCTTTATGAATTGAGTCTTGTTCTTTGGGTTCCTACTACTATGTGCTATGGTTTTTTCTTAACAACTCAGTTCTAGAGCTTCCAACCTATTTCTATTTGGAAGTAACCAAGCAAATGACAGCAGAACTTGAATAATGGGCAAGACATATGAATTCCACAACTGTACGGATGGGTGATTTCCAAGTGATATTTGGAATTAAATTCTTGAGGGAGACTAAGATTGTACCGATGGTATTTGTTAGTTCCCTTTGTGAGATGGGAGATCCCCCTTGCATGGTGCAAGCTATTGCAAAGGAATGACATGATACTATTTGCCTTGGAACTCAAGAAGGAATTGAGGTGGGGTGAACAAACATATCTTGTCATGTTGGTTGTGAATGAAGAGTTAGGTCAAGAGCAGGAGCCTACTGCCATTCAAGCTATGTTGGACGAGTACAAAGTTGTGATGTCAAACAAGCTACCTCACAACCTGTTTCCATGACGAGGTGTGGAGCATGAGATTGAGTTGATACTAGGGGTGCAACATGATGACTTATTGGAAGCGGGCTATTTATGTCCAAGCACTGTTTGGAGTGCTGGTGTTGTTTCAGAGTAAGCATAATGGGAGCATGTGGATTTGTGTGGACTACCAGACACCCAACAAGGTGGCTATGCACAACAAATATTGGATTCCATTGATTTCTGATTTGTTTGACTAGCTAAGTTGTGCCAAGTACTTCACCAAACTTGACTTGTAATTTGACTACTATCATGTGAGGATAGCATATGGTAATGAGCTGAAATTACTTGTGTGGTGTGGTAAGGGGCGTATGAATTCTTGGTGATGGCCTTTTGCACTTTGATGAACCAGGTATTTCATGTGTACAAGACAAGTTTGTGGTGGTATATTCGGATGACATTGTTGTCTATAGTTCCACTTTGGGGAAACATGAAGAGCGTCTATAGAAGGTGTTTGATAGGTTGTAAGAGAACAACCTTTATTTGAAGAAAGTAAAGTGCTCTTTTGTAAAGTGCTCTTTTGCATAGAGGAGCATGAAATTCCTTGGTTATGTGATCAAGCAAGGTTGTATTCAGATGGATATGGAGAAGGTGAGAGGTATTCAAGATTGGAGGATCCTAAGGATATTGAAGGAATTGTGTTCCTTTCTTGGCCCTGCCAACAATTATCACAAGTTTTTGGAGGGGTACTTGAGGAGAACTACCCTATTGGAAGAACTGCTAAAGATGGGTCATGGGTGGAACTAGACAAAGAAGTGCTAGGGAGCCTTTAACAACTTGAGGGAGCCCATTACACAAGATCCGGTATTTGCTTTTTTGGACATCATGAAGCCCTTTGAGGTATAGACAGATGGATCAAATTATGCCCTTGGTGGATTCTTGTTGCATGATGGGTATCTAGTTGTGTACAAGATCCATAAGCTTAATGAAGTATAGCGGGAGTACACAACTCAACAAAAAACATCCAAAAGATGGCAAAGTGCACCAGTTTTGGTTAGAAGATGGATTGCTTATGACACATGGTAACTGACTTTTTGTGCCTTGAGCTGGTGACATGAGGGAGACACTGCCAACACTCTGAGAGAGTGTCATGAGAGCATGTGGGCAGGCCATTAGGATGACATCGCACTTTGGCATTGTTGAAGCAAAGGTATTATTGGCCACAAGTGTGTGACAAAGTGATTATCTTGATGGGTTTAGGGGAGGGATATAACTCAGCGGTAGAGTGTCACCTTGACGTGAGAGTATACCCAAGAACATCTCAGTTGCTAGCAAACCAAGGCAGAATGAAAGAAGATTGTAGGTTTACTAGAGCTCCTTCCAGTACCAACGAGCCCGTGGGAGAGTGTCTTGCTTGACTTCATCACCAACTTGCTGAGCGTTGGAGAAGCTGGGCCAATAATCGTGGTTATAGATATATTTTCTCGAATTGTAGTACATTTATTCCCCACAACGAAGTACTGTTTAGCAAAGGAAACAACCCCCTTGTTTTTCAAACATCTAGTTAAATATTGGGTTATTCCCTAAGACATTGTTAGTGACCGAGACTCGAGATCCACCAGCACTTCTAAATAGAACTTCTCTGAATCCTTGGTTCACATCATGACTTCTCGTCGAGCTACAGCCCACTAACAGATGGATAGGCAAAGAGATTAACGGGCTATTGGAGGAAAGAGTCCAAGAGCATACATCTTCACCAAAAATGGAGATATAACGCAGAAATCATTTGAGCATACCTTGATAAAGCTTCAAAGCGGATGATGAAGTGGGCAGATTAGGGTAGAAGGCTGTTGAACTTCAATGGGGGCGACTTCACATTTGTCATGCTCCATACAAAAAAGGTCAAGTCACTACGAGGTTGAGATAGGAGACTACTTTTCAAATTTGGAGGACTAGGTTGGTCCTCTGACTTGGGTGAAAATGCATCCTTTGTTTCATGTTAGCTGCCTTAAGCCACTCAACGCCCACACTGGAGATTAAGTAGAAGTCAATCAATTAGAGCATCAATGAACACGACAACACAACTTGACAGAAGAGAAGTTGAATACATCCTTGGAGATAGAGAGCTCACATCATCAAGGAAGAAGCAACACAAGTTCTTAGTGAAGTGGAAAGTCCTTGGAGACAAAAAATTAGCTAGATGTCTGTGGAAGGCTTGCTACCATTTGTGGACAAAGTTGAAGAGTTCTTAGTGTCAAAGTCTATGAGGGTGTCAACTGCATAAGCGGGGGAGAATGTCATGAGCCAAGCTTGTTTAGGACATTATTCTTGCCGAAGGCCACTTATCTTGTGTGTATGGAATGGGTTAACATGATGTAAATAGTAGTATAGGGGCATTTGGTTGGTGGCATCTTTCAAGATTTTGGAAATGTGATGCCCATGGCATTCCCAAATTTTTTTGAGCATGGCAATTTGACGTGGTGGGAATGTTCACATTCTTGGAAATGAAAGGATTCCTATGAAACATGGTCATCTTATTCCCACCTCCCCCATGGGTAATTTTTATGGGAATCTCATTCCAAATTGCCCTCATTATTTGATTTTTGGGCAACAATGATATAATATAATATAATATAATATATATAATTAGTATAATATCATATCATATCTTTAAATTTGTATAACAACAACAAGAAGAAGCCTTTTAGCAACTTTTCATGCTAGAAACAGTAACTAGATCACTCTTCCTTATAGGTGCTCTTTTAGACTTGCGTTTCAAATGCCCAAACCATCTAATCTAGTTCTCCTTTATCTTGTCTTTGATCGGTGCTATACCTAAATTATTGTGCATATGCCCATTTTTTAGCTTATCATTTAATGCTGTACCACTCATTCACATTAACATTTGCATTTTAGCAACTTTTACTTTTTGTACATGTTATTACTTAGTTGCCCAATACTTGGAACCATAAAGCATAGTTGGCGTTATAACTATCTTATAAAACTTCACTTTTAATTTTTAGGGTTTTCTACGATCACATAACACATATGATATACTCTTCCATTTTACCTAACCTGCTTTAATTCTATGTAAAACATCTTCTTCAACTTTCCCTTTTGCTTGCGTAATAGATCCAAGATATTGAATTCCAATAGTGCTATTAGTTTCTTGATTATCAAGTTTAATCTTTGCTCACTCCTACTATTTAATATCACTAAAATTACATTTCTTATATTCTATCTTATTCCTACTTATCCTTAAACCTTTAGGTTATAATGCGGTTCTCCAAAATGCTAACTTAGATTCCACTTAGCTCCTACTTTCATCAATTGATAAAATATCATCTTCAAACAACGTACACCAAGGGATCTCGTTTTGGATATTCTACTAAGTTCATCAATCTTTGAACTAAAAGGACAAGGACTCAAAATAGAACTACTATTTTGATTGGAAAATCTCTAGATTCTACTCCTACTATCCTAACGCTAGTCACTACTCTATCATACATCCTTAATAACCTCAGTATATCTCCTGCATACCCCTTTCTTTTCTAAGATCTACCTAAGAACATTGCTAGGTACTCTTATCATATGCTTTCTCTAGGTCAATAAAAAACAAATGCAAAGTCCCTCACCTTTTCCCTAAACTTTTCTATTAAACATTTTAAAAGATAAATAGTTTCTGTTGATCTCCTAGGCATAAAACCTAATTGTTCTTATGAAATCCTTTTTTCTAGTCTTACTCTTTGTTCAATTACCCTTTGTCATAATCTCATCGTATGCCTCACAATCTTAATTCCATGATAATTATTACAGTTTGAATATCGCCTTTGTTTTTGTATGAAGGCATTAACGTGCGTTTCCTCCATTCCTCCAACATTTTCTTGGTTTTTATAAAAATGTTGAATATATTAGTTAACCAAATATTTCTTTGTCTCCTAAACATTTCCACACTTTAATTGTCATGTTATCTGGTCTTATAGATTTTTCACTTTTCATCGTTTTTAATGCCATCTTAACTTCAAGTACTTTAATTTTGTGAATAAATCTCCTCTTTTTAGTCTTCTTCTCATTTCTCACTTCCAAGTTCAATATTTCATTTTGGTTTTTGTTAAACAACTTATCAAAGTATCTTCGTCATCTCACGTTTATGTTTTCTTCTCTAATTAAGACATTATCATTCTTGCCCTTTATACATTTTACATAACCTTAATCTTTGCATTTTCTTTCTCTAAGAATGTAATAATAAGAGTCATCCATGCCATCAATTCCCCAAAAAAGAAGTATTTGCATGTGATGGAAGGGAAGACTCAATAGAAAGAGACTAATTTGTCACGAGCCGTTGGATCCTATGAGTAATGAAGAAGAGGCATTAGATAGTGAGCAATCACGTCTTGTTGAAGTTTGCATTATTCTTCTCCAACGTGTTAGGAAACTTAGCTTGAGATTGTTAAAGCTTGTTACATTGTTGGTCCACAATTTAACTTAATCTTTTGGGTAAAGTTGTAATTTGACATGGTGTCGGAGCTAGTTGCCAAGAAGGAGGTTTTGGGTTCTAGTGTTGTTTCCCACTTTTATTGTTGTGTTTAAAAAATTATTGTATCCCTTGCAATAGGTGTAATCTATCATGTCTTTATCTCTCCACATGCTGTTGGGCTGCACGTGCAGGGGAGTGCTAATGCTTGACATACATTGTTGGCTCACAACCTTAACAACTTAAGCTTTTGGGTAAAGTGGTAATCTAACAGAAACCAATGCGTAAGCTACACAAGCTCTTCTGGCTTGTTGGATCTCCAATAAGGAGCTCAATACTCAAGACATGTCCTTGTGGGCATTGGGCTAAAATAAATTTGATATCAACTTTTGTTGTCCGCTTATTGGGTTTGGATCCATTTAAACTTGTGTGATGTGTATTTGGTTATCGAGAGGGTTTGTAGATGGTTTCTTGTGTGGATGTGAAATGATGCTTCTAGAAATAACTTTCTAGTTATGTTTGTGATTTGCATGTGTTTGTTGTGTTATAGGAGATCATGGCAATTTGATTGTCATATGATTTATGGTGTTAGTGAGAATGTTGAGTGTCAATGTTGAATTTTGAGCTACACTCTTAACCTTTTTCACAGATGTCAGGATCACTTGAGTGCATCACATCTTCATTGGCCCCCTTCTATTTGTTGAGTCCTTCACCTAACCAACATTTGAGCTCTATCCTTTTAAAGGCAAGAAAGAATGTTGACATAGGTGATTGATCGTTATGGAGAAGGGGGCCAACTCAAAAGCCCTATGGCTCATTCAGGAAAATGATTTTAATTTGAGTTTTTTTGGTTTGTTTTGATTTTTGTTTATTTATTATAGCAGCTACATCTTTTTAATTTTTAGGAAGCATCCATCTAATAAACATTGTAAACCTTTTGTATATATATTTTTTTGGAATCATATTATTCAATTAGAGTTAAGTTTTTTATTGTGTCATGCCATGATCCTTTTCAAGATGTTCCACATTCTAGGTAACATTGGGAAAGAGGAATATGCCCTTAGGAAAACACAACTCAAATTCAATTCATAAGTCTAAATCATTGATTACAATCCTAGCATATGTACCTTACAAATGTATCATATAAGCTGTTCTAGGTCTTAACTTTGTGATTTGCCTTTAATGGGGCAAGTTTTTAAGGTCGAATGGGCCACAATATGCCACTTGAGTTGAACCAAGACTTCTATGTTTAGTATATGGTTTATACTATCATGTGGGCCAGCACAAAGGCATTGGGCACTCAGATGAGCGTGTCAATGATCAACAACAGAGCTTGTAATGATCCCACATTAGTCATGTACTAGGAAAATTTTTGCCATGACGACTCGTTTGAGGTGCTTTTTGTTGGATACAAATGTTAGGATTAAGGAGCCAAATTAAACATTCTCTCTTTGGAGTTGGGCTGAAACCATTAACATGATGTCCATGTTTGGAGTGTCTTCATGTCTAGAGACTTTTAAGTTGTTGATATTCCTGAGTTCCTCTTTTTGGGTTACATTCATTGCAATAATCATTGGGGTAGTGTTCTTGAGGGTTGACTAGGTTCAACGCATATTCTTGATTGGAATTTTGGAATTTAATATGATCTTGTTCCCACTGTAAGCTAGACAAGTATTTCTTTCAACAAAATTGAAACCTATAACTACACGACCAACATCCACCACAATAACATCGCACCAAAGGTTCTTAGAATGGGGATCCAATTGGATGAGATTTGAAAACATTATTGTTGACCTAGATAATTAGACATTTAAACTTCAAATTATGGTATTTTTAAGACTAATATAAATTTTGTTGGAAAACAGGTTTGAGATTTCGGAGTTTGATTTTGTTTCCAATTTGGATTTTTATATAGTTCTTTTTTTAGTCTCTGGGGGAATGATGTACATTTTGAGAGACTTTTTTGGTAGGTTGAACTTGTGACCCTCATAATCGATGCATGAGGCTCCTGCGCTATATATTGAGGGCAAGGTCTTAAATTTCGATTTCGACTCAAATTTTGAAGCTCCAAAAGTTTATGGAAATTTCGACGGAAATTTCAATTTTAATGTCAATTTCGATTTCGATTTGAAAAATAAATGGAAATCAGTAGTAAGGCATGGAATTCTTTCATGAAACTTTAGAAATGATTAATAGACATAATAATGTAAGTTTTAGGACTAATATATTACAAGTAAATACATCTATGTTATGTATGAGGTGGAGAAGTTGTAATATAATATTTGCATCAAACATATTTGTAAGATAATGTACATTAAATATATTTAGTGAATCAATTAATACAAATGAAATTCATTAATTATTTAAATATTATTTATTATACTTATGAAATTCATAAATTATTTAAATATTATTTATTATACAAATAATGATAATTTAGGCATGAATGGTTAAATAAAATGTTGTTGTAAGTTTATTTTTTCATATAATTTCAAAAGCATTTGTCATAATTTTTTGTTTTGATAAAAATAAATAAAACAAATTAAGAGAGAAGTTTCAATTCACTCCTAAATCTCTCGTTTGAATTTCGAGGAAATTCCATTGCATAGTTCAAATTTCGACAAGTTTTGCTAAAATTTCGAGATTTCGATAAATTTCGGATGATTCGTTGAGATTTCGACTGAAATTATGCAAGATGGAAATCAACTGCCATTTCAATTTCGAGGGTGACGGAAACTGGAAATTTCGACAATTTCGTGGAAATTTAAGACCATGATTGCAGGTCTGTGGAGGCACGATGTATGCAGCCTTACCATCACATTTGGAAAGGCTAATTCTGCGATTTGAATCAGTGTGTGTGTAACACCCTTACTATTAGATCTTGACTTGTCTTAAAGGATAATTATTATTAAAAAATAAATGGAAATAAATTTCGTGAGAAACATACAAGAAGTGCCATATTATTGAAATGACTATAATCTAAACGCGGATGAGGTGAGATTGGGGATGGATAATCGCTCCTTAAAGGTTGGAATTTTTTTCACAGGTAAAACTGGGTTTCTGTTTCTTTATCCAGTTAATCTCTGCACAGCATTAGATGAAAGTGTATGCCTGTGCTCATTGATCTGTGAAGGGTTAGAATAGGGCATCTCATATTTCAAAAAACCAAAGAAATTTATTTTTCATGTGTTGGGAATTATTTGTGTCTGCATAGTTTACTTTCATGCCAATAAGCACTCAGAATGACTTATTGGAATTAATAGGTAGAGAAGTTAGAAGTTAGTTTTTCTATTAAAAGCATGCTTAAAACAATTACAGTTAGTAATTTCTCGAATGAAAGAATTATTCTTCTGAATTCTGGCTTTCTACAGACAAGAGGGGCAAGCTCTGTACAGTAAGCCTGGTGCTTGGGTTAAGATGCTGCTATGGATTGTTAATGCAATTGTGCAATAAATTTTGAAAATTTTAAATATTTCTGTAGAAAATGTTTTCAGTTGTCTGGCTAGTAATTTCTTATGCATGTTCAATGTCGTAATTTTGAACTGTTAGTTTAGAGTACTTCAGATTTGCATGGTGATGTAATGCCATCCCATCCCCCCCCCCCTCCCCAGCTCTTCCACCCTTGCCCAGTTTTTAGTTTTATATTAATTTCTTTAAAATTTTCTGTTATTGTAGATAGGATGCCTGTTATATTTGGTGACAAGGGGTCAGCTGCTGCATGGCTATATGGCAGCTCTTCTTCTAAGTTTGATATGTTGCTTAAACCATATGAAGAGCCAGATTTGGTAAGAGTTGAAACAAGAAATGGACATTGGTGTATCACATCTTTGATTGATCCAATTTAAGCAGTCTAATTTGAAATTATAATGCCCAGGGTTGGTACCCAGTGACACCTGCAGTGGGTAATCCATCTTTTGATGGACCGGAGTGCATCAAGGAGGTACATCTACTGTTTTCTATTAAATAAATTTTATATTCATAAGTCAGGGACTGAGAATTCTTATTTGTAATATAATTAAGGAGTACTTTGTACCAATATTTGGAAAGAAATGCTTATGTACTTTGTTTCTTTGGATAAAATTTGGGTTATACTAGTTAGGTATGATAGGATAGAAAAGATATTCAAGAACTCTTTGTTGGGTCTTTGCCATTGATGACACTCATTTGAGGTTCCGTTGTGATGGAATTTGAGAATTCGCACACTGGAATTCATATTAATAGGATGTGGCTGTTGAATAATTGGGTAAAATGGAAGACCTAACATTAGTGATAGTCTCTCCCTCTATTTATAATATATGTCAAGTACAATACCTTGTGCATATTAGTGTACTTGCATGTTTTAAGCTTTTAACCCTTCTTTGAAAGAGTTTTAGTGTATTTTGGATCCTTTAGTTCAACTAACTAAGTTGTTTGGTAGGGGCAAGAAGTTTACATTTGTTTTAAATTGCCATTGACAGAAAAATTACGTGTGCATATTTATACTTCTTATTATTCTTATGTGAGAAATTCTTACATGTGCTAAAATAATTAATAAAACAAAATATATTATACACTTCATTAATCTATTAGACACATAAGACATGAATAATACAAATATAAAATTATTATAAAATAAAGAAAGTTGAAGTTGAAAAAATAGAACATAAATATCAAATTACTAAAATTATCAAAATAAAATATTTTTCTAACCAGTTAGTATTTTCAAATTGTTAATTAATGCATCTCTTATGAGTATTTTAAAAAAATTGTAAATTTTGTATCATTATCATCCTTATTATAATCTTTCCCTCTCTTGCCACATAGTATATTGAGAATGATTTATGAAAGGGGAGAAAAAAAGTGAGAAGAAAGAGTTAAAAAAAAAAAAAAGTTTTTTCAAAACCCCTATAGCGGTTATGTAACGGTCATGGTTCGTAACAGCCACTATGGCTGTGATTTTTCTTCCCACCGATTTTGCGGTGTGTAATGGGATCAGTAACCCAAAAACTTTTACGTAACGACGTTATGTAATGGTTGCAATCGTTATTTAAAACCATGAGTTGAACCCTATCCTTTTCCCAATATTCCTTTGCACAAACTTTTGCGTATTCTCTGGCAAGTCATCCTTGATCTTTGGGGTTCTCTCGAATCCATCGATGGCAGAGAGAGTGTGACTGACATTTCCAGTGACTGAGATTGCACAAACTTTAGAGTCGTCTTGTTTGACAAAGATTGCTTTGACTCTTGCCTTTAGGGACTCTTATCTTTAGTGACTCTCATCTTCAACGACTCTCGCTTGACTAAGACTGCTTTGAAGCAGAGTCGTCTCTACTTTGACACTCTTCCGGTGTACCCATCTGCGACAGACTCTCCTCCTCTGCGACTAGGATTTCTTTTGCAATCCCAACAGAGTTGTTCCCTTTGACAGTGAATGATGGGACTTCTTCAACATTAGAGATGCTTCTGGGATCCCACTATCATCGACTCTCACACCAATCATCACTTGGGCTTGGCGAGTCTTCTACCATACGGATCACTCGAGAGGCTCTCGTTCCCTCTGACCAGAAGGCTTTTGAGAGAATTTCTCATCTTCAGACCAAAGAGGAGTCCTTTCTAATCTTATAGAGCCTTTAGTCAGTCTTGCCCTTTTGAATTTATCAGAGATCCACGCTAATCATCACTTGGGCTTGGCGAGCCTTCTACCATACAAATCACTCGAGAGGCTCTTGTTCCCACTGACCAAAAGGCTTTTGAGAGAATTTCTCATCTTCGGACCAATGAGGAGTCCTTTCTAATCTTGTAGAGCCTATTTTAGTCAATCTTGCTCTTTTGAATTTATCAGAGATCTAAGACTTTTAGAAGAGAGAACACTGACTTGGGGGTTCGGTGGGTTGTCAGTATAGGAAAATTTTCAATGCTAACTGCTTGGACGGTTCATCTTTTAGGTTATTTGAATTTGCGAGGGAATTCTTTTCTTATATCTTTTACTAAAAATGAGGAGTTTTTATGGATCTTGAGATCCTTAGGGGTGATATGTTTGGATCCATTAGCAGCAGCAAATGGGCAAGCAGGTGATGCTCTTTTTTTGTAGAGAGGGAGGCAAAATTCGTATAGAGATCAGGAGTAATGAGAGGGGTAGGTTTATCTCTATTGAGAAGTGGTCTTCTGGTGGTCGAAGGCAAGCATTCCTTGTCCCAAAAGGGAATTAGAATGAGGGATGGCACAAGTTTATAGAAGCCATGATGAAGCTGTCTATTGACCTTGAAGAATACCACTATTTGAGTTGTGTAGATTGTGGTTCCATAAACATAGTCCATGGTGAATAGAAGTTGGAGAATCAGAATATTTTTATGAGGCTCTTGGATAACCGGTCATTCTTCGAAGTTGCTAAAGTGCACCTCATAAAGGGAAGGAGAATTAATGGGCAATTTGGGATTAACTCCTTCCCTAAAGGTAGTATTGGGGACAAAAAACGTGGGCATATAAATAATGGGCCAAGAAGGGCTGTTAGTAGTGGGTTGAATAAGTTTAAATTGACGTGGTGTAAGATTTGATTAAGGAGGAGGATCCAAGACCTTTCGGCTGTAAGATAATGAGACTTAATGATGCGAGTATCCCATATAGCTGTTAGATAGGTAAGCTTGGTGGACTGGAGTTGGAGGGGGGGGGGGGGGGTGGGAGTTAGAGAAGGCGGGCTCACGTCCCTATTTTTGGCACGTGATCGGCTGTTTCTCATCTAAAATCCAATGGAGTCATGAGGCATAGACAAGAATTTGTTTTACAAAACTGTCATATGAAAACAAGTTAGAAAATAATTAAGAGTGAATATTTGTTCAAAATACAAGATACATACATAGATTTCATAAAAAAACTGAAAACATTTTACTTTCAGTGACAAGCTCTTTACATTTCGGGCTGTACTTCACATGCAACATTTTTCACACTTCTAGTCTGCATATGTAACTGCCAACCGAATACATGCTTAGTACCCCTATTGTCTTCTTGCCCATCTGTAATACATGTAAAAAATGGCAGTCTCTCTAAGAACTTAACAAGTGGAGTTCTTCATCAGTTCAAAATTGAATTGTGAAAAATGCTACATGTAAAGTACAACCCAAAATGTAAAGAGCTTGTCCCTGAAAGTAAAATGTTTTCAGTTGTTTTATGAAATATATGTGTCTTGTATTTTGAAAAAATATTCACTCGTAATTGGTTTCTAACTTGTTTTCAAATGACAGTTTTGTAAAACAAATTCTTGCCAAGGCCTAGTGACTCCATTGGATTTCAGATGGAGTCACAGCCAATCATGTGCCAATACATGCTTAGTACCCCTATTGTCTTCCTGTCCACCTGTAACACATTTAAAAAATGGCAGTCTCTTGGAGAATTTAACAAGTGGAGTTCTTTTTCAGTTTGAACCTGGAATTATTAAGGAATAGGGCGAGCAACCACAGGCTCAGTCATAGTAGTCAGAGGTGCAAGGCGAGCCGAGGCGCAAAGGGTATTTGAAGCCGAGGTGCGAGGCGAAGGTGCGTGCCTCACGAAGGTGAGGCACACAACTATTAAGATGCTGTAAAATGCCTATTTGGGCTAATTGATATAAACACATACGAATATCTAGTAATATTAGAATTTAAAATGCCAAAACATTCAATAGCAAAATTGGAAATTTAATGAAATTGCCAAGGCCAAAAGCATCAACAATGCAACATAGTTCAACATCAAAATAAAAGAGCACAAAAAAAAAAAAAAAAAAAAATTACAAAACAGTAACTAAATTCAGTAAAAAAAGTATTATGTATTAGTTATAAACTTGCATTAAACTACATATTTAATTACATATAATATTATAAGAAGAAGCAGCAGGCTGCAGAGAGAAGAAGAAGAAGAAGAAGAAGAAGAAGTGAAAAAGAAGAAGAAGGAGAAGAAGTGAAAAAGAAGAAGAAATGAAAAAAACTGAAGAGGAAGAACTAGGTGTTCCTCAGGTTTTAACAACTATGAGCTCAGTAGACATTCTTAATTCCCCCTTATTCAAATAAGGATTTCAGTACTTAGCACATGATTGCTTACATGCATGCATAATCATAAGGTGCATGAGCACTCTTTATTCTAAAGTTACCATCACACAACGTTCTAATAGCATGCATTTACACATTTTTTCCAACATAGCAGCATTGCCCCAATTAAGTGCACATTTCAACCAGTGCCAAATTCCAGCTTGGCGAACCACTACTTAATGTGGAAATACCAACAAGTGCCAAATTACAGCTTTGCCAACCATCGCTTAACGCAGAAACACCCTCTGGATGTTTAGGGTCTTTCACCCAAGGGAGACACAATACCTACTTAAATTCCACAATTTCACAGCCACAACACATGGTGTCAGCTATTTCACACAACTGCATTTCAACATATGCATACACTAGCTTGTTCGTAGTGAGTAAAACAATCATCCTCACAAGATAAATATCTACGAAATGAAAATTTCCATCTAAACCAGATATACAGCTATGATAACCAAAGAAAACATATAAGTGGCCATATGAAGTAATTAGAAATAACAAGCCTAAATCCCCCTTATTAGGATTCAACTCTATGCAAGTTTCTACTCTTATTTCCTTTAATACCCAAAATGCCTAGGTGAATAAATGAAAATTAAGAACACCTACTTTGATTTTAAACTTCTTCAAACTTAGTTTAAGTTTCGCTATGAATTTTTTGTCTTTTCTCCTGATTTTCTCTGAATTTCCTTGATTTTCTGCAGAGTTATCTCTCTCTCTCTCTCTCTCTCTCTCTCTCTCTCTCTCTCTCTCTCTCTCTCTCTCTCTCTTTACAACTAGGGTTTACAGCAAGAGTTTGAGGTATTCTTTTCTGTTTTAGGCCTGCTTTGCATGGCTGGAAGGTCAAGATAGCAGCTTCTTGCTGCCAGCTGCTTGTCAAGTGTCTCCATCTAGGCTGGAAACATGGCAGGACTGTAGCAGGTGATGGCAACAAGGGCCCTGCAGTTCTGCTATCTTTGAGCTAGGTGTCGACTGCTGGTTTTTAGAGCTGTCTGGTGGCTGCTGGTGGTTTGTAGTGCTGCCAAGTGTTACACCTGGTTTCAGCATGCCATCCAATTTTTTCCCCGCTTTTTCCCCAAACTCCTATGCTATTTATGTTTTAGCATAACCCTCATAATTTGCTTTGATCTAAACCCCTCCAACGTCTATAAGTCAAATGGAATTTTCAATATCAGTTAACACAACTCAATTAATGAATGACATGGCTAGTATGAACTTGTTCAATACAAAACAAAGCAAATCATGCTACTTTATCGAAGTAGTTTAAATTTACCATGGCCTAATGGGTATGGTCATCACAACTCCGTCCTCTACAAATTTCGTCCTTGAAATTTCATTTGACCTTAGGTTGCAAATAAATGAGGATATCTTTCAGTCGTGTCAATTTCTGATTCCCAGGTTGCTTCTTTGATGCCATGGTGTAATACCTTGATCAATGGAATAACTTTTTTGCTCAAGACCCTTTCCTTCTTTTCAAGAATCTAGATAGGATTTTCTGCATAATTGACAACCTCCCTCAATGAAATATTGGACCATTCAAGAACATGACTCGGATCTAGTTCATACTTTCGAAGCATCAATACATGGAAAACATCATGATCATGAGCTAATTCTGATGACAACCTCAATTTATATGCTCCTTTTCCAACTCGTTTGACAATTTGAAATTGCCCAACATGACAATGTTACAGCTTTTACCTCTCTTCCCAAATCTAAAAATCCCATTTCGAGGTGACGCCCTTAGGAATACAAAATCTCCAACTTCAAATTCCAGTGGCCTTCTTTTTATCAGCATATTGTTCGTTGAGGAGATGATTTCTCACTTGCTTAATCTTCTTAGTAGTTTCTTCAAGTAAATTGGACCAGGAATTTGATTTTCCCCTATCGTGCCCTAATGCACTGGTGATCTACAAGGTCTCCCTTATAGAGCTTCATAAGGTGCTCATTCATACTTGATTGGAAACTGTTTTCATAGGAAAATTCTACTAAGGTTAGATGCTCATTCCAACTCCCTTTGAAGTCTAGAATGCAAGCCTTTAACATATCTTCTAAGATTTGAATTACCCTTTTGATTTGTTCATCTATTTCAAGATGATGCGCAATGATGAATTTTAATTATGTGCGCGTAGCCTTTTAGAAACTTTGCCAAAATTAAGTAGTAAACCATGGATCTCTATCTAAGATGATAGATAATGGAATCCCATGTGGCCGTACAATTTCCTTTATATACAAACGACTTAGCCGTCCAAGTGAATATGAAATCTTGATGGGTAAAAAGTGAGTTGATTTTGTCAATCTATCCACAATAACCCACATAGTATCATGGCCAAGTGTAGTCCTTGGCAACTCTGAAACAAAATCCATTGTTATCTCATCGTACTTCCATTGTGCTATTGGTAATGGCTAGACTTTTGATGTTTAACTTTCACTTGTTGACAAGTAAGACATGTCACAAATTCTCTCATGTCCAAGCTGTCAACCAAAATTGCGTTTCTAGATCTCTATACATCTTAGTCCTGCTAGGATGGATAATATATCTAGAACAACGTGCTTCCCCTAAGACTTTCTTTTTCTAGTCATGTGGAACACAAGGCCTATCCAAACAACAAAGTCCTCCACCAGAAGATTTTGTCCACCCTGCAGAGTGTGTATCCGCTTCTATACTTCTTAATATTTTATGAAATTGAGGGTCCTGCTCTTGCCCTTTGATAATTTGCTCCAATAAAGTTGGCTTTATCCTTAAGTTATATATTCAAACTTTGTCTCCTTGAAAGTTTGTCTGTAAGCTAAAAGAATCTATTGTCTCCAACATTTTCCACTTTTGAATTTCCAAGTTTTCCAATATATGTTGGGACTTCCTGCTTAATGCACCTTCCACGACATTTGCTTTATCTGGATGATAATGGAGTTCAAAATCATAATCTTCCAAATACTGCACTCACTGCCTTTGCCTTAAGAATTAAGATTAATTCCTTTTGAGTAAAGAGATATTCAAGACTTTTATGGTCTAAATACACTTTAAGTTTGTTTCCATACAAGTATGAATGCCACAATTTTAATGCAAACACAATAATGGCTAATTCCAAGTCATGGTTTGGATAATTGCGCTCATGCAATTTTAATTTTTGTGATCCATACGCAACCACCTTTTCCTTTTGCATCAACACACATCCAAGTCCACTCAAGGAAGCATCTCCATTGAAGGAAGCATCTATGTAGACTACGTAGCGATCCTCTTTATTCGGAAGAGTTAGTATTGGGGCTGTTGTTAATCGATGTTTTCACTCCTCACAAATTTCTTTCCTTTTCTTGTATGCTTAATCAATGGCATAGCTATTTGGGAAACATTTTGTACAAAATTGCAATAATGCCTTGCCAAACCCAGGAAACTACAAATTTTGGTCACATTTTAAGGGGTTTCTCAACTCTCAACTTTAGAAGGATTAACAGATAGCCAATTTTTGGTTATGACATGACCCAAAAATTTCACACTAGTTTTCCAGAATTCACACTTCTTCCGTTTAGCATATAACTGATGCTCCTATAATGTTTGTAAGCCAATTGCAAGTCAATCTTCAAAAAATATTGGGATCCTACCAATTGAACAAATAGTTCATCTATTCTTGGAAGTGGATATCGATTCTTGATAGTAACCCAATTCAACTTCCTATAATCAATGCATAGCCTCAAGGACTCATCATGTTTCTTAGTGAATACTATAGGTGCCATGGTTTTAAATCACGGTAATGGGTAGTGTAATGTAACGGTAACAGGTGTAATGGGAAGTGGGAGTAGCGGATATTACATGGAGGAGGCGGGTGTAACAGTTGTGAATTTTTTCAAGCACGCACAACCTTGTGCATATTAGCTTACTTGCATGTTTTAAGTTTTTAACCCTTCTTAGAAAGAGTTGTAGTGTATTTTGAATCCTTTAGTTCAACTAAGTTATTTGGTAAAGGCAAGAAGTTTACATTCGTTTTAAACCACCATTGATAGAATTTATACTTCTCATTTTTCTTATGTGTGATAAATTATTATGTGTTCTAAATTAATTAGTAAAACAAAATAAATTATGCACTCCATTAATCTATTAGACATATAAGACATGAATAATACAAATATAAAATAACTAGAAAAGAAAGATGGTTGAAGTTGATAAATTTAGTACATAAATATCAAATTACTAATATTATCAAAATAAAATATTTTCCTAACAAGTTGGTATTTTCAAGTTGTTAATTAATGCATCTCTTGTGAGTATTTAAAAAAATAGTAAATTTTGCATTATTCTCGTCCTTATTATAATCTTTTCCTCTTGTCACATAGTATATTGAGAATGATTTATGAAAGAGGGGGAAGAAGTGAGAAGAAAGAGTAAAAAATAAAATAATTTTTGGCGCAATAGTCCTGTAGTGGTTATGTAATGGCTGTAGCAGCTTTACGTAACGGTCGCAATCCGTAACGGCCATTATGACTGTGATTTTTCTTCCTACCGATTTTGCAGTGTGTAACGGTATCAATAACCAAAAAACGGTCATGACCGTTATTTAAAATAATGAGGTGCACCCCATGGTGATAGATTAGGTCGAATAAATCTCTTGTCGAGGAGATCTCGTAGTTGCACCTTAAGTTCCCTTAGGTCAACTAGAGCTATTTTATATGGAGCAGTTAATATAGGTTCCATCCCTGACACACCAATCAATAGTAAGTTCAATCTCTCATTTTGGTGGTAGTCTTGGTAAATCATATGGAACTATATTTGGAAATTCATCAACTACTGGTAAAGAAGTTTTGGTTTCATTAACTTGTGTGCTTTCTTTCATTGCTACTACAAACCCTAGACATTTGCCAAAATTTAATCCTTTCACAAGTAGACTAGATATTAAACATGAGAGCTTCTTAGTTTGGTCTCCATGGAGGGAACCAGATATTAAACATGAGAGCTTCTTAGTTTGGTCTCCATGGAGGGAAACTATCACTCCATTTGGATCTTTGAGTACTACTTTCTTTTGGAAACAGTCAACAAGGTGCATGATGAATGGTTAACCTCTCCATTCCTTGGATTACGTCATAATCCATAATATCCATGATTAATAAGTCAATTGGGGAGTCATGTTCATCAATATGTAAAGTGTGATTTCGACATTGTTCACATCTATAGTTTTCCCCACTGGTGAAGCAACACATAGGTCACTAAATGTTCAGATTTTAAACACAACATATTAGAAAAGGATGTAGCGATGTAAGAGTAGGTAGAGAATCAAGCAAAATTATTGCCCAAGTATTGTGTAAAAAGAATCATACCTTCCACCATAGCGTTACTTGCCTCCTTGTTTGTTTGTTGTCCATGATGCCCATGTTGGGATGGTGTTATGGCATAAAATCTTCCTTGCACCTTATTCTCTAATTCCTTCCCCTTTCCCTTATATGAAGCTTGAGCTTTAGATGGATTTACAAAAGCATTCAGCTGGGTTGGTTGCATTGAAGATTAAGGAAAACTCAAACTTGGAGAAGGATATGGTTGATAAGGTCAAGGACGAGAGAATTGTGTTACTGGCTGTTGTTGTCTTTGTGGTATCACAGGAGATTGAGAGGTAGGTAATCCCTTCCTTATATTCCCCTCTTGCCCACCCCTATAACACTTTATAACCCTATAGAAGGGGCCATTGCTTTGAGCACCTTGCTATGGTGTTGGAGAGACTTTTGGCTTCTTTCCAGTTGACCCGAATTGGCTAAATGAAGACCTCTTCTTTTGGTCATAAATTTTTTGGGTGTCTTCAATGTCTTGCTTTACCATGGTTGCCCTTTCTACTGTTTCTCCAAAACTCTCAATTCTTAAGTTTAGACCTAACAGCAGTTCTTAGTCGCCTTTCAAACTTTCGAACCTTCAATTCCTCAATACTGACTAGTTTTTGTCCAAACCGTGATAATTCAGCGAATTTGCTTTCATATTGACTAACAGACAAGTTCCTTTGAGTCAACTATATAAATTCTTGTAATTTGGCTTCCCGGAATACCTTTTAGAAATATTTCTCATTACAAATTGTTTTAAAGTCAAGCCAGTTCATAGCCTTAACATCTCTCACCCGTTGCATAGATTCCCACTAATGGTTAGCCTCACCTTCAAATAGAGAACATGCAATGATGGCTATACTCATCTAGCATTCTAAGCATATCAAAAAGTTTTCTGACCTTCCATAGCCAGTTCTTTTGGCTCCAAAGGTTCTAAATTCCCTAAAAAGCTGAGAGGGTTTAATTTCTTAGACTCCTTCGGCATATTCATTCGTTTTTTGGCAACTGTCTCTTCTAGCTCTTGCCCCACAGTTGGTTGTTGATTCAGCCGACTTTCATGGTTATTTGCTGAGTTGACTGATTATTTTGAGTCATCGTAGCTATAGCTTGATTAATACTCTGTAAGGCTGCGTAAATTCTTGCAAAACCCTCATATTCTCTTGGAACATTATGCTCTGAATTGATGCCTTGTTCTGATGGGGTTGAAGAAGTTGGACCGCCCCTTTGTCTCATTCTCCTTGAAGGACAAAAAAATAAAAAATCAAGTGCTTTCATGCAATCATGAAATGCTACCACTGGACATGTAGTCATTAACTAAGATACACAAGTAGTCGTACTCATTATACTAATGTATAAGCCTAAATTTACTTAACACAATCTATGGATGACCTAACCACATGCAAGTCAAAGGACTCACTCATGTGCTACTCAAATTAATATTGTCTTGCCCTCTCTTTCTTTAAGGCCCCAATGTATCCAAATCTCTAATGCCACTTTGTCATGTCCCTATTTTTGGCACGTGACCGGTCGTGACTCCATCCCAATGGAATCACTAGGCCTAAGAAAGAATTTGTTTTACAAAAAAATCATTTGAAAACAATTTAGAAACCAATTAAAAGTGAATATTTGTTGAAAACACAAGATACATACATATTTCATAAAGCAACTGAAAAAGTTTTACTTTCAGTGACAAGCTCTTTACATTGGGCTGTACTTTACATATTGTTCACACCTCCTAGTCTACATACCTAACCGTCAACCGAGTTCACATGCTTAGTACCCCTATTGTCTTCCTACCAACCTGTAATACATGTCAGAAATGGCAAGTCTCTTGGAGAAGTTAACAAGTGGAGCTCTCCTTTAGTTCGAACCTGAAATTATTAAGGAATAGGGTGAGCGCCCCAAGCTCAATGGACATTCTTAATTCCCCCTTATTCAAATAATAATTTCAACTTAACACATGATTTTTCACATGCATGCAAAATCGGAAGGTGCATGAACACTCTTTATTCAAAGTAATATGATTGAACACATTCTTTATTGTAAGCAATATGTTCATCTAAATTTACCATTGCAAAACATGCAATAGAATGCATTTACACATTTTTTCCCAAAATAGCAACATTGCCCGAACTAAGTGCACATTTTATCTCAAATAAGTGCCAAATTCCAGCTTGGCCAACCACTGCTTAATGCAGAAATACCAACAAGTGCCAAATTTCAGCTTGGCCAACCATCGATTAACGTGGAAATACCCTCTAGAGGTTTAGGGCCTTTCACCCAAGGGAGACACAATCCTTACTTGCTCAAATTCCATAATATCAAAGCCACAACAAGACATGGTGCTAGCTATTTCACACAATAACAATTCAACATATGCATACACAAGCTTTTCCATAGCAAGCAAAACATTCTTCTTCGCAAGATGAATATCTACCACATGATAATTTCCAACTAAACAAGATAGGCAGCTATGATAACCAAATAAAATATGCATGTAACCATATCAAGTAATTAGAAACAAGAAGCTTAGGTCTCCTTTGTTAGGATTCAATTCTATGCAAGTTTCTAACCTCATTTCCTTTGAATACCCAAAATCCCTATGTGAATAAATGAAACTTAGTTTAAGTTTCCTCTGAATTTCTTGTATTTTCTCTTTATTTTCTTTGAATTTCCTTGATTTTCTGCAAAGTTATTTCTCTCTCTCTCTCTCTCTCTCTCTCTCCCTCTAGAACTAGGGTTTACAGAAAGAGTGTGGTATTATTTTTTGTGTTGGAGCTGCTTTGTAGGGCTTTGCCGAGATGAGAATGCTTAGATGGATGAGTGGTATAACATTGAAAGATAAATTAAGGAATGAACATATTTGTGGTAAGTTAGGTGTAGCTCGTATAGAAGATAAGATAAGGGAGGGACGACTTAGATGGTATGGACACTTGCAACGTAGACCTTATAGTGCACCTGTGAGGACGAGTGACTTAGTTACTGTGGGGGGAAGTAGAAGGGGTAGGGGTAGACCTAAAATAACTTGGGAGGAGATAGTGAGTAAAGATTTAATATCGTTGAATCTATCAAAAGAAATGGTCCATGATAACATAAATTAGCAAAAAAGGATTCATATAGCCAACCCCACTTAGTGGGACTAAGGCTTGGTTTTGTTGTGTGTTATTGTTGTTGTTGTAGCTGCTTTGTAGGGCTGGAATGGTCAAGATAGTAGCTAGTTGCTGCCAATTGCTTGCCAAGTGTTTCTTTCAAGGTTGGAAACATGGTAGGACTGCAACAGCTGGTGACAACAAGGGTCTTGCAGAACTGCCAGGTGGCTGCTGCTGGTCTGTACTGTTGCTAGGTGTCACACTTGGTTTCAGCATGGCCTATCCTTTTTTTTTTTTTTGTGTGTCTCTCTCTTTGCCCCAACTCCGATGCTATCTATGTACTAGCTTAACCTTCATAATTTGTTTTCATCTAAGCCCCTCCTACCACTAATAAGTCAAATGGAATTTCCAATATTAGTTAGCACAATTCATGTGATGAATAACATGACTAGTATGAACTTGTTTAATGCAACACAAAGCAAGTCATGCTAATTTATCAAAGTAGTTTAACTTTACCATGGCCTCAAGGGTATGATTATCACAAAGCGGGCAAAGCTCTCAAGGTATATTGAATAGAGAGGTCTCAAAGACGCAATATTGGAAGATTTGAAGGTGATTGGCGAGAATTTGAGGAAAGGACTGCTTGATATCGACCCCATGAGTATCTTTCTATTCATCCGGTGGGACATCAGAAACGGAGTTGGAGATTCTTGAGAGTAGAGGGGATGTAGATCTCACATCTTACTTAGGGAGAGGGAAAGGCAAAACAGTCAAAGGAGATGATAGGCTCAGAGCGAGAAATAATCTGACCAGTGGGGGTAAGGGAAAGAGGAGGTATCCAATATGGAAGATGACTGGAGCAACTTCTGTGAATCTAAGAAGGTGTAGTTGGTGGATCAATTAAGAGCTGATGTATCCTTGTATGAAGAAGAAGCCTTGGCATAACTTACAAAGGAAAGCTCGCAGGAGAGGGAGTGGAAGCCTTGGGGTAGAGTGATGACCTTACACAAAGCACATAGATGTATGGGGAATGGTGTATTCATTTGTTCTTTGAAACTACACAAGGGGCTACTAATGATATTAACACAATTTAAACCAAAATGAAAGAATTGATAGATAAGGGGTCTCCGTCCCTTGCCTCTAAGCTTAACCCTAATATGGTGGACTTTGTTGATATTCCACCAAAGGGGGGGGGGGGGGTATTGATGAAGAGGCAACTATTTATATGGTCCGTCTGAATTCGTACAAATCTAGAAAACGTATTTTCCCCCTTCTTGTTCAATATGTTGTTTCTCGTGACACTTTATGCTATAGGGAGGGTTCTTCTGGGGTAGCACTGGCCTGGGGAGTAGTCAAACAAACATTTCAGATCCAAATAAACTCATTGAGTACTTGGGTCTAAAATTAGTTAGTCCTATAGGGGTCGAGGTGAAATTGCTAGTAAGCCGTAGAACTTGTGAACAGCAAAGAAAGCTGCAGAAGAACTTAAGAACTTGGTTTCATCTATTAACTATAGCAGAGGGAAGGGAGTTAGGAAGGGAGGAAAACAAGTGAAAATATGAAAATTTCCGGTTGGAATGTCAGAGCTGGAAGATTTTAGAAAGAGGGGTTAATAAAAGAGGTCCTTCTTAGATATTCTCCTGATATGGTTTTGATTAAGAAGACTAAACTTGAGAATGTTGATTTGGGGGGGGGGGGGGGTGTTTATTGGATTAGGAAGGACGTAACAAGGATTGGGCCTTTGTACCTTCTCAAGGGTTAGTGGGTGGTATTTTGGTGATGGGGGATACTCAATTTATTGTTAAATTGGATAGTCTAGTGGTTTTTTTCTCTCTATTTTTTTTTTTTTTTAGTAGAAAAGAAAGGCTAGGGTCATTGGTGGGTTTCGCTAGTGTATTGCCCTTCTAGACCAACCCTTAGGAGCTCTTTTTTGGGATGAGCTTTGCTATGAGTATGTATTTTGTGCTCCTAATTGATTGTGGGAGGTGACTTTAATGTAGTGAGGTTTCCCCTAGAGAAGAAAGGAGGTGATAGAGTTACTACTACTATGTTGAGTCTTGACTCTTTTATTAGGGAGCGTGGTTTGAGAGACCTTTTTTTTGATAATGATAATTTTACGTGGTTGGTGAGAGGGGCCAAAGTAGTGGCGAGTAGGCTTGATAGATTCCTTTTCTGTACAGAGTGGGAGGATGAGTTCCCTAATCTCTCTTAATCTATTTTACCCAGGACCACATCTAACCACTTTCCTATCCTGTTGAAGTCAAGGAAGGTTGCCTAGGGACCTACTTCTATCCCTTAGTTAGGAATTCTTGGAATGAGGATGTGGAGAGGGGTTGGGAAGACTTTAGATTCATGAAAAAAACTAAAGAGGTTAAAAGAAGTTGAAAGATTGGAATAGGGAGGTGTTCAAAGACTTAAGGTTTGGAAAGGCTAGTATCTTAGGAGAGTTGGTTGAGTTAGATGGGAAGGAAGAAGATAATATTCTATCGAGAGAGGAAGAGATGAGAAGAGTATCTTTGAAGAATGAATTAGAGGAGGTGATTTTCAAGGAAATAAGAAGTTGAAGGCTAAGGCGAAGTTTAAATGGATTAGAGATAGTGATTGTAACGCCAGATTTTTTCATAGAATAGCAATTGTGAAAATGAGGAAGAATTTGATTAGGGAGATGGAAGTGGATAAGGGGGTCATTATATTTGATCGGAGTCAAATTGCTTCTGAAATCACTGAGTTTTATTCTAATTTGTATCTCAAGGAGGATGATAGTAGACCTATGGTTGAAGGATTAGAGTGGGATCTTTTATCTGGTGAGGAGGTGGTTTGGTTGGAGATACCTTTCAAGGAAGAGGAAGAGGAAGAGGAAGAGGAAGTGAGGGCTGCAGTTTTTGGGGTGGAGAGTGCAAAGCTTTAGGAGCTAACGGTTTTAATATTAGGGCGGGCCTTGGATCAATGGTATGGTTGCTCCTTTGTGGCCGGTTGGTCAATAGTTCGAGTCTATGGAAACAACATCTTTGCATAAAACTAGGGGTAAGGCTACTGATGACTCACCCCTTACCCTCACAAAGCGGGGAGTCTCATGGCCCGGTGACGCCCTTCTACCTAATGGTTTTAATATAACTTTTTTTTCCAAGATTGTTGAAAGGTGGTTAAGGATGATTTGGTTAAGGTCTTCAATGTATTTTATGGGAATGGGATTTTAAGCTTGAGTATCAATTCCACTTTCACATCTTTAGTGCCGAAGAAGAATAAATACATTAAGATTTCGGAATTTAGACCTATTAGTTTAGAGGTTGTTTGGTATCAATGTCCAAAAATTAAAGAAATGAATACTTGAAACAAAAACCAAAAACTAGAAATAGAAACTAAAAACTAGAAACTAGCTTCCTATTTTTGTCATTTATAAAGCTAATGCAAATTAGAAAATTAAAAAATTCTCATTTTCATCTTTAAACAAAATAATATTATAAAAATATGATTAAAAAATAAAAAAATTACAAATAATACACAATAAAAAAGGTACTGTAATAAAAATAAAATTTATTCTAATTATTTAACTTAATTTTTCTACTTTCCGAATCTACTTTACAATAAAAAATTTATTTGACATGATAATTGAAAAATAGTAAAAGTATTTTGTGATTGGTTTTATTATTATTTTTTGAAATTTATGTATATATTTTCTTTTAATTATATTTAAATTCATATGATTATTTAATTTTGATTTTAATTTAAAAAGTATATAAAATGAATAAAATCTAAAAAAAATTAAAAAAATTATTTCTGGATATTAAAAATTTTGGCAACAGGTTGTCAAAATAATTGAAAACCATAAAATCTGGTTTTCATTCTTTTGGCAAACAGATATAGAAAACTGACAACACAAGCAAACGTGTTTTTGTAATTTGTTTCTTTATTGTGGAGAAATAGAAATAGAAAACATAAAACATCAATGATACCAAACAAAACCTTAGTTTCTAGCATATTTATGAAATCATCACTAAAGTGTTAGGTAATAGGCCGAGTACGGTGCTTGATGGGACTATTTCTAAGGCTCAAAGTGCATATGTGCGGGGAGGGGTGCGGGGGGGAGGAAAATTTTGGATGCCATTCTAGTTGCTAATGAGGTTGTGGAGGATATTCGAAGAGCGAAGAGGAAGGGAATCATCTTTAAGTTGGATTTTGAGAAGGTTTTTGGGCTTAAGATTAATATGAGAGAGTGGTATTGCAGCTATCAATATGTCTATTGAGAGTCTTGGGGAGCTATCTGCGGAGGTGGGGTGCAGTGTTTCAGATTGGCTGCTGTCCCATCTTGGGGTTCAGTTGGGGGTAATCCTAGATCTACTAGCTTTTGGGATCCTGTTGTGGAAAAGGTTTCTAAGAGATTGGATGGGTGGAAAGACACTCTTTTTTCTCTTGGTGGTAGAATTACACTTATCTAGGCTTGCCCTTCTAGTATCTTTTATATTTTCTAGATTTTGATAGGGTTGCTAATAAGATTGAGAAGATGATGAGCGTTTTTTGGGGTCAGGGGTAGGGGGTTTTGGGGATCATTTGGTAGGTTGGGGAGTGTTGGGTAGGTCTAGATAGGAGGTTGGTTTGGGTATTGGAAATCTAGTGTCTAAAAACACAACTCTTTTGCCTAAATGGCTTTGGCAATTTCCACTAGAGAATTCTTATGACATTTGGTTGTTAAAAGGAAGCAAGGATTAGAAGAGAATGGGTGAGATACTAATTTGAGATTTAGATGTTTTTTGAGAGCCCATGGAAAGCTATCTCGTAAGAGTTATTAAATTCTCCACAATATTCGTTTTTTAAAAGATCCTTGGTCCACGAATGTAGTTTTGTCCACTTCTTTTCCATGCCTTTTTGGCCAAAGCTTTGGGTTGGATAGGTTCATTTCTTCTTTTGTTGTTGATCAAGGTGGTCATTTGCTGCCTTTTGATTTTCAACTTTCGTGGATCATTAAACGATAGGGAGATGGTAGAGCTATCCTCTTTGCTAGTCTTGTTAAATAACTGTCATTTTTATTTGGAGGAGGATAGGTGGCCTTGGTCTCTGGATCCATCAGGGGTTTACTTGTGCAAACCTTTGTATGATTTTTTGAATATATCTAATTCATCTTTTCCTCTCTATAGTTCCATTTGGAAGGCCAAAGTCCCCTTTAAAATTAAGACTTGTATCTGGTTGGTTGTGTTTGATAGAATTAGTACCAATAACTTGCTGCAGATTAGGGCACCTTTGAAGGCTGTATCTCCAGACATCTGTGTTCTTTGCTTTAATTGTTCAGAATCATCATTGCATTTGTTCATTCATTGTCACTATGCTTGGTGGGTTTAGAATAAGTAATTTGGCACTTTAGGCAAATGTTAGGCGAGTTCCAAGACAATAGAGGATTTTTTGGCAGTGTCTTTTGCTGGCTTTGGCAGGAAAAATGAAAGGGCAGCACTTTAGCAATGTGCACTTATGTGTCTTTTGGGGTTGTGGATGGAGCATAATGCACACATTTTTCTAGGGAAAAAATCGTCTCAGTTGCTGGTTTGGGAAAAGATATATTATTTAGCTTCTCTTTGGTGTGTTGGACAAGGGAATTTTAAGGGGGTGAGCTTTTCTGATATTCAGCGTGATAGGCGTTATGTGTTGGAGTGTGTTAGTTTGTGCTGGTTTTTATCTTGTTTTTCAGTCTTGAGGTTGTTTCTTTGTGTTTTATATTTGGATTTTCCAGATTTTGTTAAGGAGATATGTCTTATTCTCCTAGCTGTATGTTTTATTCTATTAATGAAATTCTTCCTTTATTATAAAAAAAATGACAGGTTTCTCCCTGTATTTATAATATATGTCGAGCACAAATCCAATTACCATAATACCCTTACTAACTCACACTAACATAACTCTTAACACATACTAATAATGCTAAATGATGAAATAATCATTAGCAGTGACAATCCTTATCCCATTTCTATAATTTATTTTCCCATGGCACTGCAAAGCCAGTAACAAGTATCTGAAACAGCCTCGCCGAAGATTTATTAGGCAGAAAGGAATATCACCAAAGGAGGTGATCAATTTTAATAGCCTATGGTTACTTTGTCTTGAGATATTATATTCGGCCATTTGTATCAAAGTGTGGGATCCAATCTTCATTTTTTTCTCATAGATCATCTACATCAGAGAACTTCCGTTCAACCATGGGAAAATGTGTCTGATTGCTTTAATTGGGACGGCTATGGTCCTCATACTTAAATCAATTTCTTTCTTTCAGCAGTAAAGCCTTCAGTTCAGGCTCAATCTTTGCTGTTAACAAGATTGTACTCCAAGTGGTGTATAACAGTGATTTAGTGATGAAACTTCCAACTTAGTTCAATATAACATGCATGACAATAACGAGGTAATGCATACTATGAGGTTACATTTTCTATTATGTTTCTGTATTTTTTACACCTTATTTGAAACTAGATTTGCAAGCGATTATCATCCAACCTGCTTGACCAAGGTGTTGCTAAAAATTGCTGATGATGCATTTTATGTTATTCCTGATATATCCTACTATTGATTTATTTCTGAAAGCATTCTGTACTGATTAGTGTCACACCTTGCATGCAGATACAGTTGAAGACTGAGGATAAAAACTCAATCACACAATACTTCTCAAAAAAGGACAATGAAAATGAACGAGAGTTGACGCAAGCTGAGGATCCATTTATAAAACCTGTCAGGACAAATCAGGTGAAAAACTTGAGAGTGATTGTGAGGGTAGGGAGAGGGTAGTCGCAGTGTATGCAGTCTTACTCCTATTTTTGTGCTGAGAGGTTATTTCTTTAGACTTGAACCCATGATCAACTGGTCATAAAGAGCAACCTTACTGTTGCTTCAAGGAGCAACCTTTTGTTGTAGGAAGAAAAAAAGAAAGAAAGAATAGAAGTGGAATGTCCTTGAAGTTGAACTTTTTCCCCTGTAAGCAAGTCGAGCACTGTTTCTTAGGGTTATTGTTTTGATTTCTTAAATCATTTTGGGGTGTTTTTATGATCTTAAAATGATCAAAATGATAAAATATTTTGCAATTGCAGTCAACTGTTGAGATTTAGTAAGGTTTCTTTTGTTGTAGGAAAACGGATAAAAAACAGGTGGAAAATCCCTGAAGGTGAACATATATATGTACTTCCATACTGTTAACACAGTTGACTTGTTCAACTGAACAAGTCTTGGTAAAAGACGGCAGACCACAGGTTTTTTTTTTTTTTTTTTCAATCAACATTTGAGCGTAAACCCTCATACTGTAGCCCATCCCAATAGACCTTCTGCAGACTGCCTTGTAATTAAATACTCTGATTTCATCCATGCCCTCTCACTAGATTCGCATTCATTCATGCTTAGGGTGCGATACTATGTGCTTGGTTCAACTTTAGTTTAAATTTTGTTGGAATTTAAAATTCATGTCTAGTTCTATTGGATTTTTAGAGTTTTAAATTGAAATTTTAACGTCATGGTTTCAAATATAAGATTAGCTTTTATGCGAAATTTCCTATTTTATGATAATTTTATCAAAATTTGATGTGCATCAGGATATGATTAAATTTGAGTGGTGTAGTGACAATTTTTAGTTTTGTTTCCATTATGCATTCTTTTCATATTGTGTTTCTGATGGACATCATGGTGGACCGAGTCTTAAAGATCCCTTGCAAGTTCCAGATGGGCCAATCACAAGGTCAAGAGCTAAGAAGATCAAGCAAGCAATGCAAGGATTGGTACAATCCACTTGGGCCGAGTTTGCAAATAGGCGTGTGGGCCTATTTAATGTTTCAATGGTTGTAGGCGTTTGGGCCTATTTAATTTATTAGGTGGGCTTCTTTTATTAGTTATAGGGGTGTTAGGGTATTTTGGGCTTGATATTTTCAGCCAATGTCTTTTAAGTGCTATAGGCCTTAGTTGGCCCTAAGGTTTTATGGAGGGGTTTAAAAAAAGACTTATAGCCGCATTATCCACAAGTTGAACGTGAGTGAAGTTTTTTTCATAGGGAATTTTCAGTTTTCTCTGCTTGTTCTTGAATGAACTAAGAACTTATCAAAGGCCAAACTTTTGTGGTGTTCTCACAAAATCTAGGTTCTTCAAACTTTTGTGGTGTTCTCACAGAAACTTTTGTAGGCTTCTTTCTTATTGGTGAATTTACTATAATCAACAATTTTCTTTTTCAATTGTGTATTTTCTTTTAAACAATTTTTAATTTGATTTTTCAAATCTTTAGCATTTGCAATATGCTCCTCATTTATCCTCTTAAAAGAACTATTTTCTTTGTTCAAGATGGAACAGAGACAAAGTTCCTTTTGTTTGCATTTTGACAATTTTTCTTCCAAGTTTTTGTTCCTTCTTTTGATCACAACTAATTCTTCGAATAATTTAGTACACGTGATCTCTAATTCATCATAGGTAAGTTCATGGTCATTGGAACTTTCCTCTTCTTTGTTAGCTATGAAGCAAAAATGTGTTTCTTCCTCTATTTCATCATCGGTGGAAAGTCCATCGATTTCATCCCAAATAGTAGCATTCATGGCAATATAATCTCCTTGTCAAAATTTCACTTTGTTTTTGTTCAAGGGACGATTTGTTATTATATGCTCAGCCTTCTTGCAATTGTAGTACCTAATGCTATCATTTTTGCTTACTTCCTCTCTTCCAGTTTGCTTACCAAACTGTCATCTCTTTACTAGGAATTTCTTGAATTCTTGTGAGTGATGCTATATCATCCTCACTATCTTCATCTTCTTCGAGCATTTCTTTTTAATTTGAACTAGATGATTTTAATGCCATAACTATATCCTTCTTAGGTTTCTCAGGATCCAAAGTTATGTTTTTCTTAATTTCATCAGTCATAAGTGACCCAATTAACTCATCGAGTGAGACTTTGGTTAGATCCTTTGCTTCTTCAATGACAGTTGATTTTGCATGCCATGACTTGGGTAAGGATCAAAGAACTTTTTGTACATTATCCTTCATAGAAAGTTCTACCGAGTGCTTTTAATCCATTTATGATGCGTGTGCACCGAGTGAACATGGATGTGATTGTTTCTCCTTCATCCAATTTAAACATTTCATACTCATTTACTAGCGTGTAAATTTTAGACTTCTTAACTTGGGACGTTCCTTCATACGTGATTTCGAGCTTATCCTATATTTCTTTTATGGTTTCACATCCACAAATACGATTATATTCATTATCACATAAAACACAGTAAAGAAAATTTTTGGTTTTAAAGTTGAGTTGCACTAACCTCTTTTCGCTTATTGAAAGCTCCGTTCTTGAATTTGGAATATCCTTGTCTTCGTCATTTTTCTTGGTGAAGACAAAATCTCCATTTGTGATAACCTCCCACATATCAAGGTCGTGTGACTGAATGAAGATGGTCATTCTATTCTTCCATGATGGGTAGTTGGTGCCATTGAACCTTGGTGGTCTGTTCACGGATTGTAAATGGGAAGAAGTGTTCACTATATGCTCCATTGATCTTTTCGCTCTAGAAATTACTCCGATAATATAAGCGCCTTACTCTAATACCAATTGTTGGCCCTAGAGTCAAGTCTAGAGGGGGGGTGGGGGGGTGAATTGACTCTTTTTGCGTATTTTTGCTTTTCTCTACAAAATATAAAATCTTGGCAAGATACAAATGATTATATCAAAATATATAGAACATATACCATGCACAAGATATAAATTAAAGAGTATAAGGAAGAAAAGTTTGACAATGATATTAACGTTGTTCAGCCCCTTGCCTACGTCTATGCCTTGAGACACACTTAAGGATTTTCAATCCACTATCACGATCTTCTTCACCGGCGGAGAAGCCTTTACACCATAAGGGAACAAATCCCTTTACGCTCACATAGAGCATTTCTAAGGGAACAAGTCCCTTAATGCTCACCCAAAGCCTTTACATGGCAACAAATCCCCTTTGCTCACACAGAGCCTAAACAAGGGAACCAATCCCTTTTGCGCACACAACGCTTAAACAAGGGAACCTATCCCTTTAACACTTGGTTCACAAAGAACCCTTACAAGATGAATGTGAATTACAAAAATAATACTCATTGAATGAGCTGATATCTAATACAATGAAAACCTCACACAATCTCTCAAAGTAATGAATCACGACAAGATTATAGAGCAAGAGAGATATTGAGCACTTGAGATGATGAACTAAATGCAAAGTGCTTGTGAATGATATGTAATTACTAAATCAATATATAAACAAGCCTTTGGCCTTGTATTTATAGGCAAATTGAATTACTAGCCGTTTTATGGCCATTGGGTTTAGAATCCCGATGCAAACTGTCGACGGATTCCCCAAACGTGGACAGTTTCCCCCAAACCGTGGACAGTTTCCCCCAAATCATGGACGGTTTGCTCAAACTGTGGACGGTTTCATTTAGGCCAATTTCCATTTAACTTTTTGCCTAAAACCGTTGAAGCACCTGGGTCAAACTGTTGAAAGTTTGCCCTGTTTCTTTACAAACTTGATATTTAGGTGCTTAATCATGGTTTTAACCCAACCGGGACCAAGTATATAAAAGTTTGTAATGCTAAGATCATTTAAAACTTGTCCCTTATGAAAACATAGTCAGTATAGGATATTTTCATAAAGCCGTTAGTTTTGTTCTTTGAAAACTCATAAGTATAAAACTTATGATTTGGTGATATCCTAAATACTTTATAAACTAATATGCAATGCACTTACTCAACTTTTTCTTAATGAACTTGCATGAAACAATACCGCAAGAGTTACAATAGTTCCTACCTCAAACACACCTTATTACCTTATGACTTTGTTGGATGTGCTTGAGTTCTTCCGAGTGAGTGTCCACTTTGATCTTTCCTACTCGAATGTCCACTCGATCTTTGCATTTGACCTAGTACCTTTATGTCTTTGCCACTTGTACCTGTACTAACTTGGTCTGCAAAGATAGGTTAACTTGGAACTACTAAATGGTTGATATCATCAAAATATATCAATTATGATTATGTAGCTTCTAACGCTAACAAAGGAACTTACATGTATGCAATTGAAGCTTCTTCTGTGGCCTCGACAAGATACGGTTTTGGCGACTTGTAGGCAGGCGGTGGCTTGCGGCAGACTCCGGCGACTTGCGGACAGACTCCGGCAACTCGTAGATGGGAAGGAGGGGATTTTACGCAGGGCGGAGGGAAATTGGGAGTTTTGGGGATTCTGCGTCCGGATTTTTGGGGATTCAATTCTGCACGAAGAAAGGAAGTAGAAAGGGTTTCCTGGGCAAATTTTTTAGTGATGGTTCCAAAAACCGCCACTAAAACACAACTATTAGTGACGAAAATTTGTCACTTATAGTCAATAAATCGTTGCTAATATTTTCGCGCATTATTCCTTATCCATCACTATAAAAAATGGTCTTTTTAGTGACGAAAGTGCTAGTGATGGAGTAAAAATTGTCACTGCGCCATTATTGACGAAAATAAAATTCATCACTAATAGTTAAGACATTAATGACGAAACTACTCACCATCACAAAAAATGCATTATTAGTGACGATTTTAATTTTGTCACTAATACAAATCGTCACTAATAGTCAATAAATCGTTGCTAATATTTTCGCGCAATAGTTTGAACACAAAACCTTCATCTAGTGACGAAAGTATTAGTGACAAAATTAAAATCGTCACTAATAATGCATTTTTTGTGATGGTGAGTAGTTTCGTCACTAAGGTCTTAACTATTAGTGACAATTTTTACTCCATCACTAGCACTTTCATCACTAAAAAGACCATTTTTTATAGTGATGGATAAGGAATAATTATTTCTAAATTTCACCATAGAGAATGCCTATTTTTTCTTATTATATGTTGGGTGAAATGATAAGGAAAATATAAGGATAACTATTTTCTCTACTCAATCCCAAATTTCTTTTTTTATTCGATCTTATTCCAAGAAATAACCATTACGCAAACTAAAGCATATACTTCGTAGTATTATCATTATATGTTTAGGTCTAATATATTTATTGAAATATATTAAAATTTTCATATTATTTTAACAATATAATTTAATACCCTTAATAATTTTGTAAGAAAATCTAAAAAAATATTGTTGTGAGATAATAGTCACACTTCCGAGCATATGATGCATTGTGCATTAAAGTAATTTTAGGAGGATGTATGAATATGACTTGATAATATGAAATTTAAGTTTAGATTTAAATTTGTGTGAATTTGAAAGATATTTAATGTAATTTTTATTATATATATATATTTTAAAATTTTAAAAATTCAAATTTAAAATTTAAAATTTATATTTTAAATACCGAATTAAACCAACCTAAGAAAAATACAATAGTATTCTTATCTTTATTCTTAGGGGTGGCAAAATGGGTTAGCAGGTCGGGTTTGGGCGGGTCGTAAACGGATAGGGGTTAAACGGTTTCGGGTTGACCTGTTCACTAACAGGTGACTAACATATAAACCCATATCCTGCCCGTTTAATAAACGAGTACCCGTTAAGAACCCGTTTAAAAATATAATTTATTTACTTTTAAGTTTTTAAAACATTTCATATAAAGTAACATATATATTTTAAAAACAACACTCTTTTATTTTATTTATTAATATCTTAACAAAAAAACATAGAATGTAGAAAATAGTACATCTCTTTAATTAATATTTTTTTAATGTAATATATATATATATATATTTATTTATATTTATATCAAATTTAATGGGTCACCCAGTGGGTACCCAAATCAAACCCGCCTAAACCGTTATTAAACGGGTCAAATTCGGGTTGACCCGTTTATAAATGGGTCATCTTCTACTAAACCCAAACCCAATTTAAATGGGTGAATCACGGGTCACCTACTGACTTTCGACCTGTTTTGCCACGTATATTTACTGTTTGCATTGTTTCCAAATATTAGCTATGCATGTAACTTTAGGTATAGTATTTATTAAATATCAAAATGATGATATAGGTACATCCATAGTTGATGCTTCAAAATTATGCCAATGCATCTCTATCTCTAATAATATAAAGGGGATTCTCCCTTTGTGTCATCTTTTAAAATTGTCAAATTTTTCCTTATAGCTACCCATGATTATTTCAAAATACTCTTTTAACTATTTACAACTATCCCAAAATATCCTTATGGTAATGTCAAATTTATCCCTATGACTAATAATTATTCCAAAACACTCATATAACCTTTTACAACTATATCAAAATGCTCTATATTATTAAATTTTTTGTTCTTTATAATTTTTTAAAAGTTTTTAAAAAACAGAGAGCCATGGAGCATGCACATAGTGTGTGCCCATGGCTAGTTTTTATTTAATGGGATATCGATGTTGAGGGGAGGATTTTGTCCCCATAAAATTCTTTATTCTTAAATAAAGGTAAAAGCATATGTAAACCTATAAAATAAAAATGAAGTTTTTGTTTTGCTGTTATTGTTAGACTAAAATATTAATAAATTACAATTTTTTTTTTTAAATTTTGGTGCACAATATGAGTTTCTAGTAATATAATATATTAAAAGATAAAAGGAAAAGGGAAAAGCATCCACTAGAATTGCCTGTTAGTGATTAACAGTTGACATAAGGCTTGTTGTCTCAAACAAAAGGAAAAATAAAAGGAAACAAGGAAGAATCAACACAGGGGAAAGAGTTGGTGACGGAAAATAGGGGAGCAAGCGAACCCTCCGTTCAACAACATCTTCATAACAATCTTCTTTAGCATCTAAAGCGATCCCAGCATGAGCTCCCCACTGCACCACTCGGCGCGTCACCTCGCAGAAACCCCCATCGCTTATTTCCCAATCTTAGTTGAGCATATCATGCATATCATAGATTCTCTCATATATTACGGTTTAAGTGTTTATATATGACTCATAGATACCCACCGATTAGTTGAGCATATCATGCATATCATATATTCTCTCATATATAATGGTTTAAGTGTTTATCCATAGTCATGGATTTGTAAGAAAATAATTATTCAATGTGATAAGTCACATTGGTGGGTATCTATGGATTTGTAAAAAAAATTAAGGGAAGGGAGTTAGGAAGGGAGGAAAACAATTGAAATTATGAAAATTTATAGTTGGAATGTCAGGGTTGGAAGATTTTAGAAAGAGGGGTTAATAAAGGAGGTCCTTCTTGTATATTCTCCTAATATGGTTTTGATTCAGAAGACTAAACTTGAGAATGTTGATTGGGGGGTGTTAAAGCGATTCGGGAATGACGTAACAAGGATTGGGCCTTTGTACGTTCTCAAGGGTCAATGGGTGGTGTTTTGGTGATGGGGGATACTCACTTTATTGTTAAATTGGATAGTCTAGTAGGTTTTTTTTCTCTCTCTCTCTCTTTTTTTTTTTTTTTTTTTTTTTCAAGGAGAAAAAAAAGGCCAGGGTCATTGGTGGGTTTCGTTAGTGTATTGCCCCTCTAGACCAACCCTTAGGAGCTCTTTTTGGGATGAGCTGCTTTGCTATGTGTATGTATTTTGTGGTCCTAATTGATAGTGGGAGCTGACTTTAATGCAGTGAGGTTTCCCCTAGAGAAGAAAGGAGGTGATAGAGTTACTACTACTATGTTGAGTCTTTAACTCTTTTATTAGGGAGAGTGGTTTGAGAGACCTTTTTTTTTAATAATGATAATATTACGTGGTTGGTGGGAGGGGCTGGAGTAGTGGTGAGTAGGCTCGATAGATTCCTTTTTTGTACAAAGTGGGAGGATGAGTTCCCTAATCTCTCTTAATCTATTTTACCTAGGACCACATCTAACCACTTTCCCATCTTGTTGGAGTCGAGAAAGGTTGCTTGGGGACCTACTTCTTTTAGTTTTGAAAATATGTGGTAGGATCATGATTCCTTTTGGCCCTTAGTTAGGAATCCTTGGAATGAGGATGTGGAGAGGGGTTGGGAAGACTTTAGATTCATGAAAAAGCTAAAGAGGTTAAAAGAAGTTGAAAGATTGGGATAGGGAGGTGTTTAAAGACTTAAGGTTTGGAAAGGCTAGTATCTTAGGAGAGTTGGTTGAGTTAGATAGGAAGGAAGAAGATAATATTATGTTGGGAGAGGAAGAGATGAGAAGAGTATCTTTGAAGAATGAATTAGAGGAGGTGATTTTCAAGGAAATAAGAAGTTGAAGGCTGAAGATGAAGTTTAAATGGATTAGAGATAGTGATTGTAACTCTTGATTTTTTCATGGGATAGCAATTGAGAAAATGAGGAAGAATTTGATTATGGAGATGGAAGTGGATAAGGGGGTCATTAAATTTGATCGGAGTCAAATTGCTTCTGAAATCATTGAGTTTTATTCTAATTTGTATCTCAAAGGAGGATGGTTAGTAGACCTATGGTTGAAGGATTAGAGTGAGATCTTTTATCTGGTGAGGATGTTGACTTTTTGAGTCCGATCCCGATTTTGATGCTGACAAAGCACTCGTATCTCATGTGTGTATTTAGTGTTTTTGAATAGGTTTATGATTCAGCACACACATTAGGTAAAGGAGAAATGGATGCATGAAGGACTTATAGAACTTAAAGCCCACATAACAACTTGGCGTATTCCATAAAGAGAAGAGCAAAAAGAAGAAGAAGATGTTTATTCTTTATTATAATTGCATTTAAATTTTTATTATCTGGTCTATAATAATGCATGCATCTGCATGATATGTTTGAAAGCTCAGAACGACCTTAGGCTGATCATAGGGGACCCAACAATAGCACCAAAAATCTTTTTCTAGAAGGTTAAAATTAAGCAAGGATTTTTGAAATAGCTTTAGGGTCAAAATCGGGGCAAAAATAAAGGTTGATTGACGTTGGTTTTTTGGCTTAGTTAAAGAGCCTTGGTCGATCGAACCCTTATGTACTAAATGACTCGGTCGACCGAACCCACTATGCACAAATTAGCTCAGTTGATCAAACAGACCGTAGGCCAGAAAGTCAAAATTTTGACTAAGCCTCGGTCGACTGAATGGGTGAAAGTCAAATATTTGACTTATCTCGGTCGACCGACCCATTATTGAATGCACCGTCCTCGGTCGACTGAACCATAAAGTGTTTGACACCCCAACTACTTGGTTGACCAAATCATGTAGTTCAAAATAGTCTTGGTCGACCGAACCTCAAAGATGGTCAACCAAACCTAAGCCATGGTCGACTGAACCTACAAAGGGTTCGGAATCGCCCTGAGATGGTTGACAAAATCCATAGTTCAAAATTGCCACGATCGACTAAACTTATTAATATGGTCGACCGAACTTATTAATGGGCTATTTTTCAGTGCTAATTAAGCTTAATTTTTTCATTAAACAATTTGAAAAATACCAAGCGTGCCCCCAACGGGTTGGGAATCATATTTTTCACAAAGTCTATATATACTCCCTCAAAACCTCAGATTAGCAACTTTGATTAGCCAAATTTTTCTCTCTAATCTTTTGGATTAATTTTTATCAAAGTTCTTCCAAACTAATTTTTCATTGCAAAAATCTTTCATTGGGGCAAATTTTTCGTACTCTCTCAAAATCTCATTCATTCACTTGAAAAATCATTTTTGAAAGAGAGGTTTTATTTAGGGCATTTACTTCATCAAAAGTATTTTACTCATTATTTCTTTCATTGTTTTAAAATCATTCTTGAGAGTAAATCTTGGTTTTCCATATGATTTCTTGAAAAACATTTAAGGAAGAATATTTTTGTTAGGATCAAAACCTTTGAATGTTCATATTAGAGTGCATGTATTTGAGCATTAATGTGTACATCTCTGCTTGTATTTTTAGAAGCATGCTTATATGTACGAAAAATGTTTTTAATGTACCGGTTGAGTTCATCTCGTAAATTGAACTAGGGAGTCTCAACCCCGTAAGTGAGTCTGGTTGGGTTCAGCTTGTTAATTGAACTAGGGAGTCTTAACTCCGTAAGTGAGACCGTTTGGGTTCAGCCTGGAAATTGAACTGGGGAGTTTCTGCCCCGTAAGGGAGACAAGGTGGGTTTAGCCTTGTAATTGAGCTGGGGTTTACCTTGCTTTGTAAGGAAATATTGTAACGGCTTCTGCTCCATCTGTTTAAGTGAGTAGGGATAGTGTAATCCCTTGGGAGGTATGCCCAAGGTGGGGACGTAGGTTGATTTGACCGAACCTCGATAACAAATATTATGTGTGTCTCTCTCCTTATCTCATTTAATTTCTGCACTTTAATTTCCATACGTGTATGTTTGTTCATTTATAGTTATAATTATTTGCATGCACATTTATTTTAAATGAGATACAAATGTATGTTTGCACTGATAGCTTAATCGTTTTACATACACTCTTTCAATATTGAATGAGATATGAACTGTGGTGAATTGACAAATATTTAAATTAGCCGAACAGTTTTAAAACCCAATTCACTCCCCCTCTTGGGATCACACCAATTCCAACAGAGGAGGTGGTTTGGTTGGAGATACCTTTCAAGGAAGAGGAAGAGGAAGAGGAAGAGGAAGTGAGGGCTGCAGTTTTTGGGGTGGAGAGGTTAAAGCTCCAAGAGCTAACGGTTTTAATATTAGGGCGGGCCTTGAATCAATTGTAAGGTTGCTCCTTTGTGACCGGTTGGTCATGAGTTTTGAGTCCAAAGAAACAACATCTCTACATAAAAGTAGGGGTAAGGCTATGTACACTATGACAACCCTCCCCTTACCCTCGCAAAGCAGGGAGTCTCATGGCCTGAGGACGCCCTTCTACCTAACGATTTTAATATGACTTTCTTCCAAGATTGTTGAAAGGTGGTTAAGAATGATTTGGTTGAGGTCTTCAATGTATTTTATGGGAATGGGATTTTAAACATGAGTATCAATTCCACTTTCATATATCTAGTGCCAAAGAAGAATAAATACATTAAAATTTCATACTTTAGACCTTTTAGTTTAGAGGTTGTTTGGTATTAGTGTCCAAAAATTAGAGAAATGAAAACTTGAAACGAAAACCAAAAACTAGAAACAGAAAATAAAAAGTAGAAATCTGCTACTTGTTTGGTTAACATTTATAAAGCTAATGCAAATTAGAAACTTAATTAAAAAATTCTCATTTTCGTCTTTAAATCAAATAATATTATAAAAATATGAGTAACATAATAAAATTACAAATAATACACATTAAAAAAGTACTATAAAAAAAATAAAATTTATTATAATTATTAAACTGAATTGTTCTATATTCCAAAACTACTTTACAATAAAAATTTTATTGGACATGACAATTAAAAAATAGTAAAAATATTTTGTGATTGGCTTTATTATTATTTTTTAAAATTTATGTATAATTTTATTTTAATTATATTTAAATTCATATGATATTTAATTTTGATTTTAATTTAAAAGTATATAAAATGAATAATTTAATCCAAAAAAACTATTTCTAGATAATAAAATTTTTGGCAACAGGTTGTTAAAATAACTAAAAACCATAAAATCTAGTTTTTAGTCTTTTGGCAAACGGAAACAGAAAACGGACAAAAGCAAACGCGTTTTTGTAATTTGTTTCTTAATTGTGGAGAAACAAAAATAGAAAACAACAATGATACCAAACAGGCCCTTAGTTTCTAACATTTATAAAATTATCACTAAAGTGTTTGCTAATAGGCTGAGTACGGTGCTTGTGGATGCCATTCTAGTTGCTAATGAGGTTGTGGAGGATATTCGTAGGGGAAAGAGGAAGGGAATCATCTTTAAGTTGGATTTTGAGAACGCTTATGATAGAGTGAACTGGAAGTTCCTAGATAAGATTTTTGTGAGGAAGGAGTTTGGCGAGAGATTGTGGCGTTCGATTAGAGGTTGTTTGCATAATGTGAGCTACTCGATTTTAGTGAATGGCGAGTCTAAATCTTGGCTTAAGGCTACAAGAGTGATTAGGCAAGGTGACCCTTTTTCCCCATTTTGTTTGTTTTAGTGACTAATACTTTGAGTAGGATGGTGGATAGGGCAGTGGTTAGAGGTTTAGTGAAAGGTTTGGCGGTGGGAAGAGAGGGGGTCAAGGTATTGCACCTTCAATTTGCCGATGAAACTATCTTTTTTCTAGAGGACCACAAATCCTCATTTAAGAATATTCTGAGTCTCCTACACGTTTCTGAGAAGGTTTTTGCGCATAAGATTAATATGGGAAAGAGCAGTATTGCGGCTATCAATATATCTATTGAGAATTTTGGGGAGTTATCTACGGAGGTGGGGTGCATTGTTTTGGATTGGCCGCTGTCCTATTTGGGGTTCATTTGGGGGTAATCCTAGATCTACTAGCTTTTGGGATCTTGTTGTGGAAAAGGTTTCTAAGAGATTGGATGGGTGGAAAGACACTCTTTTTTCTCTTGGTGGTAGAATTACACTTATCTAAGCTTGCCTTTCTAGTATCTCTTTATATTTTCTTCTAATTTTCAAGATTCTAACAGGGTTGCTAATAAGATTGAGATGATGATGAGGGACTTTTTGTGGTCGGGGGTAGGGGGTTTTGGGGGGTCATTTAGTAGGTTGGGGAGTGTTGGGTAGGTCTAGACAAGAGGGTGGTTTGCTAGTTTGGGTATTGGAAACCTGGTGTCTAAAAACACAACTCTTTTGGCTAAATGGCTTTGGCAATTTCCACTAGAGAATTCTTCCTCATGGCATTTGGTTGTTAAAAGGAAGTAAGGATTAGACGAGAATGGGCGAGACTAATTTGAGATTTAGATGCTTTTCGAAGAGTCCGTGGAAAGCTCTCTTTTAAGAGTTATCCCCCCTTCATTCATCATATTAAATTCTTGGTGGGAAGAGGAGGTAATATTCGTTTTTGGAAAGATCCTTGGTTGTGGAATGTAGTTTTGTCCACCTCTTTTCCATGCCTCGTTTGCCTAAGCTTTGGGTTGGATAGGTCCATTTCTTCTTTTGTTGTTGACCAATGTGGTCATTTGCCGCCTTTTGATTTTCCACTTTCGTGGATTGTTAAATGATAGGGAGATGGTAGAACTATCCTCTTTGCTAGACTTGTTGAATTACTTTTGTTTTTCTTTGGAGGAGGATAGGTGGTCTTGGTCTCTAGATCCTTCGGGGGTTTACTCGTGCAAACCATTGTATGATTTTTTGAATATATCTAATTCATATTTTCCTCTCTATAGTTCCATTTGGAAGGCCAAAGTCCCCTTTAAAATTAAGACTTGTATTTTGTTGGTTGCGCTTGATAGAGTTAGTACCAATAAATTGCTGCAGATTAGGGGACCTTTTAAGGCTATATCTCCGGACATCTGTGTTCTTTGCATAAATTGTTCAGAATCATCGTCACATTTGCACATTCATTGTGACTATGCTTGGTTGGTTTGGAATAAGTTATTTGGCACTTTAGGCGAATGTTGGGTGAGTTCCAAGACAATTGAGGATTTTTTGGCAGTGTCTTTTGCTGGCTTTGGCCGGAAAAAGGAAAGGGCAGCACTATAGCAATGTGCACTTATGCGTCCTTTGGGGTTGTGGATGGAGCATAATGCACACATTTTTCTAGGGAAAAAATCATCTCAGTTGCTGGTTTGGGAAAAGATATATTATTTAGCTTCTCTTTGGTGTGTTGGACAAGGGAATTTTAAGGGGGTGAGCTTTTCTGATATTCAGCACGATAGGCATTGTGTGTTGGAGTGTGCTAGTTTGTGCTGGTTTTTATCTTGTTTTTCAGTCTTTAGGTTGTTTCTTTGTGTTTTTTATTTGGATTTTCCAGACTTTGTTAAGGAGATATGTCTTATTCTCCTAGCTGTATGTTTTATTCTATTAATGAAATTCTTCTTTTATTATAAAAAAATGACAGGCTTCCCGCTGTATTTATAATATATGTCAAGTAGAAATCCAATGACCATAATACCCTTACTAACTCACACTAACATGACTAACATATACTAATAATGCTAAATGACAAAATAATCATTAGCAGTGACAATCCTTATCCCATCTCTATATTTTATTTTCCCATGGCACTGCAAAGCGAGTAACAAGTATCTGAAACAGCCTCACCGAAGATTTATTTGCCAAAAGGAATATCACCAAAGGTGGTGATTAATTAGCCTGTGGTACTTTGTCTTGAGATATAATATCCAGCCATTTGTATCAAAGTGTGGGATCCAATCTTCATTGTTCCTCTAAGGTCATCTACATCAGAGTACATCTGTTTAACCATGGGAAAAATGTGTCTGGTTGCTTTAATTGAGACGGTTGTCGTCCTCGTACTTCAATCAATTTCTTTCTTTCAGCCGTAAAGGCTTTAGTTCAGGCTCAATCTTTGCTGTTAACAAGATTGTGCTCCAAGTAATGTACAACAGTGATTTAGTGAAACTGCCAACTTAGTTCAATATAACGTGCATAACAATAACGAGGAAATGCATACTATGAGAGTACATTTTCTATTATATTTCTGTATTTTTTACACCTTATTTGAAACTAGGTTTGCAAGCGATTATCATCCAACCTGCTTGACCAAGGTGTTGCTAAAAATTGCTGATGATGCATTTTATGTTATTCCTGATATACCCTACTACTGATTTATTTCTGAAAGCATTCTGTACTGATTAGTGTCACACCTTGCATGCAGATACAGTTGAAGACTGAGGAGAAAAACTCAATAACAAAATACTTTCCAAAAAAGGAAAATGAAAATGAACGAGAGTTGACCCAAGCTGAGGATCCATTTAAAAAATCTGTCAGGACAAATCAGGTGAAAAGCTTGAGAGTGGAAACTGTAGACACCAGAAAACTTGCATGCTCTGCTGAAGAAGCCGGGGATGATTCGAAATCCACTGTTTCTGTACTTCACCATGAGAGAGATCTCCTGTTTCATCCCAAGCGGGACTATGAGGAGTTTTCAGCTGATTCGTATCCTGCTATTTACAACTGCAATGATAAGTGTTCACCAAGAAAAAAGGGAAACTTTGAGAGAGCAGGAGATAAACAGCCGAAGTTTTCCTACTTTGGAAAACGCTAGTCATGAGAACACATTATCATGAATGTGTTGTATGTATATAGAATATTTTGACAACTATGGTTCTTTGAGCCGCAAGACTCCTGCTTTGCGAGGGTAGGAACAGAGTAGTCGCAGTGTATGCAGCCTTACTCCTATTTTTTTGCAGAGAGACTATATCTTTGGACTTGAACCCATGATCAACTGGTCATAAAGAGCAACCTTACCCTTGCTTTAAGGAGCAACCTTTTGTTGTAGGAAGAAAGAAAAAAAAAAAAGAATAGAAGTGGAATATCCTTGAAGTTGAACTTTTTCCCCTGTAAGCAAGTCGAGCACCGTTTCTTAGGGTGATTGTTTTGATTTTTTAAATCATTTTGGGGTGTCTTTATGATCATAAAATGATCAAAATGATAAAATATTTTGCAATTGCAGTCCCTGAAGGTGAAGTGGTGAACATATATATATTCCCCCACTGTTAACACAGCCCACTTGTTCAACTGAACGAGTCTTGGTAAAAGATGGCAGACCACAGTATTTTATTTTATATTTTTTTAAATCTACGTTTGAGCGTAAACCCTCATACTGCAGACTGCCTTGTAATTAATTACTCTGATTTCATCCATACCCTCTCACTAGATTCGCATTCATTCATGCTTGGGGTGCGATACTACGTGCTAGGTTCAAAATTCATGTCCAGTTCTATTGGGTTTTTAGATTTTAAATTCAAAATTTTAACGTCATGGTTTCAAATGTAAGATTAGCTTTTAATGACAATTTTTAGTTTCTTTTCGTTATGCATTCTTTTCATATTGTGGGTTCCATTCTTAATCACTCTAATGGGTGATTAAGTTTTCAAGGATTGATGTCATCGACAATATAACTATTGACTTGAAGTATGTAGCGGTATACAAATGTTCAGTGCAACTCTGAGGGTAACTTCCATCTGTGATAAATTGAATTTTTGACCAAGTTTATTAAAAACAGTAAGCTTTAAATTATTTTACTATAGTTATTATACTTCAAATACTGTTCTGATATCCATTATTTTGTACAATCCTCTGCCAACGTGGAAGGCTTTTATTTTAGTGTGCGCATGGCATCTTAGGAACCCAGTGGGAACTAATCTCTACAATGTATTTTCCATAAGAATAAAGTATGTGAGAAGGATAAGCCTCAACCATGAGTGGTTCTCTTCTTCACCATCATTTTCTTCTCGTTCCTCTCCATTTTTCTGTTTTCATTAGTAGATGTGGTTGCTAGATTTTCCGAGGGGGATAAGAAGAACACTATATATATATATATATAGACACACACACACACACACACATAAAATATCCCAAATTTCTTTCTATTCGATCCCAAATTTCTTATTTTATTCAATCTTATTCTAAGAAATAACCATGACACAAGCTAAAGCATTTACTTCGTATCATTATCATGACATGTTTAGGTCTAATATTTTTATTGAAATATATTAAAATGCTCATATTATTTTAACAATATAATTTTATAATCTTAATAATTTTGTAAGAAAATTTAACAAAATATTGATGGGTGGAGGGGATATTCAGTCACTAGTTGTGATCGAAACTCAGTGAGTATTTGCACTCAATTGAAAAAACAATTTAATTCAATCTGGGGATTTAAAAACAACTCTCTCTCTCTCTCTCTCTCTCTCTCTCTCTCTCTCGCTTATTGGTTATTCACCCTTTCAACAACACACTACATTGCACACACACACACACACACATATCTATTTATAGCAAATCATAAATCAACGTTTGTGGGCTGATTGGTGAGGTTGGTGGCTATCGATCAATAGAAGCGGTTGGTTGGTACAACATCCATCGTTAAATTTTGCTATCATCGTCTTTTTTACTTTTCAACATTTTCCCTTAAACGTGACTTTCCTAATTTTGTATTCCGAGTATTGTCTTCAGTATTGTAAAAATATCATTCCTGAGTTGCTTTGTAAAAATGTCAGCACTCTGATTATATGTTCTACAAGATATCAACTCCACTACTTTATTCTTGACATGCTCCCTAATAAAATGATACCGAGTATCAATATGTTTGCTTCTTTCATGGTAAATTGGATTTTTCGCAAGTGCAATTGCTGATCAGTTGTCAATGTAGACTTCTGTGAGGTTATCTTGAAAAAATCTCAAATACTTTAGTACATTCCTAATTCATATACCATGACAAACAATTGAACTGACAGCAATATACTCAACTTCACATGATGATAGCGTTACGATGAGTTGCTTCTTCGATGACCATGTAAACGCTATATCTCCTATGAAAAATGTGAATCCCGTCGTACTTTTTCTTTCATCAAGATCTCTTCTCCAATCGCTATCTGAATAGCCGATAAGTTTGCAATCACCTCTTGATGAATAAAACATACCATCAGTGATGGTACCCTTGACATAGCGGAATATCCTCTTTGCTACATTCAGATAGGACTGGTCATGAGTCTCCATGTATCCGCTGACAAATCCAAATCCATAGAGAATGTTTGGTCTAGTACATGTCAAATACCTCAAGCTTCCAATTAGACTCTTGAAATATGTGGAGTCAACATCTCCTTCTTCATTCTTTCTGAATTCCAATCCTGTTTTAACTGGAGTTGTTATAGGGTTGTATTTGTCTATCGTAAACTTCTTCAGTACTTCTTTTACATAGTGACTTTGCGAGATGAAGATTCTCTTCTCACTTTGCATGACTTCTATGCCAAGAAAATGAGCCATCTGATCAATATTCATTATTTCAAATTCTTTGACCATGCTCCTTTTGAAAGCGGCAAACATCTTTGGATTGTTGCCAATGAAGATCAGATCATCAACATATAGGCAGACAATTAGCATGCATCTGTTTCCATTTTCATGTATAGCGCATGCTCGTAGGGACACTTCTCAAATCCATTCTTTTGGAAGTAGTCATCAATCCTCATGTTCCATGCATGAGGTGCCTGCTTCAAGCCATAGATTGCTTTTTTCAACTTGTACACTCTATCTTTTTTGCCCTTCTTCATATATGCAGGTGGTTGATCGATATAAATCTCTTCTTCCAGAAAACCGTTCAAAAATGTTGATTTCACGTCCAGCTGGTAAATCTTCTTCCCATTTTATACTAGTCGTAAAATTAGTAATCTAATGGTTTCAAGCCTAATAACCAGGGCAAACATTTCTCCATAATTAATCCCATCTTTCTGCTTGTAGCCTTTGACGACAAGTCTTGTTTTGTATCTCTGAACTTCTCTTTGAGCATTCTTCTTGGTCTTGTAGACCCATTTCACACCAATAGTTTTGTAGCCCTTCGGGAGATTTGTCAACTCCCAAGTCTTGTTCTTATCGATGGATTGAATCTCCTCATCCATCACTTTTCTCCATTTGTCTTCTTCGTTAGCTTCCTCAAAGCTAACCGGGTAACTAGTCAACAACAAACAGTATAGAGTAACATACTCTTCTTTTGGTTTTGTAGTTTCATACAGGTCAGTTAGATTTCGAGCTTCTCTAGGTCTCATGTTTGAGATTTCATGCTTAGTTGGTGATGGAGTTTCATTCCTCTGTAGTGAACCATGTGGAAGTGTCTACAACTCGAGAACTTGTGACTTGATAGCCACTTGTCTTGTCTGTGTAAGTTCTTCTCCTTCAAGTGTCAATTCCGAATCTTTGGAAGATTCAGTCTGGTCCCATTTTCAGGATTCATTTTCTTCAAAAATGACATCCCGATTGTGAATGACTTTCTTGTTGATGAGATTGTAGAGTCGATATCCCATGGTTCTATCGTCGTATCCAACAAGGATACACTTCTCTCCTTTATCTTCCTACTTTTTCCTTCTTGCTTCTGGGATCTTGGCGTAGGCTATGGAGCCAAACACCCTAAGATGACTCACACTGGGCATGTGAGTACTCCAGGTTTCATGTGGTGTCTTTGTATCAAGACTCTTTGTAGGACATCGGTTGAGTAGATAGACTGCACATGACACTGCTTCTACCTAAAAACTCTTGGGCACATTCTTATCCTTTAACATGCTCCTGGCCATGTTAAGGATTGTGCGATTCTTCTTTTCAGCTACACTGTTCAACTGGGGAGTGTAGGTCGGTGTGAACTGTCTTTGAGTCCCTCATTACTTAAGGAATTTCAGGAAAGCTTTGTCCTTGTACTCTCCTCCTTGGTCTGATAGGAGTGACTTGATGTGATAGCCACTCTGTTTCTCCACGAGAGCTTTGAACTCTTTGAACTTGTTGAACACCTCTAATTTCCTTGTCACGAAGTTGACCCAAGTCTTCTTGTTGTAGTCGTTGATGAAAGTGAGGAAATATCGATTCTATCCTTTGAAAATGGTCTCAATGAACCACACACGTTTGTGTGTACTAACTGGAGCGGCATGATAGATCTCCAATTGGCTTGCTTTCCAAAGCTGTTTCTGTGTTACTTGCTCATAACACAACTTTCACATATCACATTTGGGTGGTGGATGTTGGGTAAGCCTTTCACCATCTTCTTGCTTTTCAACTGTTTCAAACTTTCAAAATTTAGATGTCCATACCTTAGATGTCATAGCCAGTCTTTGTCTTTGATGATAGCACTTAAACACCTTGGCATATCATGTTGGATGGTGAGCAGAAACATTCGATTCTTTGCGATTTGTACTCGAGTAACAAGCTTACCTCGAGCGTCTGTTATCACAATCTGCTTATCTTTAAGGCTAATTTGGTAGCCTTTCTCCACAAGTCGTTTAAGACTAAGTATATTAGTTTTCATGGCTGACACATAGTACACGTTGGAGATATAAGCATGGTCTCCATCCTTTCTCTTGATTAGGACATTTCCCCTTCCTCGAACTAGGACTTTAGAGAGATCACCAAATGATATCTCTCCCTGAACTTTTTCATCAAGTTCATTAAACAGATTCTTTCTTCCAGTCATGTGATTGCTGGCTCTAGAGTCAAGGTACCAAACATTTTGGTCCTGGTTGGTTGAACTATGTGCCATCAGCATCAACGATTCTCCTTCGGCTTTCTCCTTTTTTGCAAAGTTAGCATTTTCATTTATTTCATAATTTTGGGGATTTCCTCTGCACTCATTGCTGTAGTGTCCATACTTGTGGCAGTTGTAGCATTGAATGTTTCTCTTGTCTACGTTTGGACGATTATTGTGTCTCCTTTTTTTTCCTTGTCCTCTGCCTCGTGGGACATAGTTCTATTGATTGTGTTCTTCTCCAATGGGACCTCTTCCGCCTCTGCCACCTCCTCTGGAGTCAAAATTTCCATAATTTCTTCCACAAGATCCTCGGCCTCGTCTTCTTCCTTGCTGTGATGTCCCCCCTTTGTTGTATCTATCTATAGTGAGGGACAACTTTGTTTGGAGGACTTGCTCCAGTGCTTTATCATCACTCTTTCTGTTGACTTTCTGCTCATGGGCTTGGAGCGAACCCACAAGTTCTTTTACGGACATGGTTTCCAAATCTTTTGTTTCTTCCATGGTCACAACTATATAATCATATTTTGGATCCAGAGATCACAAAATTTTCTCACAAATGCTCTCGTCATTGAGAGTCTCTCTATTTATTCTCAATTGATTTGATACTACCATAACTCGTGTATAGTAGTCAACAATAGATTCAGTAGATTTCATTTTTAAAGATTCGAAATAACATCGCAATGTTTGAAAACGAATCTTCTTTACTTTGTCTACACCTTTGTGTGTTCGCTGGAGAGAGTCTTAAACTTCTTTGGATGTCTTGGTGGAGGTGATAATTTCAAATGTGACCTCATCAAGGCCTTGGTAGATTATGGATTTTACCTTGCAATCCTTCTTTTGATTGACTCGCAAGGTCATTCTTTGAGCATTGGACATAACTGTTTCGACTTCTTTTGATGGGCTTTCTCTGTACCCATATTCAACGATGTCCATAACATCCTGAGTACTTAGAAGGGCTCTCATTTAAATAGACTAGTTGTCATAATTCTCTCGGATCAACTTTGGAATGACCACTTGGATAGCACCGTTTGCCATTGAATTTAATATATAAAAAATAGAGAGATGGGGATTTATTTTGGAAAATATGATGCCACCAATGTGTTCAGAAGGTCGAAAAACCTTAGAAACCGATTTTGGTTTTTGGCGACTGGACGCAGGTCGGAAGGCGGGTCAAGTCATGCTCGCGGGGTTGGAGCCGCGGTGCTAGGCCGGGTCTCAGATGGAGTGGTCAGGTCGGATCTCACTAGTTGGGTGAGGAAGGCGCATGTGGGTGCATAGGGCACGTGAAGCTAGTAGTTGGAATCCTCGTCGGCGCATGGGGAGGACGCTGAGTTTGTTGGAGGCGCGTGTGAGCGCGTGTGGAGTCTTCCGGACTCCGTTTGAGACGCAGTTTTCACCGTTGAAATCGTCCCGACGCGAATTTCACAATGGTAGGCTCAATTTTAAATTTTGAGCAACTCCAAATATGAGAAAAAAATTGAATTTCTCCTCTGTTCGACTTTGTTTGGCGAATTTCGGTGTACCTGGACGCTCTGATACCACTGATGGGTGGAGGGGACGCTCAGTCACTAGTTGTGACTGAAACTCAGTGAGTATTTGCACTCAATTGAAAAAAAACAATTTAATTCAATCTGGAAAATAAATACAGAGGATTCAAAAATAACTCTCCCTCTCTAGAGTGTGAATAACTTAGTGAGTATTTGCACTCAATTGAAAAAAACAATTTAATTCAATCTGGAAAATAAATACAAAGGATTCAAAAACAACTCTCCCTCTCTCTAGCTCACTAATTATTCACCCTCTCAACACCACACACTACATTGCACACACACACATCTATTTATAGCAAATCATAAATCAACGTTTGTGGGCTGATTGGTGAGGTTGGTGGCCGCTGATCAACAGAAGCGACTGGTTGGTGCGGTAGCCGTCGTCAAATTTTGCTGCCACCGTCAAGTTTACTCTTCGACAAATATTATTGTGAGATAATAGTCACAGTTTCGGGCATTTGATACATTGTACATGAAAGTAATTTTAGGAGGATGTATGAATATGATTTGAGAATATGAAATTTGAAGTTTAGATTTAAATTTGTGTGATTAGGGAAGAAAATTAATATAATTTTTATTATATTTTATATAAATTTAAAAAATTAAAAATTAAAATTAAAAATTTATATTTTAAATACTGAATTATACCAACATAAGACAAATATAATAGTATTTTTATTTTGCATTGTTTCCAAATATGAGCTATGCATGTAATTTTAGGTATAGTGTTTCTTAAATATCAAAAAGATGATATAGGTACATCCATAGTTGACGCTTCAAAATTATGCCAATGCATCTCTATCTCTAATAATATAAAGAGATTCTTCCTTCAGCGTCATATTTTAAAATTATCAAATTTATCTTTATAATTGCTCATGATTATTTCAAAATACTCTTTTTAACTATCCACAACTATTCCAAAATACCCTTATAATAATGTCAAATTTATCCACTTATAATTATTTCAAAATACCCCTATAACCTTTTACAACTATTCCAAAATGTTCTTATAGTACTATTAAATTTTTTGTTCTTTTTAATTTTTAAAAAGTTTTTTTAAAAATAGAGAGCTATGAAGCATGCACATGTTGTGTGCGTATGGTCAGGGCCGGCTCTTCATTAAGGCCATTGAAGTGCTTGCCTATTTTTGGGGCTCTCAACTTTTTTTAAATATAATAATATAAATATTATTTAAGGGGAAACTTGCAAACCAGGAGACTTGACAAAGAATCTCAAGAGCTACTAGCTACTGTGTCAATACTCAGTACCCTGCACATAATAAAGTCTATGCACCTATATGTATATATAGATTATAGACCTGCGCATGACCTCTCTCTCTAGCCCCTGGGATTTAATTTAACTGTTTATTTTTTAATTTGTTACCCCATCCCCATGCATGCATTCATCATTCTCCATCTCTGTTAGTTTCATGGAATTCACGTGTTTGGGGGGTGGAGTACACATGCAGTGCAGCTAACATTACTTGATGTAACTAAAAAAATTAATTTTAAATAAAAATAAAAATTAAATAAAATATTAAGGACACCTAATTAAATCATTCGTCTAGGGCCCCTATTGGGAAGAACCACTCCTGCCTATGGTTAGTTTTTATTTAATGGGATATCGATGTTGAGGGGACATAAAATTTGTTATTCTTAAATTAAGGTAAAAGCATATTTATACACCTATAAAATAAAAATGAAGTTTTTTGTTTTGCTGTTATTGTTAGACTAAAAAATTATTTTTTAAATTTTCGTGCACAATATGAGTTTCTAGTAATATTTTATTAAACGATAAAAGGAAAAAAGAAAAGCACCCACTAGAAATAGTTATTAACAGTTGACACAGTGCTCCTCGTCTCAAACAAAATAAAAAGGAAGAATCAACACAGGGGAAAGAGTTGGTGACGGAAAATAGGGGAGCAAGCGAACCCTCCATTCAACAACATCATCATAACAATCTTCTTTAGCATCCGAAGCGATCCCAGCATGAGCTCCCACTGCACCACCCGGCGCGTCACCACGCAGAACCCCCGCCGCTTATTTCCCAATCTTATGGTGCCGCACCTCCGCCGCCTCGGTCGCCGGCGATCCCGGCACCATCCCACCATTACACCGGACTTCGGGAGCAGTATTGCTACGGCGACGGCACCTCTCTTCAACATCTGCTCTTGGTTTTTTGGCTAATTCTGCAAATGTTGTATGTTGTTAAATGCCAACGCATGGCTTTGTTAAATGAGAATCCTTATATAGCGATGGATGTTAATCAAGAAGGTTCATAACGAGGGCAACTATGACTATGATTGCGTTTAGAGCCTGATGCTAATGCGCGGCATAAAATATTATAGCAGGGCTAGGAATATCATCATATCACCATCTTTAGGGTTGGGGACCGGCCTCTGGTACGCATGATTGTGAGAGACGAGCTTTTGCTAAAATAGAGTTTTGAATTAAAAAAAAAAAAAAGACAAAAGGACTCTGGAAATATTCCTTATTATTATGATCATTATTGTTATGTGTCCCAACCCCTTCAGGATTACTATTCTCCATGCAGCTAGCCTTCCCCTTTATTCTTGCCTCTACCTAATTATTGGGCTAGATTTATAAGTACAAAGCTAGCAACATGCATTGTGACCCACTAGAGTCATGCATTGTGACCCACTACAGTCCCCACAATGCATTTAAGGGGGTGGATTATCGGGGTGCGTCATTGGACGAGTGGTTTTTATCTTTCGAATTTGGTGCCGCATCACAGTGTTAAAGTGGCGCGATGGTGGCTGAAGTTTCCAGATTATCAAAAAATAAAAATAAAAACGCGCATTACGAACATCTTTTCTTACCAGGAAATTGCTTCTCATGGAAGGCTAGGCTGACACCTCATCGAGTAAAGAGAGCAGGGCCCTATTTTTTCTACTTGCCAATAATTATAACCGACTCATAATTAAAAATGTTAAATGACTCGAGAGGTAGAGTCAAATAAGTTGGGTCATTTGCCATCTATTTACCTATTTATGATATATATATATATATATATATATATATATAAAATATTTGATCAGTTTATGATTCATACCCATTTAGACATGTCAACCCAATTACTCGTTTCATTTTAAAGCATGCGAAATCAATTGTTAAATGCAGAGTGAAACTTTTAGGTATAACTTTTAATTATTTTCAAACATTATCTTTGACATATTTTCCCATCATCTTTGAAGGTAATTTGATCTATTGGTCGATTAAAAAATATTATGTAAATGCAAGCATACAGTTTAATTAGTTTGCATAACCAATTCGAACCAATTGTGTATACTTATAATTGAGCAATTGGGTACATATTTGAATTGAGGTGTCCATAATTTCAAAATTATGTATAAATTTCCAAATTATAGTTTTGATTACATAATTAATTATATAATTTAATTTCAAAATAATAGTTGTATTCAATAATATAATTATATATCTATACATGTTTTCAAAAATATTTTAACCAATTAATTATGCATATAGATTTTGAAATCATACTACTGATTTTGTAATTAATTATATAATTTAATTTCAAAAAATAATTAATACTATAAATATGAATGTATCTGTATAATTATAGACGTATATAATTACATACACACATGCATGCATATTAATTGATTTTCATAATCAAACTGAATTGATTGCGTACACTCATAGTTGCATAATTACATACGTATTTAAACTGTGGTGTTCGAAATTTTACAAAATTATGTACGTAAATTTTTGAATTATAATATTGATTCTATAATTAATCATATAGTTTAATTTCAAAAGGTAGTTGTAGCCAATACTATAACTCTGTGTGTATCTGTATAATTACAGGCATATCTTAACCAAACAATTAACTCTACGAGAAATTTGGTGTTTACCAAAAATACACCTGCTAGGCAGAAACTCAATAGGGGACGGAAGCATGAGTGGGCTTGCTCGACCTAGTGTCTTGGGCAGACATAAAAAGCCATATCTCAGTTGCACTTGAAATGCACGTACAAGAAGAATTAAGCATGCGTCAATATGCTTCTTTATCAAGTATTTATTCAACCTCTGAGAAAACGAAATAAAAGACGATGAACACACACAAGATAAATTATGAAATGCAAGTCTAGAAAGTCACAAAAACAAAATCATGCAAAATAAAATTGCACAACTCAACCACGTTTCATATAAAATTATTACTTTTTTGGGCCAAAACTTGCACAAGATTATACATTTATTGGCAATGCAAAGTAAGTCCCATAAAAAAGTGCAACTCATCACCGCACAAAGATGATCCTATATGTAATTAACGAGATCTAAAGGGCGGATGTTAGGCAGCCTTAACTCCATATTTGGAGTGTCTGATTCTATATTTTTCAAACTTATGACAATAAGCTGTGTTAGGGAGTATTTTTTCTTTTGTACAATTCTTATTAAACATTAGCATTTCCACAAGTTGCATCCTAAGAAAGTTTGAAGAACAATACACAAATCACATCAGATCTTATAAAAGATGTCTCCCAATAGTAGACGAGTATTAATTAACAAAAATTGAATGTACCTTCAACCTTATGACTAAGAAATTCCACCCATAATGTGCAATTCCATGTTCATATTTCCAATTCCCACCACCAACAAACCCACCAATTTTTTATGTCATCTTTTCACATGGCTAAATTCTAGAGACAAGTTTGCATTTAGCACCAAAGCTAGAGCAAAATTTCACCTTTCTTAATAAAAAAATCTTGGTAAGCTAGTAAAACTTGATGATTAAATAGGGCACGAGTTAAACAAAATAAATCGGATGACAACCCTTAACCAACCTTAGTCCCTAAGAGGCCTAACTGGTTGCTCCACCACCACAGGTTGGTGGGAACTTGGGGTTCCAAATTTTGAGCAACGGGAACCGGATTACGTTGGACCATTATTTTGGGTTTGGATGACTCAGCAAACTCGGGATTCGAAGTGGGTTTCCTAAGGGACCTACGAGATCTCTCAATCTCGGGGTCTATAGGTACCAACTCTGGATACAAAGAACGCAATCCCAGCATACACACTTATAGCACACAGAATCAATACTTCAATATATAAAACAAAAACTAAAATAAAAGGAAAATAAAACAATAATACGCTAAACTAGAAATTGGTTTATAACCATTACCTAGTCCTCGGTATTGACTTTTTGAGTTTGATCCCTATTTTGATTATGACAAACCACAACATCTCACTTGTGTGCCTAGTGTATGAACATGTTTTTATCTTTGTAAGCACAAGTGATTGATGCAATATGAAAGATGTAAAAGGACATAAACGATCATACCTCAGCATATTTCATAAGATTGCAAATGAGTAAAGCATGAAGACTTTGTTTTATTTTTTGGGTTATAATAGTAACTTAGAGTTGTATGTGCATGCATGTTCATTTGATTTATATTGAAACTCAAATGACCTTAGATTGACCATAAGACCTCCAAGTAACATGAAAAACCTTTTTCATAAATAACTTATACAAAGGTTTTAAAATGATTTTAAAGTTAAAAAAAGGCAAAAACCAATTTTTACAAAGGGTTCGGTCAACCGGCCAATCGATCGAACACCAAAGATGGGTGATTTTTTCAATCCATTCGTTCTTATAAAAAGTGTTTAACATGAAAGTTGTGGTATTTTATCTTAACTTTTTGTTGATACCAAGAACGTCCAATTTTGAGTCATATAGAAAAATTTATGGTTAGAACATTGAAAGGTATCTGTAGCAGAAAAATTCCCTTTATGTTTCTTCCGTCTCATTGATGGGTATTTTTCTCAATCCATAACTTCTTATCTTAAAAAGTGTTCAATATAAAAGTTTTGTGATTTCTTCTTAACTTTTTATTGATACCAAGAACGTCCAAATTGGAGTTTTATAGAAAAATTTATGGCAAAAAAATTGAAAGGTGTCCGCGCAGAAAACCTAAGGTTGATTGACCGAACCTTCACTATAGTCGACTGAAGCTCACGGATTTCAAGCCTTAGTCAACCGAAGTTCTCAGATTTCAGGCCTCAATCAACTGAAGCTTTGCCTCAGTCGACCGACCTTCTCAGGAAAGTGTCCCAACAGCCAAAAAAATGGTCAAAAATTCAAATAAAATAATTTTTTAATACCCCAACGGCTAGTTAACGGCCATATCTTTGAAAACCCTATAAATACAAGCCTTAAATACCTTGAAAATGCTAGGAGAATCATTGGGAAGCTCAGAAAAATATTTGTGATTCTCCCCTTTATTTTTAAACCCTTCTTATGCCTTAAAATTCATATTTCCTACCCTTTCAATTTGAAAATTCTTCTTGGGAGAAAATTTTGTGGGTTATTGAAGGAAGCTTGGAGCATATATCCACTTATTTGTTTTTGCTTCAAAGGCACATTTTTCTTGAGGTATTTTTATTTTAAAAGGATTGACCTTTTTCTTGAGGTATTTTTATTTTAAAAGGCTTGAGCATATATTATCTTTCATATATATTGTGCTTAATAGCCTTTTTATTTTCATGTTTTCCAAAGATCAAAGTTTTTCCTCTACTCTTCATTTGAAAATTTCTTTTAGGTGTAAAATATTTTTTTGGGGTTTTATTTGATAATGGCTTGAGCTTATATTTCATTCATAAATATATTGCTTGAAGGCCTTTTATTATTGTATTTTTCAAAGATTAAGTTCTCCTACACTCACTTCTTGAAAATCCTTTTTGGAGAAAAATATTTTGGGGTTTTGTTTTAAAAAGCTTGAGCATTTATATTCAAGTTTATAAATATATATATATATATATATATATATATATATATATATATATCTATTGCTTGATAGCCTTTGTATGGTTTTCAAAGATAATATTTCTTCTATACTCTTCTTTGTAAAAATTATTTTTGGAGAAATATTTTTTTTATCCAAGTAAGACTTGAGCATATATTTAAATCTCATATATATATTTTGCTCTTAAGTCTTCTTATTTTTTAGGGCCAATCATTTAGAAAGAAAACCCAAGTTCTCTTATTTTTATTTAAAAATATTTTTGGAGAAGAACTTCTTGGGTTATTCAAGAACTTTGAGTATATATTTAATTGATATATATTGGCTTGAAAAGGTTCTTGAGAAAAGCCTTGAGCATGTATTTTATCATATGCATATTTGCTCGAAAGGCTTGTTGATTTTTTTTTTAAAGGTCATTTCAAAAGAGAAATTCATTTTCTATACTCTCATGTTTTTATTTGAAAAATATTTTTGAGAGAAAAACCTATACTCTATCGAGCTTCATTTTAAATTATATGAGAGTGCATATTAGTTTTTAACATGTACAATTCTGCTTGTATTGACAAGAATTTTTTTTGTACAAAATTATTTTATGTAACGGTTAATTGAGTTGGGGAGACTCCGCACCATAAGGAGGAACCAGTTTGGCTCAGCATGGTAATTGAGCTGGGAAGATTCTGCCCCGTAAGGAGGAGCTAGTTTGGCTCACCCTGGTAATTGAGCTGGGGAGACTCCGCCTTGTAAGGAGAACAGGTTTGGCTCCGCCCGGTAAGTGAGATAGGGAGACTTCGTCCCATAAGGAGAAGTGTAAAAGACTTCTACTCTACTCGTTTAAGTGAGCAAGTTAGTGGAATCCTTGGAGGTTTGCCTAAGGTGGGAACGTAGGCAGGATTGGGCGAACCTCAATAACAAATCTTGTGTGTGTCTCTCTCTATCTCATTTAATCTCCGAACTTTTAATTTTGTATGTGTATGCTTGTTCATTTAATGTTATAAATATTTTGCATTCATACATTTAATTTAAATGAGATGTGCTCCACATGTGTATGTCTGTACTTATTACTTAAATCATTTTACATATACATTTATATTTTCGAAAGGGATATGATTTGTAAGGAATGGTAAATTTAATTTAGTCAAAAAGTTTAAAACTCAATTCACCCCCCTCTTGAGATCACACCATAGCTTTCACCCAGCAACGGTGCCAAAATTTGGTAGGCTCACCAAGGCTGAGATCCTCAACTACCAAAAATACAATTTATAAAACCTAACTAATCCCAAATTATGTAGAAAGTGGGAAAGTCGGGTGTCAATCCACAGGAATTGAAGTGCAGTTATGAACCACTTCCAATCTAGTTTATTAAAGCTTTGTGTAAAAGAAAGTGAAAAGGAGAGATTTTGTTAGGGTTTTCTAACAACCTTATGAAAGCATGTAAATTTAACTTTAACTCTACTCCTATAAAGCAGTGCTCAGTTATGAATTTGACTTATATTGTCGTGTGCGCAAACTACGTTCATTTAGCTATCCGTATTAGGCTAAATAGTGAAAGGAGCCGTTCGAGGGCATAGGGTAGCAAGTGCACCAATCATCTGGAGCACAATTGGGAACCGGAGTATATCCTATCTCAACGATCACAAAAAATCTTTTTAGTATTTGTAGCCTACTACGTATATCTGACTGAATCAATAGTAGTGCTATCCTATCTCTAAGACTTCATCACAATCCAAACATTAAAAGTGCATGAAAGTAAAAGCATGGTATTTAAATCAAAGCATGAAAATGAAATAATTTAAATGAAAGCATGAAAAGGAAAATAGTAAAGATGGCTTCTTATTGCAAACTCAAGAGTTTGTCACTAACAATCAAGAATACAATAGAGAACCATAACAAAAAAGTAAATTGAAAGCAGTAAATCAAATCTAAGCTTGGTTCTTAATGACGTTTTAGGTCTGCCACTAACCCAAAAGAGGCCAAAGAGGAACCTTAAGAACTTCTTCGAAGCTAGTATTTATACCCATTAAGGAGTACAATGTTTGAATTTCAAAATAGGAAAGTTTGCAGCAAATTTAGTGCAAAAGAACATTGCTTTCAACCAGGTTGCACCCCTGTTTTCCCTTGGTCATGCCCTGGTCGAGGCTTGCGGGAAATCAAGATTTCAACTTAAGATCCTCTTGACCTAGTCGCACCATTGGGTCTTGCTGGTCGAGTTGATGGTCGAGACTTGCAGGATTTTGATCTTTAGGAAATCTCAGGAACACGACTTGGTCGCCCTTCATGGTCCCCCTAGTCAAGCAGTTGGTCGAGACTCTCGGTATCTTTGGCTCAATCAGCTTCAATGTCTCAACCTGGTTGCCTCTAAGGGTCACTTGGTAGAACCTTGCAGCATTTCTTCTTCAGTCTAAACCTTGGAGTCTGCATTTTGTGACCTGGTTGCTCTTTGTGTTGCTGGTTGTAATAGTATCACTCCACCTGTTAAGTGAGCAATAGTGGTAATCTTCGAGCTTGCGAGCTGAAGCGGGGATGTAGGCAGCATTGGCCAAACCCCGATAATATATTGTGTGTGTACTTTATATTTCCACAATTTATTTTCTACACTTTCATTATCAACACATGTATTTTGTTTGCCTAATTCATTATATGTTGTACATGCGTTGATTGGGTTTACGATTATATAGATAAACCCTAGGTTGTGTTTTACTGCTACTAGACATTGAATATACGAAGAAATATTTTAAATTTTCAATTTACCCCCCTCTTGGGAATACACCAATTCCAACATAGGGAATACAACAAAAATAATAAAAGTTTGCGTATAAATAAGTGTTTCTCAAACTAAGCAAAGATATACTCAATGAAGAACTAAAATGCACTCTCATATGATATTAAAATAGAGCATGGTATTCCTCTCAAAATATTTTTCAAGTAAACCAATGAGAGTATACAAAATGATTTTCTTTATAAAAATGACCTTTAAAATTTAATTTAAATAAGGCTTCCGAGCAAAATATATGAAAGTGAATATAAGCTCAAGCCATTTTCAAGAAGCTTCTCAAGCACAATATATATATATATATATATATATATATATATATATATATCAATGAATATATATATATGCTCAAAGCATTCTTGAACTAGCCCATATATTTTCTCCAATAAAAATATTTCCAAATAAATGAATAGGAGAAGTTAGGGTTTTCATTAAAAATGATTGACCTTTATAAAAACAAATCCAATAAGGCTTTATAGCAATATATGTATGAGTTCAAATATATGCTTAAGCCTTCAAGACAATTTAAAAGTAAATTTCTCCAAAATATTTTCAAATAAAAGGTATGGGAGAAATTTGATATTTTAAGAACATGATAATAAAAAGGCTATCAAGTTATATATATAAACTTGAATATAAGCTCTAACCTTTCTAAATAAAACCTCCAAAATATTTTTCTCCAAAAATATTTTCAAGAAGCATAGGAGAAATTTGATCTTTGAAAACCAACAAGAATAAAAAGTAGAGGTCTTCAAACAATATATATAAACTTGAATATATGCTCAAGCCTTTTCAAAATTACCTCAAGAAAAAGAAGCCTTTGAAGTAGAAATATATATGCTCCAAGCTTCCTTCAATAACCCACAACAGTTTCTCCCAAAAAGAATTTTCAAAGTGAAAGAGTAGGAGAAATATGAAATTTAATGCACAAATGGGGTATGAAAAATGAGGGAGAAACAAAGAAAGTGTAGATATCCTCTCAAAATGTTTCTCCTCAATTTTTTAAGTTTCTTTGGCTTGTATTTATAGGCAAAATCCAAAACTAGCTGTTTTATGGCTGTTGGGGTATTAAAATATAATTTAATTTGAAAACTAGCCATTTTTCGGCCGTTGGGGAGCTTTCTGTGCGGACATCTTTAAGTGTATTGGATATAACTTTTTATATAAAACTCCAAATTGGACGTTCTTGGTAAAGTCCCACAACTTTCATGTTGAATACTTTTTAATATAAGGAGTTTTAGATAGAGAAAATTTCTTATCAATGAAACAAAAGAAACATGAAGGGAATTTTTATGCTGCGAACACCTTTCAGTATTTTGAACATAACCTTTCCTATAAAACTCCAAATTAAAAGTGCTTAGTATCAACAAAAAACTAAGAGAAAATCTCACAACTTTTATGTTGAACACTTTTTAAGATAAGAAGTTGTTGATAGAGAAAAGTGTTCATCGATGCGAAAGAAGAAACATGAAGGGTTTTTTTTATTTTTTGAAAAAGCTTGTTTTGGAAAAATATTTTCATGAGAAGTTTATGCCCCTAAGGTCAATCTAAGGTCTTGATCATTTTGTGAAAGCTTCAATTCAAATCATATGATAATGCATATACAAATTGAAACCTAATTACTATTATAACTTAAAGAATAAATAAAATCTTCATGATTCTACTCCTTAATACTCCATGGAATACGTCAAAATTTGTGCTCGATTAGGTACTCCTTGAATTCCATCATCCCTTATTTTCGCCTTCTGCATCATATATATGTTCAAAGACTAAACGCACAAATGAGATGTTGTGGTTTGTCATAATCAAAATAGGAATCAGACTCAAAAAGTCAACCGAAAGTTAGGGTTTCAATATGTTTGATGTGACAATTTAGAGTTTAGATGGATTTGAAAAGGTAGTTTAGAGTTTAAGTGGTTTCAATGCACAGTTTAGGGTCTCAACAGGTTCAATGTGGCACTTTAGGGTTTAGCGAGTTTGATGTGGCTTAAAATGGAAATTTTGATTTTCAATTTTGTTTGACTTGATCTAAGTTAGTGACTTAGGGTTTCAATTATGTTTAATTTTATCTAGGATATACATTTAGAGTTTCAATTAGGTTAAGGCAAGGTTAATGTGAGAACTGGTTTGAATTTGAAAGGATTGAATGATTTAATATGGAGAAAAGACGCCCCTAATGGCAAAAAAACTTTACTAAACCTCAATTCGAAGTATGGAATTTTAGTGGCATATGTACTTACTTGAGTGTGTGTTGTCAAGATAGAGCAACACTAATACTTGTGTAAAGAAAGTGCAACCCTAGATTGTTTAAGATGTGTTTCCTCTATAAGACCACTATATCTACAACAAGTGTTCCTTTAGGGAAGCACTTCAACGCAAGAAAAAATTAGCAATGGGATTCATTACTATTTTCATACATTGGATGAGCATGTCTAAACAACATTTTATGGAATCTTGTCTTTTTATAAGTGTGCTTTCATAGTGATGTCCTAGCAGACTTAGGTAATGGTGATCCTTATGACTATGGGATCCTATTGACTCATGATAATAGGTATTAGATATAGTAAAATTTGATTAACACTAGTTGCATTAACATTACAGTTAAAGCTTAAAGGTTCACATTGAGGGGAAATGAATTTGGTGTATTGGTGTTGGAATTGGTGTATTCCCAAGAGGGGGGTGAATTGAAAATTTAAAATATTTCTTCCTAAGTTCAACTAATCCAACAGCAGTATACCACAACCTAGAGTATGTTTAAACACATACCAATTCAACAGATTAATTACTGAGCAGATATTATAACAATTAAAGTAGTCTCAATATATCATTCATTTAGAGTAGTAAATAATAACATATATGTGCAGAAAATTAAAGTACGGAAAAATAAAAACAGCGGACACACAATATGTTATCAGGGTTTAGCCAATACTGCCTACATCCCCGCCTCAAGCTCATAAGCAAGAGGATTCCACTAATTGCTCGCTTATGGGTGGAGCAACACCGTTTAAAACACCTTACAGGCTGGTGCACGTAGTTCTCCTAACCGGGTCTAAACCAATCCGGTGCTCTCTTAACCGGGTTTGAGCAAGTCTGGGACTTTTCACAGGGCAAGTCTCCCTCTTTCGACCACCCGTCGGGAATACAACCGATAATCAAATAAATTTTTGTGTACAAACAAATGTGCTTCTAAACTAAGTAGATGTGTACAACAATATAGCTCAATGCACTCACAGATGATATGAATTAAAGCTCAATGTGAGAATGTGTAATTTTCACTTAAAAATATTTACCAAAACTAGTTTTTCAAATAAAGCTTAGGGGAACTAGGATTCTTGCTCAAAAATAATTTTGCACTAAGAACATAATCACCCCAAAGATATTTATCAAGTAAAATATATTGGGTAACCTTTAACTATACCCTCAAAATTGATTTTCAATAAATAAATATGAGTGTGAGTATTATGCCTTGCATAAAGAATGAATGCCCACAAATGATTTGCTTTCTTTCACAAAGGAATTTTTCAAATGAGTATGGGAAAGAAATTGAAATGACTTGGATATAAAGAATCAATGCCCAAATGAAATCTCTCTTAAAATTTTTTTCAATACAATAAGAATAAGAAAGGATAGATTAAAAACACAAACTTTGTTTGAGAGGATTTTCTAATCAAAGCATCATTTCAAAAAAGATTTATGAGGGGCTATTTATAGACCTCTTGTAAAATATAACCATTTGGGGCTCAAGGGGAATTTTAGAAAAAGTTTGATTAAGTTTAATTAAAATTAACTCCTAATTACCAAGGTAAAAATGTGCCAACCCAAGAGGTTCGGTCGACCGACGAGCACTCACAAAGCTCACAGGCAATTTTCCATTTCGGTTGGCCGTGGCCAATGGCCGGTCGGCTGAGCTAGACGATTTTCAAAGCTTCGAGCTTTCGATTGCCCGATGAGAGGTTCGGTAGGCTGAGCTACGAATTACAGTCGCTCGAGCACAAATTGAACTAACATTTTGGTCGGCTGGGTAAAGTGAGGATGGTCACATCCAATGTTCGGTCGACTAAGGAGAGTCAGTTCAAAAACCGCTCGATCGGCTAAGGCTTGGTCAACTTGTTGACCTCCAACCAATTTGGTCGATCGAGACATTTTATATTGCCAAGGTTTGATCGCCTGAAACATCACAAAAATGGCATTTATGTCTTGTTTGGTCTCTTGTGCTATTTCAACCCTGGTGAAAAAGGATGTGACATTCAAGTGTAAGAGACATGGTTCCTATTGTCATTATATGGCCTAAGATTTTTAATTAAGCCCAAAAAATCCAACGTCGGTTGACCTTCTGTGTAAGCCCTATTTTTGTCTTTGCACTTATTCAACCATGTGTGAATAAGTTATAGCATTTAGGTCCTAATGGTCAGCCTATGGTCTTGAGCATTTAATACTTATCATGCATGAGATGTAGTTATTACAGACCATAATATAAAAAACTAAATGTAATTACAACCGAAATGAACAAATGTCTTCTTTCTTCTTTACTCTTTTGCGTGAAATTTGCCTGAAATGTATAATCTTTAAGTCCATTAGGTTTCCATTTACTCGTATCTTATGTCCATGCAAAAATATAAACCTGTTGACACACTAAGTGCACACATATGATACAGATGCTTTGTCAGCATCAAAACAAGATCGGACTCAAAAAGCCAACAATTGGTCATTCTATACTTTTATTGGTTTTGCAATTTTCTTCAACTTAGTTGACTAATGCCTTTGTTGTTGCTTTTATGAGGGAATCAGAAGCTCAAGGCTATCATAGATCTTAGGTATGGGTATGAGGTAATATTAAGAGTTTTTTCCTATTTTATTGTCATTCGAGATCAAATATTTAGTCAAGAGAGATAGTCTTAACTTTTGTATTTCATAATCAAAAGGTAAAATTCCTTGATCTACAAAATATGGATCATTATCAAAGCATTTTCCAAGCATATTTTCGTTAGGAAGGGCTTAGGGAAGAAGAAGAAGTTGTTCACAAAGACAAGATGTGCATAATTGAGAAGTCCTCCATTAAAGGGATGTGAAAGACAAGTTGAGAAATTACTAAAATAACAGTGTGAGACCATAATTTTAAGAAATTGATGGAAGGAAATTTCTCGATATTCTATCTCTTCTGCCTTGACTCATCCTTAACAAAGGGCATTGCAAAATAGTTGCCAAAAAAAAAACATTATATTGTGTCTCCAAGATGGCAATGATTTATCCATACTAGATGGCATTAGAAACTATTGCCAGAGGGTGTTATATTGTGTTAGGTGATCTCATAAGTAGCCAAGAAAAAACTTTTTCAAAGGCTCTTAAATTCAAGTTGAATAAGGAACACTAAAGTTTAATCTTAACTATTGGACTCCAAGTTTGAGTTTTGCACACTAATTTTATTTTAAAATGTGCATGATCCATCATCAAATAATTGGTATGATCTTTTTTCCAAATTTTATGGATAAAGATTGAGTAATGTACAAAAAGTGAAGGGGCAAAAAGGAAACTATTACAAAGACAATATATCATAAAAGATAGTCCTAGAATTGTGTTCCTATTGTAGGAGAATGAGGAGGCCTATTCATTCAAGTTGCTAGGGTCAGGTAAAAGAGCAATTTTTTTTTTTTTTTGTTAAAAGGTCCATCATATTAAGGGAATCCAAAGTTGAGTTTCCATGAGTTAGAAATTGGGGATCACCATCAAATTGTGTATTGAAGTTTTTAAATGAAAAGCACTAGCTTTTTTTAGTCAAAATGTTTTTGTGCACACGAAGTTACATTTGTGTTTATAAAGGGAATTTTGATACTTGCGGGTGAGGAAGAAATATGGATCCATATTCAAGAGTTTTGATGTTTGTAGTTAAGTTTCTTAAAAGAGATTCAGCTAGTTTCTTCGGAGTAGGATGTTCATATTGAGCTTCCAAAAGGAACGTGCGTTTTAGTTAAAAGGTTTTGAATTTGCTCAAAGGGCCTTGCACCACAATTTGGATCCACTCCAAGGATCTGAGGATGGATTTTGAGTGAATGATTTCAAGTTTGAGTTTGGTTAAGAAGGGTGGACTTGTGAAACCTTCTCTCATAATGTTAGGTGGACTTGAGTTGGCCAGTCTTTTGTACTTAGGAGTGTAAATGATTTCAATCAATGAGGGTGTTGATGATGTAGCAAGGAAGCGTACAACAATCTCATGTTCCATCATCCATCTTCCATGACTTGGGAAGACTAGTAAGACAAGCCATAATAGGCATTGCAAACCAATATTATGGCATAGAGGGCATTGGAGCACACAAGGATGAATCATGGATTCAGTAAAGGAATAGTTTTGAACAAATCTTGGTGGCTAATGTGACCAAGTGGCATTTTCATATTATGTAGGATGGCCATTCTTATGAATAGTATAGTATAACAATTAAAATGTCTTCATGTTTCCTTGTAAAGGTGGTATAAGCAATTTATCAAGATAGCATCTAGTGAGCTTCCTACCACCCTAGTGCCACAACAAGCACTAAGCAACCACAGCAGTGATTAGGGCCAAGCAATAATGATGACAAATCAACTTGGAGTTTCCAGAAGAAGTCGAGAAGCTGTGGATGGCACTTTGAAATATTATGTTTTGTTTTATTCTCAAAGAGGATAGGGATGTATCTTGTTATGTCCTTCTTCCTCTGAAAGTCTAGCGACTATATGCTTACTCAAGAGGGTGAGGTGTGGATAAGAGCAATGCTTGGTACTTGCACGGAGCTTTACTACTCCTAAGCCATTCAGGATGTGTTTCCCTTTAACATTATAATTAGTACAAGACTCCCCCCCCACCTCTTTTGAAAAGCACTTCATGCGTAAAATTGGAATAATACTAGTAATTGTAATAATGGTAGTGGTAGTAGAAGAAGAAGAAGAAGAAGAAGAAGAAGAAGAAGAGGGTTGCCAACTATGGAAGTTTTTAAGCCTATCACATGAAGCATTCTAGGCATCTTGCATATCCACATTCAATAATTGCATTTAGAGCTAATTAGAATAAGCTCTTAGTTTGGCCTACATGCTGACATGCAAGGTCATTAAACACAACTAATGACGAGTGTAATAGCAGCACGCAAAAGTAGCCTGTATCTATAGGGATGTATAAAGATTACCTAAAAACTGAACACCAAACCAAAACTAAACCATTCAACATTTTGGTTCAATTTTTTAGTTTGATTCTCAATTTTGGTTTCAATTTAGCTCGAGAAACAAACTGATAAAACCAATTTAAAAAAAAAAAAAAAAATGTCAATGACACTACACAACAGATTATGCATTTATCCTAGTACATTTATCATTTTCCATGTTATTTGTTTTCTCCAAATATCAGTTTATAGATGATAAGCTTATATTGCTCATTAGCTATTTGGAAGGGGTGCCCGAGTGGGTTTGGTAGAGAAGAGGACTACCCCAATACTCATACTTTCAACTAAAGGTATTGAAAATATAATCACACATGTTTAAGAGCATAAGTTTCAAAACTTCAACTTGAATTTAGATAAATTTGAACATATTTTAATACATTTTTATATAACATCTTATCCAAATTCAATACAAATCCAAAATTAAATCAAAGATCTCTCTAAACATAAGAGTTATAGTGTCTAAAAATATGAGAATAAACATGAGGGTCTTGTGCCTAATTAAATAAGGCTTTCAAAACAATTGTAGAAATTTCTTGGACAAAGAATATCCAAACCCAAGCATTTCCAACACTCCATACCGATCCACAACCCACATGCATTCTAATAGATCCAGTCACTAGTTTCTGACAGATAAAACCTTTTTAGATGAACCAAAAAACATGCATCCTCTTGACAATCTTCAAGAGCACGGTTTACCTCGTGGGATCACCACAGAAATTCTGTTGGCAAACTTGGAATTCAATGCCATAATTTTAATTATTCGCAAACAGTCATTTTGAACTCATCTCAAACTAAAGCAACATTGAACTTAATACAATTTATTAAATTACTGTCAAAAAAGGCAAGACGTTAGCACAACTATTACATTTTTCCACCTAGAAATTTTACCTCTACACTGAATGAAAGAAAGGCTGCTTCAGAACTTGCTAAAATAAAATTGACTCACTTTGATTCTTTGATGCCCGGTCCTTGTTTTTTAATTAAGCATGGGTGATAGTTAAATTAAACTACTTCAAATACGAACAAAAAAAAACCAATTATATTTGACAGTCATCATCCCTGGACATTGAGGAACACTCAATAAATTGGCTCTCCTAACATTTCTGACGCATGGATACCCACACTACCTTCAGAATCGTATCTTTACTGCAGTAAAATGAAGTTGCAGGAGCTTCCCTTCTGCTTAAAGAATATATAATAAGAATTACAGACTGCCAACTCAACAATGCTACCTACGTTTGTACCTGCAATAAAAGATATAAGATTAAAAAAAAAAGTGGAACATAATATTTTATGGGCATCAAAAATCAATACTAATAAAGAAATGAGCAAAATATGTCATGAAACTTCAAATCCAAAGCCAAACATAAGCAGGCAATAATTTTTAATTTCCTGCTCTGAAATCCTTTTTCTTCCATAAAAAAACATAAAAGCAAGGCACTTGAATCTTTGATACATTCACCGAGATCATTCTAAACCAACGGAATTCCTTAGTTTTACCAGTAATAGCAGCTGAAGAATTTAGGTTTTCTGTCTTTCTTTTTCGGTTGGTGGATAGCAATACTTGTATTTAAAAAGCAGGGGAAGCCAGCCATAAGCGAAGGAAAATTGTGAAGGAAATCAGAAGCCAATTTGGAAAAGTCAATAAATTTCAAATGACCAGCACCGCTCAAGGCAACAACCCATATATACAGCTCAAGTCAGGGCTCAGAACAGAAAAAAAAATATTATAAGTTTTGACTCATACCGTGATTTGCTCTTAAATGAATTCTTTGACTTTTTCCTCCCAGCAATGCTCCGTTTTTGCTTTCTCTCACTCATGTCACTCTGGAACAGCTCCTCCATCTCTTCTGCCCTTGATTGAACTCTTTGAGAAGTATGTTTACATTTCTTGCCAACTTTTCGCACCATCCTTCCAGCATCCTGGGCCTTCTTTCCAGCCTTAACTGCTTTTGCTTGTCGATAACCCAGATCAACAAGTGATATCCCCTTTTTTTCTTTCTTATTTTTTCTACTACCCTGCAGCAGTCAAACATATTCAGCACTCTGTATCCATGCATAATACAATAGCTTGGCATCCAGAAAATAATGAGATTTATCCTCAATTGTAAGTTAAAGAATAAATTTGAATCTACATGTATAACTGACGCGTATGTGCACACACAGAAGTTGGGAGTCCTAGGACAAACATATTTGATTCTCATTAGCCAAGCTGTAACTGTTACAAAGTTCAAGAAGCAAAAATTCATGGGAAAAAGCAAAGTGCATTTCAGCGATAATTTTGTTCAGTTGCACATCCAAAATAAGTTCAAACTGAAAATATAGTGCCATGCATGAATAGCAAAGGGGTGAACTAATAATCCTTAAAACAAAAATAACAGTTGAGAGTGACTACTCGAGCAAACGGAAGGCATGACAAGAGAGTATTCACAAAAATTATAATAATCAAAATTGTACAATCTTCACAGAATTCTCAGTTTTGTTCAAATAATTATGTTCAGCTGCCAAAACAATGGCATGTTACTAATTAATAGCAATATAATGATCATGCTTTTGATTCAAAATCAGTTCCCTATATGAATATATGTACCCATACAAGAATGTTTTTATGTAAGCATTGGTATACACATAACAGTGCACATAAAAAAATCCATTTAATGTTAAATGAAATGAAAACACCAAAAACAAAAAAGCAAATACATACTTCTTCAAGCTGATCATTTTGACTTTCATCCTCCAACCTCTCCCTAGCAGCTTCCAATTTACGCCGCTTCTTACGGGGCAAGTTTTTCTATATGGCAGAAAGTAGCAACAAAGTACATCATGTTATGCTTCAGCCAAGAGTTCTCATGCATAAAGATAATATAGCCAACACATAGGATCATAAACACCTCACGCTCTCGCTTTCGCTTTTCTTTCATTTTGAGGTCTTCAGCTTGTTGGGCACTGATAACCTCTGTCCCAGAACTTTTATCCTTTTCCACAGATGCCTGTCAAAAGGAATTGTAGATGTTAAGTCAGAGAAGAATCAAACTAATATCATGACACCAGATGGATGGTCAAACAAGATACATCATATATAAAAAATTTGAATGGAATTTAAAAATTAGAAAGCATTACAGAACACATGTTACCCCGCAGCCAATTCCCATTGAATGAAACTAAAGCTTTTGCTGTTTCTCATAACAAACCATGACGTACAGAATTTATAGCATCTTAGAACACGATAAGCTTCTCTAATGTTTTCTAATTTACTGCTAGATATGTTACTAATACTCCCAGCTCATTTAGTTCATAGAATAGCTATTCCTTGGAATAAAATGAAATATAGTAATTTTGGGAATATAGGTAATAGTTATTCCTCATAAGTTCATTATTATTTTATTCAACACGTAATAAGAAAGGAATATACATTTCCACAGTAAAAATTGGGAATAATTATTCCTTTTCTATTCCTTATTATGTACTCATAAAAAGTTTGAGATTGTTGTTTGCTTTATAGGATCAACATAATTTTTTTGTATAACTATTTGCAATTAGCCTATTATAACTAATCTATTCCTAGGAATAGACATTCTGCAAACAAAACATAGGGTCAATGTTTTGAAATGCTCAATCAAGGCTTGCCTCAAGACAAGGAATGGCTAAACACCTTGAGGCTCAATCTATACCAAATCCCAAAAAGGCTAAAGCATTACATGTTGAAGCTTATGCATTTGCGCAAAAGGCATGCCCTTCGTGCCTTTTTAGTTGAGGCTCCCACACTTTGGGTGTGTGATTTCTCAAGGTGGATAAAAAGGGCAGTCTGGTGCACAAAGCTCCCATATATGTGGGGTCCGGGGAAGGGGCGGACCACAATGGATTGTACGCAGCCATACCTTGCATTTTTGAAAGAGGCTGTTTCCATGCCTCGAACCCATGACGTCCAAGTCACACGGCGACAACCTTAACGTTGTGCCTGAGCTCCCCTTCATTTCTCAAGGTAGATATGGCTAGAAAATTTTAACTCCATGTTAAAATAAAAGGAATGTCACAATATTAGTTGATTTCTAAAAACTCTTGGAACCTCAAAACTTTCCAAAATAACTAACTGGTGTACCTTTGATCTAAGAAATAATTTGAACTTTGTAATGTTATAGCTTATCTTCTATCATTATTTATGTACTGAATTCAAGCTATCAATTTTTGAATGGCTTATAATTTGTTTGTAAATTATATATATATATATATATATATATATATTTTACATTATATTTTTTATTGTTTTAATTTTTTTTCTTTATTTTTTTAAATCATATGTAATCTATTTATATTTTTTTATCTTTAAAAAAATCTCAAAAAGCTTATGCCCCAACACCTTAAGGCTTACACTTGCTTCTTAAGGGTTAAAATGCCCCACCTTACACCTTCACCTTATCTTCACCTTTTAAAACATGTTAAATGCTTAGTGTTAGGGAGTGACAATGTAATGGGGAAAAGGGGGAGAGAGATACTACTATAATTATATTCTCTAGGGATTTAGAATGAATATATGATTATTAATGTTAACGTTTGTATGGTTATTCTCTTGAATTTGAATAATACAAGTAGTCCTTTTCATTATGGTGTTTTGTTGTCTTGGATTGTGATATATCTAATTGTTGTAGCCTTATTCCGTGTATGTGAATATATTGCTCATGTGATATCATATTGTTCCTTGTTTCTCTTGAGTATTAAGACTCACCTGGTGCTCGTGTTTGTAGGCTTGAACGTATGAGATTTGGCTAACTCGTCGAGGGAGAGCTCTCAACGAGTGCCGCACGACCCTTACTTGAGTCCCATTTTGGGCGTCCATGACAGTTGATATCAGAGCACAGTGTGTACGAGCACCATGAATGGTAACATGAGAAACAAGTTTGGAAAAGTAGAGCGCATTGAGGTGATGGAGACAAAACTTGTAACCTTGGAGACAACGTGTTGTGAACTCCAAGGGTTGGTGGCAACATTGATAATGGAGAAAAGGCCAATAGAGTTTGAGGCCTTCCAGAAGAGTATCAAGCAGTTGGAAGCCTTTGAGAGTAGGTTGGAACATATTGAGGGCATATTGCCATCTCTTTCATCCCAACGGGGAGAACCAATAGAGTTTGAGGCCTCCTTACAGGAGCTAATGGATAATTTTGATTTCCTTGCAGAAGATGTTAAGGAGTCTATCACTGTTTTGAAGGAAGATTTAAAGGAGATGGGCAATGTCCAGAGTGCTGTGGACTAGGTTCAGAGGGATTTACAAGAGATGACGGTGAAAGTGAATGCAGTGGCGCAGATAGCCCAAAGGCCGATTGCGGAACCAAGTGAGGGTTTTCGATTAAAGGTACCGGAACCTAAAAGTTTTGGGGGTACGCAAGATGCAAAGGAACTGGATAATTTCTTCTTTGATATGGAGCACTACTTCATGTGCTCACAAGTTGATCTAAAAGCGGACCGAGTCAATATGGCAACCGTATACCTTGTTGGGGATGCTAAATTGTGGTGGAGAACTAAATGGAATGATATTCAGCACAATAAGTGTGTCATTAACACTTGGGAGGGGTTGAAACAGGCGTTGAAGACCCAATTCTACCCAGAAAATGTATAGTACATAGCACGGTGCAAAGAAGTAATGGAATTGCAACAAACCGGCTCAATAAGGAGTTATGTACGAGAATATCAGGCCTTGATGTTTAACATCATAAACATGACCGAATCAGATAGGCTATTTCATTTTCTCCGGGGTTTGAAGACATGACCGAAGAATGAACCACACCGGCAAGGTGCTAGTGATCTCTCTTCCACCCTCGCCACTGCTGAACGGTTGGATGATTTTTCAGACAATTTTGGGAAGCGAAATTTTCCCATGTCCGCCAATAATGATTCCAGACCCAATAAAGTGTATTAGCCCACAAATGGGGGAAGGGACAAGGAGATAAATAGTTCTTGGAAAGATAAAAGAGCGCCCATGACTAAGGAGTGGAGGGGCGTACGAATAGGTGGTGGGGAGCATCGGTTGTCGATCTCATGTTTCCTTTGCGTGGGACCACATCGAGTGGCAGAGTGCTATGAACGAAAGGCTTTGAATGCTTTAAAGGCCCTTCGAGGAGAAACCGAAACCCCGACAGCAACCCCAGAAGAAAAACGGAATATGGTGGGAGCATTGAGATTTTTGGGGGCATTAGAGCTCCAAGTAGCTACCAACAAGTCTCAAGAGAAGGGCTTAATGTACATTAATCTACTTTTAAATGGAAAGAAAATCAAGGTCATGATTGATACAGGAGTCACCCATAATTTCGTTGCTGATTCAGAAGCCCAATGGTTAGAATTACAAGTAGACAAGGATGTGGGGAAGTTGAAAGCAGTGAATTCTCAAGCGTTAACCACAGTGGGAGTGGCACCTAAAGTAGTCTGCCAAATGAGGTCATGGTCTAGAACAATTAACTTCACCGTGGCACCCCTCGATGACTTTGATGTGGTATTGGAGAAGGATTTTCTTAAAGTGACACGCTCAATGCCGATCCTAGTTGTGGATTGTCTTGTGATAATGGGAGATACACCTTGTGCGGTTCCCGCAGCCTACAACACTTTCGATGAGAGGAGGTTGCTTTCGGCCCTCCAATTCAAGAAGGGAGCAAAAAGGAGAGAACCTTCTTTCGTGGTTCTACCGGTAGTTTCAGAAAATGAAGAAATAGGCAAATATCCAGTTGAAATTAAGGAAGTTTTAGAAGAGTTCAAGGAGATAATCCCAGAAAAGCTACCTAGAGTTTTACCACCTCGACGACAGATTGACAACGAAATTAAGCTTTTGTCGGGGGTAAAACCGCCAGCACATGCCCCTTATCGAATGGCGCCGTCTGAGTTAGCTGAACTTAGAAGACAACTAAATGATCTAATTGTAGCAAGATTCATCCACCCATCAAAAACACCTTTTTGTGGCCCCAGTGTTATTCTAGAAGAAACAAGATGGAAGTTTATGTTTGTGTATAGACTATTAAGCTCTTAATAAGGTGACGGTTCGCAACAAGTATCTCATTCCGTTGATTGCCAATATTTTTGACCAGTTAAGTACAACTAAATATTTCACTAAACTAGACTTGAGATCAGGATATCATCAAGTGCGCATTGTAGAGGGAGATGAACCTAAGACCACTTGTGTCATCCGGTATGGAGCATTTGAATTCCTTGTCATGCCTTTTGGGTTAACAAATGCACCTGCTACTTTTTGTTCTTTAATGAATCAGGTTTTTCGAGACTACCTTGATCAATTTGTAGTCGTTTACCTTGATGACATGATGGTTTTCAGTGCATCCTTAGCAAAACATAAAGATCGCCTTCAGCAAGTTTTTCAAAAACTCCGAGAAAATCAGTTATATGCAAAAGGGGAGAAGTGTGTTGCGCTCAAAAGCTTATTAAATTCTTGGGGCATATCATTTAAAAGGGCCAGATACGGATGGATTCAGAAAAAGTACAAACCATCAATGACTGGCGAGCACCTACATCCATGGTTTGAAATCGCGGTTGTAGGTAACGTTGCGTAACGGTTGCAGGTGTCGCGGGACGCGGGAGACGCGAGTGTTATGTAATGGGAAGCGGGCGTAACGGTCGTGAATTTTTTTCACGCATGCACAACCATGCCAAAATCGAAAAATAAGCATGAAATCCATTAATCCATGATTTTTAATGAATTTTAAAGGTCTTCATTCAATCTACAAATGTTTTTTAATAGGCATTATAATTTTTATATTAATTTTAGTGCGCTGTTTACAAAAAAAAATCATATTTTTTAATAATTTACATTACTTTAAAATTTACAATTTAACAAAATAAATATGAAATTATAAATCTTACAATTTAATTATTTAAATGGTAATAGACTTGAACTTGAGTCACTTAAGAGTTGAGACTTGACTAATTGTGTACAAATTAGAATTTATTATAAATTGTAGATCTAATATTAAATTATTAATTGTCAACGACCTCAAGGTATTAAAAAAATAACTATGTAGAATATTAGTTAATAATTTTTTACTAAATCTGTACTCTAAGTTTCTAAGTTCTAAGTTCTAGGTTCTAACTCTCTAAGAGTCTAAGTAACTCTATAAATTTTATATTTTAAAAACTTTATACTATTTTTTTTTTATTTTAATTAAAAAATTCTACTTATACAATCATTAATAATTTGCAATTGTTAATTTGTATTCTAATTAAATAATAAATAAACTAAATTTATATACTAATTATATTTATAAACTAAAATTATAAAACAAAATTTACAACTTATATACTAATTAGTAATTAAATAAACTGAAATTTATAATTTATATAAACTATAAATTGAAATTATAAAACAAACTAAATTTAAAACTGAAATTTACAATTTATATACTAATTAAATGAACTGAAATTTATAATTTATATTAATTAAATAAACTGAAATTTAAAACAAACTGAAATTTACAATTTATATAAAGCAATCAAGCATAAATTGAAATAATAAAACAACAAACATACTACATACCCACTGGCCACCACCCACTTCCTAGTTACCACTTACCCACTCCTGACTCCCACTCCCACGGAAGCTGCGACCCTGCGACTGCGAGAGAGCTCCTCGCCTACTGCAGCTGCAACCTGCAAGCCTCCAAATTTTGGAGGAATCAAAGGCTTCGAATGGAGGAATTGAAGGCTTGCTGATTTTTGGGTTCTTGGACGAAGGAGATGAATGACGGATTGAGGGAGACGAAGCTGTACGAAGCAAATTTTGGGGGTTTTAGGGATTTCGAAACTTCAGATCAGTAGATCGAAATTGTACGTATGAAGGAGACGAAGAATCGAAGAGTGATTCAAGTGAAAAGGGAACTAAACTCAACTTGCGGACGACATATGTAAGGGTTCAAAGGCTCGAAACTGCGTAACGAACGCTACGTTCTGTAACGTTAGTGTAACGACCGTTACGGGCCATTACGTTTCCGTAACGGCCGTTACCCATGTGAATTTTTGGCTCGCCGCTAATGCAGCCTGAAACGGTATCGAAGACCTATTTTTCTGTTACGTAACAGCCGTTATTTAATACCATGCCTACATCCATTAGAGAATTGTGACCTTCTTGAGGCTAGCCAACTACTATCGAAAGTTTATAGATTGGTACTCTAGAAAAATGTATCGTTAACAAATTTATTGAGGAAAGGGGTACCATGGGGGTGATCAAAAGAGTGCCAATCGGCATTTATTGAATTAAAGGAAAAGATTGTAGGAGATCTTGTGCTAATCCTTCCTAATGTGACAAAGTCATTTGAAGTACAAGCAGACGCCTCAGACTTTGCATTAGGGGGAGTTCTTTTGCAGGAAGGGCATCCAGTTGCTTTTGAAAGTAGGAAATTAACGGGTGCTGAACGGAACTATACAGCGTAGGAAAAGGAACTTCTCACTGTGATACACTGTCTCCGGGTGTGGAGGCACCATCTCTTGGGATCCAAATTTGTGGTAAAAACTGATAATGTGGCAGTTACGTCTTGTCACAACCAGGACTAACTTCAAAACAAACCCGTTGGCAGGAGAAGCTAACTGAATTTAATTTTGATTTTGAATACAAAGCAGGGAAGACAAATGAAGTGGCTGATGCTTTAAGCAGAAAAACCGAATTGGCAGCATTGAAACTCATAAGTCATTTATCAACTAGTAGGGTGGTGTTACCTTTGAAAGATCTTATCAGGGAACATTTAAGTACAGACCAGCAAGCGCAGACATTGAGCAAATTGATAGAAGAAGGGAAGACACGAGAATACTGGGTAGAAAATGGGCTAATAATGACTAAAGGCAGGAGAGTCTACGTGCCCAAAGCTGGAAACTTGAGGAAAACCCTACTAAAAGAGTGTCATGATACATTTTGGGCTGGTCATCCGGGATGGCGAAGAACTCATGCATTGATTACACAGGGGTACTATTGGCCGAATATGCAAGACGATGTGATGAATTATACCAAAACATACTTGATCTGTCAACAAGACAAGGTAGAAAGAAAGAAAACCTCAGGTTTGTTGGAGCCATTGCTAGTTCCTGCAAGGCCATGGGAGAGTGTCTCTTTGGACTTCATTTCCTCATTGCCAAAAGTAGAGGAGTATGACACGATTTTGGTGGTGATTGATCGGTTCTCAAAGTATGCAACTTTCGTACCAGTCTCGAAGCCATGTTCAGCAGAGAAGACAGCTCAGCTATTCTTCAAGCATGTGGTGAAATATTGGGGTGTTCCAGAAAGCCTAATCAGTGATACGGATGTTAGATTCACTGGGAGATTTTGGGGTGAACTCTTTCGCTTGATGGGTTCAAACCTTAATCTTTCCACTAGCTATCACCCGCAGACAGATGGTCAAACTGAACGTTTTAATGGGATGTTGGAAGAATACTTGCGACATTTTGTTAACTCAAATAAGAGGAATTGGGTTCCTTTACTAGATACGGCACAATTTTGTTTTAACTCTATGAAATCTTTTGCGACTAATAAAAGCCATTTTGAGACTGTGATAGGTCAAAAACCGACTCTCCCGCATACCAATTCACAAAGAATTGGTTGTAAAACATCGAAGTCACTCAAGCTCAATTAGAAAAAACATCGAAGCGCATGAAGAAATGGGCTAACAAAGGGAGACGACCACAACAATTTGAAACTGGAGATCTGGTTCTTGTAAAAGTGCCGCCAGAGACATTTTGATTTCTTCGCAGCAAGGATAAAAGGCTTTTACGCCGTTACGAAGGTCCAATCAAAGTGATCGAGAAGGTGGGGCATGTGTCTTATCGGCTTGAACAACCAGAGTGGATGAAGAAGCACAGACGACCAATCCATCCTGTGTTTCATGTAAGCAACCTAAAGTCATTCCACACGGATAAAGCAGATCCGCACCGACAAAAGATAAGGAGATCAACAATTTCCAAAAGACAGCTTGTAAACAAAGATGTTTAGGAGATCATTGCAAACAGAGTCATCAATGCAGAAGGTCGTCAACAACAACAATATCTGGTTCAGTGGATGAGGCTGGGAGAAGAAGAAAACAGTTGGGAAAAGGCAGAAAACCTTCAGCATGCCATATAAAAAACTGAAGATTTCAGAAATTTGAAGACACGACATCAGCTTCAACATCAGCAGAGTGAGGAGGTCTTCTACAACACATCGATGAGGACGTCAATAAAATGAGTGGGGGAGGATGTTAGGAAGTGACAATGTAATGGGAAAAAGGGGGAGAGAGATACTATTATAATTGTATTCTCCAGGGATTTAGAATGAATATATGATTATTAGTGTTAACGTTTATATGGTTATTCTCTTGGATTTGAATAATACAAGTAGTCCTTTTCATTATGATGTTTTGTTGCCTTGGATTGTGATATACTTGATTGTTGTAGGCTTATTCCGTGTATGTGAATATATTGCTCGTGTGATATCATACTGTTCCTTGTTTCTCTTGAGTATTAAGACTCACCTGGTGCTCGTGCTTGTAGGCTTGAACGTGTGAGATTAGGCTGAGTCGCCGGGGGAGAACTCTCAACGAGTGCCGCACGACCCTTACTTGAGTCCCATTTTGGGGGTCCGTGACACTTAGCAGCTAAAACAATCCAAGAAGCCAAAGGGTTTAAGCCAAAAATCAACAGTTAGATGTCCACAAGGCATAATGACTTATAGCGTGGTGCCAATATCCCCCAAAGAAATCTTTTCGGCCAATAAGATGGTCTTGAGTTAAAAGATCAAAGGTCATTTCCTTCAACAAAACTAGTATTCCGGCCAAAACAAAACTGACAAGATTAATGAACAAAGGATAAGCCCAACCTAGGAAGCAGTTGTATCTAAAAAGGGGCTAAAAGAAAAAAAAGCTTTATCCAAGTATGGCAAGTCAATTCAAGGGTTGTTTCAAGTCTGAAGCAATATGCTGACATGCTTACTAGCTAGATGATGGGGCTGATGCCATGGCAGGACATGGTTGCTTACTTGTCAGCTGATGTGGTTGGGTTTAATGAGGTTGATCTGGGCATGACAAAAGACAGGCCCAGCTGTCAAATGTATGTGCTCCATTTTTTTCTGGATTGAGCTTGCAAATACAGATAAGGACTGGGGCTTAGTTGGTATTAAGAGTAACGTATCTGGGTTATCTTAAAGAATAGTTAGGTTTTTTTCCCCCTTTTGGAATGGGTCTCTATTGTAAGATATGAAAATGGACCAGGTGAGAAAAATTAAAGACATGGTGGCTGGACTTTTATTTATTTTCTAAATTTAGGATTCTTTAAACGGATTGGATCATATATAAAAGAAGGGGCCACGATGAAGCAGAAAAGTAGGGATCGAGCCCTGAGGGGGGTTGTCTAGAAACCGGTTGTCCTCAAGTTGAGGCAGCCAGCGTGCAGCAGTTTTCAGTGACTCCAAGTGACAAGTTTGGTGCTCTGGCAATTCAAAGCGCAGCAAGCACCATGGTTGTGGGCTCAAAAATCTTCAGCACAACGATCAAGAGAAGCAGCAGCAGGAGAAACTTGTAGCAGTGCATCACAACACATCTCCAGAAACAAAATTTCAGTTAGAGTGGACCAGAGGGAGGTGATTGCAGTGATGGTGGTGGTGTGATTATAGAAGTACAGGATATAAGGGTAACAAGGGGAGTGACGAGGGGAGACTCTTTCACCAGTACATGAGACCACATGCCTTGCAGATGACAAATGCCTGTTTCCGATGGAAGTTGTAAAGTAACAAAATGGTTCTTGGAATATGGTGCTCTAAAACAGGGCAGCAGCTGTAAATGTTTTTTAAATATATATGGAACTGATAATTGAATATTCCAGGATGATGTGGAGATGCAAGACAGACAAAAAAAAAAGCAAGAGGGATGATGCAGAGCAACAGTAAGGGTACAGCCCAGAAGGAAAATAGGCAGGGAAGAAGAAAGAGGTGGAGAGGAAGAAGATCGAGAGGAGGAAAAGTTGGTACAAGAATTTTGCAGAAATAGTTGAAAATAAAGATAAAACTGAGAAGGAAAAAAAAAAAAGGAGTAGAGAAAATGGGGGATCAAAAATGGAGGAGTGGATATCATGGTTGAGGTCAGGTACCAAATGATGCAGAATAGCAGTCAGGAATTACTGCCAAGAGAGAAATTCAAGAGAAATATAAATAGTGGAGGAGAAGAACAAATAAGAGAGGGAGAGACAATTTTGCTTGGAGGCGGGTGTGGGGAGAAGAAACTCATGTTAACCTCAATTCAAATTCACCAAACACTAGCTCTTGCATGCCCTTCACTCTTCTATATAAGAAAGCCAAAATTACAAGATACTATAAAAATCCCTAAAGATGCAAGAAACAAAAAATAAAAGCCTAAAAGACAGATCTTACAAACCAACCACCAAATACACATTAGCCTACAAGTAAATCGCACATAAAATAATACCTATTAATTAACTGAACACATTTGGGGTTTAGGACACACAACAATCCCTCCACCTTATTCTTTGAAATTGCTCTCCAAATTGAGTCTAAGTGATAAATCCAATAATTTGATTCCCATCCTACATCCAGAGTCCATAATTTTTTCAATATTAGATAAACCAATCACTTCCTAAGTAAGGATACGTGTGGGTGTAATTGATCCGCTGATTGTTGATAAAAATCATATTTAATATTTTGATAAAAATTGTCTTACGCTCCTGGTTTATCTTGAGGTCAGCATTTATTAATCATAAGCGCATACATATTCATTATACAAGTTATACAGAACAAACGCCAAGGCTTATAACAGAAGTATTTACTATGAACTTAAAAATATAATGTGATGTAGGATCTTATAATTGTACCACAATCCTACTACATCCTATCAATCCTACTCCAACCCTACCAATTTGTCATTCTATTTAGGATCAGGATCCTTTTGGTAATGCAGGACCATACGATCCTAAAATCCAGATTACAATTTTAAAAAACATGCATACACCCCATATTTCAGTGGAAATTGAAGAACTCATTGTCAAGAGCTCTATGACGCAATTGCTGTGTATGGCAGATCTGAAACTCTGCTCTCACCATCACGCTTCAACACTACTTGTCAGGCTCCATTACTGCATTACTTCATGCAATCCCCCCTCATGCAAATAAGCCATATCACACTCCATGCAATGTTCCTAGTGGACTGAAAACCCATATGGGCTGGGTTATTATTTAACACATTCAAAATCTGACCCAGGTGTAACAGCCCAGATTTACCAGATCCTAACCAGCCCAGCAGCATAGTTGTTAGCATGTTAGGATTCGTGATTTGATTCATATAATTCATATCAATTCCACACCAAATCAATTTGAATCTTACCAGTAAATCTAAGAACTGAAAATCTTGCTGAATCTATAGGTGGATCTAAAGAATTGATCTGAATCCATCAATTCACATGACTCTAGATCTATCATATCCTCGCATACCAAACTGGTTTAAAACCCTAAAAACAGAATTTCTTTTTTATATCTTTTATTTTTTTTACATAATTACCTTCCATTACTTGTCTAAGTCAATTTTTTGCTAGGAAAAAAAAGGCAGAAAATAAAACTTTAGGTGTTATGTTACCTTCATAAACCATTCTTCACTCTTGGAGTATAGATGAAAAGGATGCGCTAAAGATGAAGAGTACTGCACTTCAATATGTATAAGTGAAAGGTCCTAAACTATTTCCTGAAGGATGCACTGTTCCATCACACTGATATTGTAGAGAAGAATTGGAAACAAGAGCAGGTCCACACTATTATTCACCTCTGAAACATTCCCATCACATCTGCTTATGTAGTATCTAGTCTGAGTTTGCATCTGCTATTACTTGTAGTGTGTTGATTGATTAACAATTTGGCAAGATGAGCTTCTAAATTCATTGTTATGTTTGTGACTTGGATGCATAAGATATTTATCTTGAAGAACCTTGATAACTTCATAACCACATGACTAATTATGGCAGGAAATCTAGAGTTCCCTCCAAGATTCGTACTTTTATCTTAACTGTGATATTGAGGATTAACACGCACAACTTTTTCTGATTAGAAGGCCCTACAAAAATCTCAATCCTGACATGTGCGTGATGTGCTGCAAATCCAATGAAATGAGTACTCACATTTTTCTTACATCGCAGGGTTGCTACCCATCTCTGCAGTGCCCTCTGTTCTTGTTTTGGTGAAGAATGGATGCCACCTCAGGCGAGGGCAACTTTTTGCTTGTGTGATATTGTGGTTTTGGCAAGAGCAGGAAAGGAGAAGCGTTGTGGCATGGAGCAGTGTTTTTTTCTGTTTAGTGGGCCTTAAGGATCGAAAGGAATGTGAGAACCTTCCATGATCGCACAATCTCCCAGGTCTGTTGCAGGACAGAGCAGTGTTCCGTGACTCTTTCTTAGGCCCATTACTCCAGGTTTTTAGGCATTTGCAGCATCCCAATCTTGTTAAGGATTGGCAGGCAGCACTTTCGTAATTTTTTCCTGCTGTTTCACTTTGTTCTAGGGGGGACATCTCATTTTCTCTTTTTTGTACTCTTTGGTTCGTTGTTAATATAATTTTTTTTCCTTATCCCCCCCAAAAAAAATATAATAATAATGATAATAATAATAATAAAAAAGTGGCAGGAAGAATTCATCTAGTGTTACTGCACGTTCTACATGATATGATTTGAGTCGCAGTCAAAAGGATGCCTACAGTTATTTTCTGCAAGGGAGTCCATCCTTGGCTTCTGAATCCTCTTCTTATTTTCAGTCAAACAATTTTTGAAGTGGGGGGAATGATGCAGCACAGTCCTACATCACACCCTATTGGTGTTGCCCAATTTGGAGAAAGGCGCATGCCCACATTGGTAAAAGAAAATTTCAATTATGTTATTTTAATTAATTCTCATTTGTATTGGAATTTGTCTTTTATTTATATTTTAGGAAATTGTCTTTTGATTGGTATTTGTTTCCCGGTAGAAGTAGGAATCTTTATTCTCAAGCAAGTAGCACTATTTAAATAGTCATAGTTGTAATTGAATGATACTTTTATGGAGAATTGAACAAATTTGTATATGATTTTTAATCCCCTTCATGTGACGACATTATGTTCACAGATCCAAGCCCTTTTAAAATGATCTAATCACATGAGCATTCAGAAAAACCAATCTTAAAATATTAGAACTCCAGATCTACAGGTGTTAGCCCAACCTGTTTTGGATAAAATGAAACCAATGCAATAATCACAATTTACTTTATCCTAGCCCATACCAATCCAAAAAAATTATTGCCCTTATATTGATCCAACTTAAGTTGGCCTTTCGCGAATTCCCTCCTCAAGGATTTAATTCATATTTCCTACTTTTTATCACAGTTATCCCAGGTTTTAGCCATGTTAGCTTCATTATTTGATCCCATCCTTTATTATCAGAAAACACTAACACCCTAACGAACCATGAATTGGTATGTAGTTCTGAAACGTGGTTCATTTTTTGTTTTGGAATGCTAAATCTAACAATCAAAAGTTCTAATTGAATACTTTCCACATAACATATTTTTTGTTAGTTACAGAGGAGAATTTATCGCATTATCTTTCAACTCTCAGTCATTTCAATATATACAAAAAAGAAAATGTCTTCTAAATTTAGAAAGACCTCAACATCCTCTCCAAAATCTACAAGTACTATTACATATTGTTCATCAATATATTTATATAAGTATACCTACCATCCAACATTCTAGAGCATATGCCAAACAGCAATCTCATTCCCATCCCCTTAACAACACCACTCAGTGCTCCAGGTGATACTAATCACGCGCAATTTGGTTCAGCCCACCAACCAACAAATTTTAGTTGTCTTTATTCTCAACTCCGCCACCACCAAGATCAGTTCCTCAACTACATCCCATGCCCCAAACCAATTTATCTTTCTTCCTAAACCCAGGGCAAGAGACTGAGTTCCAAGATGCATTCTTCAGCATTGTTAAAGAGCAAAGAAGATATAGAGGAGATTGATGAATGTCAAAGAAAGTGTGAAAAGAAAAGGATGAGATGAGATAGAAACTTTTCATGCTGTGATGAGCCCATGACTAATGATGTTATTGAATTTCAAGACATTCCAGCATCAAGTTACTCATTGATGTTTAGGAAAATATATTAACATAATAACAGAGTACAAAGAAAGGAGAACAAAATGAAAGCACAAAGAGAGGAGAACTAGATGTCCTCCAGAGGAACAAAAGAAAAGATAAAAACAATCTAAAAGAGCTGCCCACCAATCCCTTTGCAGGTCCAGCAGCGACATACCCCATAAAAACTCAAAAAATGAACCCAAAACGAGGTGAGAAACACAGCACTATTCCAAAACAAAGTAGGAGAAGTTGTGTCGTCCTTCAAGATCATTGAATTCCTCTTGGTCCAAAGGGTCCAAAAGGTAGAAAATAACATGCATATCCACAAAGCTCTACCCTTTCTGGAAAGAGATTAGGAAGCAACTTACTTGCAGGAAATCCTCCAGGACCTACAGAACCTCACCAAAACACAAGAAGAAAGTGCACCAAATATAGTTATCCACCAGCAATGAAGGAAGAGGTGTGTATAACTCATAACACATGAAGCACATATCAGACAGGGCTTTTTAGGGCCTTTTGAAAGGTCATACTAATTAAACCCACAATCCAAAAAAAAAAAAGTGATGTGGCTTCAAGGAAAATGATTAGGAGGAAAATTGGAGGAAGAAGTTTTAAGGGGGTGAAAGAAAAAAAGGATTTGGTGGAAAATAAAAAACTGAAGAATCCCCTCCAAAACTCTCTCACCTCCCCTATTGGAAGGAACATAAAGCTCCAGAACATTAAGCATAGTGGTGAGGCATCAACCTCTCTTTTGTTGAGATTCCTTAAAAAATGGAAACCACAATAAAGAGACTTCCTCCAAAGAAAAGAAAAAGCTGATAGGTGCACTATGAAGAGCGGAAATATTTAAAAAGACAGGGCATCCTCAGCTCCAACGAACCCTCACCAACTCAAACATCCTCTCACATCCAAACTTATTGTGATTACCCACTCTGCAACGGATGAGAGGAAAGAACAAACAAGCAACCTAGGAAACAAACTTCCAAGGCCTTCCCTATGAAACAATGTCGTTTCCTTTACTGTATATAGTTTCTCACCCTGTACTACAGGGAATTAACATGGAGAACCTCCACAATCATTTTCCAATTAGAGATGTTCTTTTAGAAACCAGATTTCCAAGGCCCAGGCACCCTTCCAGTTTGGGTCTCCTAACAGTCTTCCAACTAACCAGGTGATCTCTTTTATTCTCCCTAAAACCAGACCAAAGAAAATCACACATTAACCTCTCAAGAATCCTAGTGACACCATTGCAAGCTCTAAAAAGAGAAGGAATAAATAAGCATGTTACAGTGTGAAGCGCTAACAAGAGTAATACGACCTCCAAGAGATAGTACACCCTCTTCCACCTCTCCAGACTCCTAGCTGCCCTCTTAGTCAAAGGGTCCCAAAAGATCACAGAATTAGCTCCAAGAAGAGACATCTATATAAGAAAGTGCCTATTCTAATGAGACGAAACCCACTAAAACCTGAAACCTCCCTAACTCCCTACCCTCCATATTAATGCTGGACACGCCACTCTTGGACAAGTTGATCTTTGATCCCAAAATAGTTTTGAACATTTTCAACAATGTGATCACCTTTGGAATTTTGCAGCATTGCCCTCAACAACAAAATAGGAGATGGGACACCTTCAAACGATAAACCTCATATCACCCCCTTCAAAATGAAACTCTGGCCGTACAAAAGCATCCTATTCAAGACATCCACTACTACAATAAACAAAAACAGGGGTGATGGATCCCCTTGCCTAAACCCCTATAATCCTTAAACCATTCTCTAAGCTGACCATTAGTAATCAAGAAATGACACCCTCAACCACCTCAACAACAACCAACACAGCCTCAAGGACTCGTCTGTCTTTAATGAAGGTAGACCAGGTCATGGTCATTGTACAGCCCAAAATCGCTCTCAATCTTTTAGATACAGACTTTTGGAGGAATCTTATGTAGGCTAGCGACCAAACTGATAAGCATGAATCTCTCTCGCCCCCACCCCAAAACAATTCAGATGACCTCTCCTTTTCAGGAAAGAGGGCTAAAAATGTAGAACTCGGACTAGTACCCACCATCATATTATGATGAAATTCATTTTTAGAAAAACCTCAAAACGCCATCCTGCAGAAACTCCCAATTGTCCGGAAAGAAGGCTACCATGAAGCCATCAGGACCACAAGCTTAATTGTTTTTATTTCTTCAATTTCAAAAGACCTCTCAAACCTCTGCTTGAAAGTGTCTCAATAGGATTCTAATCAATACCCTAACACCAATCTAAGCAGGCACTCTTCTATACTCAGATGCTTGCAAAATCTTGTGATCTCATCTCAAATCTGTTTGTGGCCCCTCAAGAAACTCCCTAAATCAAGTTCCTAGTCATCAATGTTTAAATTTGGCACCCTGCACAGAACCCGATTTTAGATCTTTCTTATGCATCATTGAGGAGATTAAGTTGGTATCACCACTAATTCTACGGCTAAGGCGTCTCATCCTTGCAGACTTGAAAATTTGAAGTTGAATTTGTTTCCAAGTGTGAATGAATAATAGAGCAAGTTGACCCAAATTTAGGAAATTTAGGAATATATATATATATGGAAACAATTGTAATTTTAAATTTAAAAAAAAAATTACTGGTTTTTTTCCATATGTGATTTAGAATTGTTGACTCATTAGGAATATATTTCAAAAATATTCAGCTTTTTGAATTGGAAACTAGTGCCTAAGGTTCTTAATAGTCCCAAGTTAAATATTCAGATGTAATGGAATTTAAGTGGAGTTGAATTTGTGGGAAACCATGTGAGCACAGTGCTCTGCCCAAAGGGTGATTATCCCTCTTTTCCTTTCTCTCTTTATCTATTCTCCACTAGAATCCTCAATAGCAGGTCAACTTTTTTCTTTTTTTGATCAGTAAGGATAGTATACATAAGGAGGACATTAAGGGGATGCCATCCCAAAAACAGGAAATCAGCCACTCTGAAGAGTGTCTCAAAAATCAAAATTTTCACTGAAATAATTTTCTACGAGTCCATTGTGCCAACTGCTAACTGCAATAAACCACTGCTCTATGCCAAACTGAAGCGATGAAATTAAATTTTAAAAATCTCTCTTGTTCCTCTCTTTCCAAACACACCGAAAAATTGCGAGAGGAATGAGTTCCTCTTTTCCTTTGCTGCTCAAATCCCTCTCCATCACTCAACTATTATAAACAATTACTAATCACGCTCCGATCAAACCATCCTAAATCATCCACCAAAATGAAGTTCCCATCTCCTTAGAAGTACTATTTAAATTTAACGGATCTATTAATAAAGGTTGTCTAAGTTTCAATAATACTTCTTGGACTTGGGTAATCCTACCAGATAGAAGTCAAGAAAAAAATAGCTACTAGATTGCATATGCACCTGCAGACAATATGTAAAACAAGCCATCTCAAAAACTTATACAGCAAGTCAAGGACATATTCAAAAAGCACTATAAACAAGTACTTAATTCTCAAAGGATCATGACACTAGTATAGTGGGGAAAAAAATCATCCAACAGCTTATATGTTAATTTAAAGCATCATACTCAAGCTTACAGCAGAATTGAAATTAAGTGCATAAGACATCTCTTGTTGTGCTTCTTTAGCATGTTGTCAAGTTCAGGAGTGGGCTGACTTATTTAGATCTCCCTTTGTGGAGGTAATCGCCATGCTACTTCCTTTGGGGATCCTGTTTTTTTTGTTGGGGGGTGCTAAAAGAGGTTAGACGGGTAGAAGCATAGCTATTTTTATCTAGGTGGTCGCATTATTATAGTCTCAGTTTGTTTGTGTAGCATTCCTATTTTTTTCTGTCTCCGGTTAGGATCCCCTTTAGAGTAACTGAGAGCACAGAGAAGCAGAATAAAGAAGCTCTTTAATTAGGGGTCGAAGAGGGTATAAAAGATTGCTTGGTTGGGAGATTGTAAGGAAACTTATAGGAGGATTTGGGATATGAAGTTACTGTCCGAGAAGATCACTCTAGGGGGAAGCAGTTATAGCATTTTTCCTTTAGAAACTGATTTCCTTTGACATAGGATGATCAAACATAGAAATGATTGGGATGCTAAGGTGGGGGGAAATGTTTCTCATCCTAGTCCTTAGAAACTTGGTTCTAAAATCCAATTTAGGGAGGATTTGTAGATGGGGGATACACCTCTTAGAAATGTTTTTCCATATTTATAGTGTGATTATCATCTTTCTACAATCCATGATGCTTCTATGATCAATATGTACAATCAGATGACTCAACTATCTCTTTGAATGTCCAATTCTTTCATAATCATAACGATAGGGAGGTGAATGAGTATAATTCTTTAAGCTCTTTTTTTGAATTCATGTTGGGTTTTGATTTCTCTAACAAGAAACTTTGGTGTTTAGCTATTTTTCTTATAAATACATTTATTTCTCATCTTGTTCGGATCTTGACAGATAATCCTTTTCTTTGGATAAATGTACACCAAGGCTCCTTTTAAAATTAAGGCTTTGTTTGGTGCATGACTTTGAGTTGGATTAATACCAGTGTTGCTCCCGCAATAAAGCTTTGCACCTAATGTGCATTTTATGAAAGCAAAATTGTGAGACCAACTTTTTTTTCTACATTGTCCTTATAGTTAGAGGTGGGAACTCCTTTTTAGCATTAGAAAGGAGTGTTGGGTGCATCTAAAGACTCTGGACGAGTTGTTTCTCTACAGGTTCTAGGGTTACAGACGGCCAAACAATTGCAATATGGAAGAGTTGTTCCTCTCAAGGTCTAGGATTACAGACAGCGGAATAACTGTACTATTTTGCAGTATTTTTCTTCATGTCACAGTCCTACATTCTTGCGTCCATGAAACTTGCAAGTGGGTCAGAAGAGAGCCTTGGTAGTGCTCAATAATGACGTCAGATGTGTCTTGGAAGGAACTACAATAAACATGGATTCAATTATGAAGATGTCATTGGACGTACCTTGAGTGTCACTATGGTGTTGTAGTAGGTCTAGACAATTTTCATGGTGGCATTCTTGCGCAAGTGATGTATGATTCTCAGACGTACATATGGTTACTCTTGCATAAGCAAGTATGTGACAAAAAGACTATTATTTTAATGGGACCATGGGTGAGCATCCTACCAACCCTAGTGCCCTTTTTGGGCATTAAGTGATCACTCAAAGGAATGCTTAGCGGCAGGCTCTTGACATCCTCACTTCCATGCAAGATTAGAGACCCATGGACAATCCATTAGAGAAAGAGGTCAAACATCACTCTTGACTCAAAAGGTCATGTTGGCCCTTGAGTTTACACTTGAGCGGTGTTGTCTTATACCAATTCGACTATTGAGGGAATTTGAACCTCCATATGTCTGTCTCAAGTTGTGGTTGTTGTGCCGGGCACCCCACTTGTGCCAAACACTAATACTACAACTAATGATATTGAATATATAAAAACTAAAGTAATGCTGAAACTAATAATAAAAGACAGTAAAAAGAACAAGACAAGAATTTAACGAGGTTCGGTACAGAATTACCTACGTCCTCGGGCGCCGACGATCAATCCACTACTTCCAGAAAAATTACAACTTGGGAAAATTTCAAATTACCAATAATAATAAGAAATACCCTAGAGTACAAATACTATTTGTAACACTTTCAGATTTTGGTGTGATTTACAAATGAAGTGGAGAGCTCTTTATATAACTTTAACCTCAAGTCCAAAAAACAATTCCCACCAATGTGGGATAAACAAAAACAGTTCAAAACAACTTTTCTACCAATGTGGGATAAAAATCAACAAATCTCCACCTTGGCGATAAATTCAACAAATTTTTCAGTCACCAACATTCTCTGGAGTTCCACATCATCGGTGTCCGCGGATGTAGATAATTCTGTAATGAACCTCGTTAAATTCTTGTCTCTTTCTTGTTATTGTCTTTTATTATTAGTTTCTACATTATTTTAGTTTTTATATATTCAATATCATTAGTTGTAGTATTGGTCTTTGGCACAAGTGGGGTGCCCAGCACAACAATTGGTATCAGAGCCGACAGTTCATAACTCTGGGTGTGGGAGTGTGTTACCGAGGCTAAGAAGGATTATCTAAGCTGCCAAGATGGATCCAAATACGGTCAAGATGTCGGAGGTAAGATTGGTTTGGAGGCGCCATTTGGAATACAATCCGAGGAGGGAGAGATTGTTAAGAATTCCACTTGAGAGTTTGTCCAACATTGGAAAAAGTGAGTGGATGATAGGTGTTAATATACATGGTGTAGCCCAAGACCCAATAGGCTTAAGCTTTTGGGTCATGTTGGTGCTCACCCATGTGTATCAAGCACACCATTGGACGCTGCCAAAATGGTTCCAAATACGGTCAAAACGTGGAAGGTAGGATTGGTTTGAAGGCCCACTTGGAATACAATCTGAGACACGTACCACTTAAGCAAACTGTTGGAGAATTAGTCCCATGAGGGAGAAGATGGCTTCCATTCAAGGGAGAGCAGTTGGAACTCACGAGTGGTGGAGCTTCCGTTCAAGGGGAAGCAGTTGGAACTCACAAGTGAGGGGGAGATTGTTGAGAATTCCACTTATAAGTTTGTCCCACATTGGAAAAAGTGAGTGGATGATGAGTGCTTATGTACATGGTTGGACCCAAGACCCAATAGGCTTTAAACTTTTTGGTCAAGTTGGTGCTCATCCATGTGTATCGAGCACACCTATGGACTCCTCCGGTGCTAACAGTGGCATGTGTGACTTCACTATCTCCAACTTGCAGTTGGTTGGTGGCAAGTGCACTTACACAAGGATTGTATTGTGGGGATGGTCTGTGTTTGAGGAATGTGAGTTCAGAATCCGTACAGTCCTGGTTCCTTGGTGACAATCTTAGCTGGGACAAGGCCTATCATTCCATGATACTTGAACACTCAATTGGATCCATGAGTATATCCATGTACTTGGATGGGGCTGGAAGGCAACGAAACTTGGTGTAGTCACGTCACCGCTTCACATGTTGGAAAACTAAGGCAAAGTGGAATTTTGTAGCCTCGGATTTGTACTGCACTGTGACTCATTACCTGATATTGTGTGGTGCATTTGGCTAGAGAGGAATTCACGAATCTTGAAGAATACTATTCTTCCTCTTCATTTACTTTGAGATAGGGTGGTGTCCTTTGACTCATCCAGACTGATTACTGAACTTTGATTTACTGAGTTGTTACAGGTCAGTATTTTATTATTTGCATTTTTATTTTTTATTTTCTGTTAATTTTGGGTGGAGTTTTTGCCCTCTATATTGCATTATCTCTCTTTTCTTATGCCCCCAAAAAAAAAAAGAATTGAATTGACAACCACACCTTTGCTGCCTTAGCTACAAGTCTTTTCTCCTTTTCTGTAGCAAACCAAGTTCTTTTAGGACGTGAATAAATTTCATCCTTATGTACAATCATATTTTCTGCCTGCACATCACAAGAACCAAATCAGAAACTGATTTCCATATCACAAATCAAACATTTCTAATAGCAACAATTCTGTTGAAAACCTTTGTTGCTTCCATTTCAGCTTTTCTGAGAGCTCTCTCTTCCCTGCACAAATTAAATATCCCTAATTGCAGTGTAAAGGCAAATAAATTAGTGGGAAAAACTCAAAATATGATATAATTGAAACCTCTCTTCTTGAAGAATCGCTGCCACTTGATCTTCCATTTTCTCAATATGCTGAAGCCATTTAGTTATTGATTGCTCAGCAACAATTCGGTTCTTCAGCTTCGAACCAGCTCTCTTTGCCTGTTAAGATGAAATCACAAATCCCAAAAAAATAAATAAATAAATTACAAATTCAGCTCCATCAAAATAGCTTTTGGAAAGTGATATTATTTAATTATTTATATACTACATAATGACAATAAGGATGGCCAATGTTACAGTAGTTTATGTAAATTTTCTTGGAAAGGAATCACATTTTCCAAGTGAAGAAGAAGAAGCCAATATACATGATGTAGGAAAAGTATTAGAATTCAAAGATAGAAGAAGAAGAAGCCACCTCCAATTAAAAGTTATAGTTCAAGGGCATATAATGCTACAGCTCATAAAAGCTACTTTGGGTGGAAAGCTCTTTGTACTACAGAAAATACTCAAATCAATATACATGATGTAGGACAAGTATTAGAGAATTGGGAGAATTAAGAAGAAGACGACGAAAGAAGAGGCAGTAGGACAGAACAGAACAGGAAGAAGAGAAAAACAGAATTAGAGACAGAACAGAAGAGAGATGAAAGAGCGAGAAGAAGGAAGAAGAGAAGCAAGAATCCTGCAGGAGACAAACAGAGAGGGAAACTGCAGCAATCTTATTTCAAAATATTAACTATACGTAATTTACATGTCCAGCACTTATACCCACTACAACTAACACATATTTACCAGATAACCCCAACTAAACACGTAAATACAAAATAACCATAAACGAAGAAGACGAAAGAAGAAGCAGTAGGACAGAACAGAACAGGAAGAAGAGAAAAATAGAATTAGAGGCAGAACAGAAGAGAGATGAGAGAGGGAGAAGAAGGAAGAAGAGAAGCAAGACTCCTGCAGGGGACAGAGACAGAGAGGGTAGTAGGACAGAACAGAACAGGAAGAAGAAAAAAACAGAATTAGAGGCAGAACAGAAGAGAGATGAGAGAGGGAGAAGAAGGAAGAAGCGAAGCAAGTATTCTGCAGGAGACAGAAACAGAGACAGAGAGAGAAACTGCAGCAATCTTATTTCAAAATATTAATTATACATAATTTACATGTCCAGCACTTATATCCACTACAACTAACACATATTTACTAGATAACCCCAACTAAACACGTAAATACAAAATAACCATAAAAGAAGACGAAAGACAAGGCAGTAGGACACTAGGACAGAACAGAATAGGAAGAAGCGAAAAACAGAATTAGAGGAGAACAGAAGAGAGATGAGAGAGGGAGAAGAAGGAAGAAGAGAAGCAAGAATCCTGCAGGAGACAGAGAGGGAAACTGCAGCAATCTTATTTCAAAATATTAAGTATACATAATTTACATGTCCAGCACTTATACCCACTACAACTAACACGTATTTACCAGATAACCCTAACTAAACACGTAAATACAAAATAACCATAAAGTACTTAAAATACACAAATAAACCTAAATTAACTCAACTTTCCAACCTCCTCCAAGCCAGATTTTACAACCAATGATTGCATTGCAAATCCATGTGACCACCCTTAAGAACATGTTTACCTAACCCAAAACCATGCACAATGTCTTTGTTCCGCCCGAGTTCTCACATACCTGCACTCCATTCCTGAACAGAATCAGCTGCTGCTAAATTCAGTTGGGTTGAGTCTGTCGACCAACCATTCATGAGACAAGAGTCAACCCTTACTCGAGCATAAACAGCCGAACATCCCCCCTCTGCAATTTGGTTAACCCCCAGAAACATGAACAGACCCTTCAGCTGCATGTATCAAATCAGAACCAAACCTGCCTCATGATGGCCAATTGGATTTACTCATATTGGGTTCTTATCCTTTAAATCAGGCCAAGCTAGGTTGACCTTCTCAACAGCCCTATGTGGTGTCTATGCTGCATGTTCTTAGGCCCAATAACCTTACGCCTGCTAGGGTAATACCCAACTTGATTATCACCAGCGTGTTTGAAATTTAAATCCAAGTCAGATTTTCCCATAATCAGTAAGAGATACTCCCTCCTTACTAGCATGTAGCAAAGCAACCAAAACCCTTCATTTTTGGTCTCCAAATGAATCCCTATGGTTACAGAGCCTAACTTCACTGGAAACTGTCGAATCCGCAACTGTCAAAATTCTTTGCAAGAAAATTGCAAAAAACATCAGCATAAGACCCCAACAAGATTCACTGACCTACACTGGTTCTACCCCCATCTTTGATCATCCATACATTTGTAGTACCTGCAAGGCAGAACTAGTCCTCTTTTCTTCTACCGGGTCTCATCCCTGAACCAGGAATCTCCTTTAAGATCAGCACTAGCTGCCACTATCCAGAGGCCTCTACTACTTCTGCGAAGCAAATAGATTGGTTCCATCCCTTCTCCCAAAGTCTTTGCAGTTACAAAAAGACAACTCCATTTATTAGCAAGCAACTTCATATGCATGAAACCTCCTACACCCTAGGGAGCAGAACCCCAGAGCCCTCATCCAGTCTACAACCAGAATGAGATAATTAAATGCAGGCATCATTAAAGTTATTCATCGTTCGTCGCCAAGAAAGACGTACAATTTCCAGAAAATTCTGAGATATGAAAAGCCTCATTATCCAATCTATCTAAATTCTGTGCTTTTCTAATAGCTCAATAAGAATGATGACACCCTACCTGATGGAACCAAATTATTCTACTTAACTTTTGATCATGTAGCTTCTCGTTTTTTCCAGAGATGCAGACCAAAATATGTATCTTCACTTCATTTAAACTCGCCAGAGCTGGAGAAGAAAAAGGTACAACCACTGGAGGAGAACAAAGTCCACATTGGGACAGACACCAAGTCCCAGGAAATTTCTCTGCTTCAGTTGGTAGAATAACCTATCTTCTCTTTTTCTTCTAGAATATTTTCTTTTTACGAAACTAATATTTTACTTTATTTAGGTTTATCAAATTAGTTTTTTTGATTCCCCAAGCAATGTAAGCACGTAGAAGACCTCCCATGCACTAGTTTTATTCACAGTTGAATTACAACTACTGTTCTAGATGTTGGTCCAGCAACAGTCCAGTTTTAAAACGCCTTGAGGATCAATCTAAAGGACCAAGTCCCAAAAAGGATAACCCATTACACACTGAGGCTTACGCATTTGCCCGAATGGCATGCCTTTTGTGCGCTTTTTAGTTGAGGCTTATGCATTTTGGATGTGTGATTATCAAGTTAGATTTCGCTAGAAAAGTTGAACTCCATGTTCATATAAAGGAATGCCATACCATGAGTTGATTTCTAAAAACCCTAAACCTCAACATTTCCAAGATAATTAAGATTTGTATCTTAGATTTTGAAAATAATTTGAACTTTGTAATGTTATAGCTATCTCTTGCCATGATTTACGTAATGAACTCAAATTAGCAAATTTTGAATGGCCAACAAGTAGTTTACAAATTATATTTGAATTTTTTTTTACATTATATTTGTGATTCTCTTAATTTTTTCTTTATTTCTAAATATATTTAATTTATTTACATATCTTTATGTAAAACTAAAATTCTTAGAAGGATTATGCTCCAATGCCTCAAGGCTTACACCTCTCCTCTCAAGGGTTAAAATGCCTCGCCTTACAAAAGTGCGGGATATCATGTTGCTCTAATAAAACACTTATTATGCAGTTGCCCTTACCATTTTTGCCATGATCACTAAGGTTATTTCACATGCACACATGACATGATGCAAACCCAAATATGAGACATGCTTCCAAAACTGAACATACAAATAACAAAATGTGTCAGCACAATTACAATTTGGGGATATGCCATGTTAAACAGTGTCCATGAAAAAATTTGGCACCTTTGCTCAAGTAAATACGGAAGAAAAAAAGTGTATCTAGACATCAAAGGGAGCTCAATCGTAATGAGATTTGAAGTGTTGCATCCGTTTTTATGACCTCCCTGACCAGATACAGTCAATTGATAGGGTAAAAATAATGGGAAAGCACAAAAGACATCAAAGAACCCCAATTTGGAGTAATTATGGATTTGGCTTGGAAATTCAATTCAGGTAACTGAATGAAATGACAAAGTTAGTAGACACATTCTACAACACAAATGACTAGCCCAAACTAGTCATTCAGCAAGTGAAGGCCCACTTGCATGCTTACAGTTGCACCCATGACACTATTCAACACCTTATAGCAATATAGCCACATTCTAGCCATGTAAAGTTGGATTCAAAAGAGATGATGTGGAAAATTCATGGCAAAACCATCAAATATTTCACTCATCAGGGTATTTGTGATATCTTAGAATTTGGCACAAGCATTGATTTAGATCCAAGAAACCTGGTTATCTTAAATGAAGCTGAGTAATAAGTGTGAATGGGAGAGAATAAAATGGTAATGATGATGGTGATGTCCACAAGAGATCCAAATCTCTCACAAAAGACCTAGTCCAATACCACAGCTTACTTTGAATTCCGAGCAGTACATCCAGAATTGAACCTATGGGACCCTCATGGAACTATGTGAAAAGAAAATTATAAAGAACTCAAGGGTTACAACAACTCTTCAGAGGACCTCATCATTCATGCCAAAAGCTTTAGCCTCCGTCTGGGAGCACTTTAAAAAAGTGCTTATAACACTTATTACTTAAAATAAGCACTTCTACCCAAAACCAAAAAAAAAGAAGTGAGGTTTGGCTTGTATTATAGCAAACACTTGTTAGTGCTTTTTCAAAATCACTTTTTTTAGAACTATTTAAGTGAATTTTGAGAAGCAATCTAAGATAACTTTTTGACCACTTATAAGTGGCACTGTTCATAGGCGGGGTCAATTTTGTAAATATAAGAAAATTCAGTGGCTATTTTATAATTTAAAAAATACATTAGAAGATATTTATATGCTATTTTATTATGTATAATATATTAATTATTAATAAAACATTATTCAATTCTGAAATAAAGAAGAAGAACCATCTATTAGTTTAAATTAAACTTAAAAATTAATAATATTATTTTAACATAAAATTAATATGATAATCATATGTTGTAAATATGAATTAATAAAAATATTATTGTTAATAATAAATATTATATTTTTTATTTAAAAAGTATTTAAATATTAATTAAAAATAACAATTAACATAAATATTATTTAAAAATTAATCATATATTATTTTATTATGCATTATAACCTATTAATTATTAATAAAATATAATTAAATTTTGGAGTGAATAAAAACAATCATTTATATATTTAAATTAACATTAAATATACTAAAAATTTTAATTTAGTTATTAATACTATTTTTAACATAACTTAATGTGAAAATCATATGTTATAAATATACATTAATAGCAAGGTTATTGTTAATTAACAAATAATATTATACTATTTTAGTTAATATAAAATAAAGGATTTTAATTATAAATAATTAAAATAGTTATTAACGAAATAGTTAATTAAATATTAGTATTTGTAATTTAAAATATGTTTTAAAATAATCATATAGTACCCCATAACAAAAGTAAGTACCCAAAATAAGTACCACTTATTTTAAACACAACCAAACACCACTTATAACTTTTAACGTTTTTCCAGTTCAGTACTTATTATCAAAACTTATTAAATTCAGAACTTTTATTTCTAAAAAGCACTTCACATAAGTGGTTTTAAACAATCCCTTAGCATTCAGTCCATCCGAGACCGTACCAGGAATTGTTAATTGACAACACATGTCAACAAAACCAAGGATGGGTGCTTAAAATGTTGTGTCAAAAACTACTAAAAAAATATTACGAATCAAACGACTCTTACAATAAGGCTTGTAAGCCACTTTTCTATCACCTTGGCCCATTTCCATAACAATGCTCAGGGAGCAAAAAATGTCACACAATAATAAATTTGGTTCAATTAAACACCCTTCACCCACCCACCCCAACCAAGAAACACAAACACAAAATCCCAGGGCCCTCCTTTTTCCACAAAATTCATTTTAAAAAGTAATGTAGGACAAGAAGCAAGAGCTTGGGAAGATCTTTGATGGAGAATACTTATGAAGAAATGGATCAAGAATTGTCTCGTTCAGTTAGTAGTTTATTATGTGTGCTTAGTATTAATTAGTATAGGTTTACGTGTATTTGGGGGTTGCTTGTAATATTTGTGTAGTGTAGGGTTTTGTTTGTAATCCATATTATTTTAGGGACATGTTCATAGAGGCTTTCTTATAAATAGTGTGCAAAAGCCATGTTGTAGACAGTTATTGTTGAATTTGAATTGGAATTGAACTTGAGTTCGCCATTGTATCTCCTCTTGCCCCCCTTCCTCTTCCTTCCTCTCCTCAATCTCTTCTAATCTCTCCTATGGCTGCAGAACCTTGATGCTGCCCCTGCATCATTTGGCATCAAAGCCCAACCACGATCTCCATTCTTCCATTTCAATCCACCCATTCTCCCTCACTCTTCGCCTCTTCTCTCCTTCTTCCCCTCTCTTCATCTCCTTCTCTTCTTCTCTGCTCTGTTTCTAATTCTTTGTCTTTCCCTCAGTTCTTCTTATTCTCCTAATGTTCTGTTCTCCAATTCCTGCCTTTTCTACTTGCAGCAGCTTTCTCCCTCCTTAATTCTTCTTCTTTTCTTCCTTCTCAGTTTCTCTCTCAATTCTTTTTTCTCATTTCTTATTTCTTCCCCTGCAGATCTCTTCCCTTCTCTCTTATTCTTACTTTTTCTTGCTCTTCTACTCTCTCTCTCTCTCTCTTCTTTCATTCTTACTCTTACTTGAATTCCTGGTTCCCTGCTCTGAAGGCTTTCAGTACTCAAAAAAACGGACACCGGAAAACCAGTTCTGAAGAAATTAAAAATTCCAGTCATGTCCCCATTTTCCAAACATCACCTTCCAGACTCCTTGCAACACCACCCATCCCATTGAAAACAGAACCCCCCTGAAACCCATTGCCTCAAGTTTTCATCACCGTACGACCACTGGAGGAACCCCCACGCGCCGCCCAAACATCTCCAGCAGTCTGCTCTTTGAAAACCCTAACCTCCCGTGCTTTTTTCATCACACCACCAACACAATTGAACTTATAACCCCCTGATCTCCCCTCAATCCAAGTGTCATCATCGGGAGTCTGCCGACGATCCACGCATCCCACATGCCAGGGACCTGTGAGTGGGACTCTGTCCGAGTCTTATCCAGCTTTCAGAATCACAAGAAATTGATTCCAGCCACAAGAATTTGGTTTCTCCTGATTTTGACTTGCAGCAATGATATCTTGGTTCCAGGCTTGATATTGTGCAAGCACAAGATATTGTCACAAGAAGCAAGAAATTGTCACTGCCAGCACTGAAAATCAGGTTTTGTTGCTGCATTTTGTGAATTTTCTAAGAGAAAATTTGTTTCATTTCAGTACGACACTCGGGATTAAAGGTGACTTGAAGATAGTTAATGAGAATTGTGGCCAAATAGTGTTAAGGACTTCTGGTGATACATAGTTGCAGTGGTATATGTTCAAATCCAACAATTCACTATTCTGAAAGCCCATTTTCTTTCAAGGCAAGAGCCCATCATTTCAGTCTTAGATGCCCCCCATCGAAGGTAAGGCAGATCTTTGGACATTCAAAGAAGAGTTTGAATATGGTGACAAATTGTTGGACAAAGAAATGCCATTTATCATACCCTGGGCACAATTTCAAGCTTTTCTACACCTTTCTCAAGTGTGGAGAAAAAGTTCGCAAAATCATCATTGACGGACGATGTCCTATGAATATGGTTTCTAAAAATGGAGCCACTCATATCATATGCAACTTTATCCAGAACCACACCCAGAACTTTATGAGATGTCTTGGACTGATAACACTACCTCACATGTTTTATAAAAGATGTTTGGTTCCTATACAAATATGTGCTTATTTTGATAATGTTTGGTGTGGTATTATACCTATGAAGACTGGCCTAGTATCCCTTGGTTCTCCTTGATTGGATGTTTTAGGTGCGACTCAAGGACTGAGAAAACACATGTCATCCGCTACAGTAGTAAGAAGATCATTTTGAAGCCCGCTCTACCACTCAACCAAGACAAGGAGTCAGGCACAATTACTCAACTTGAAGACACACCAAGGAAGGAAATGAATGTGTTTGAAGATATCCAAATCTTTCAAACAAACCAATTCTAGAGTTTGTCATTCATGATATGTTCATTGATGCTAACACTCAATTCAAGTCTATAATGCTGCCAATGGAAGTAGTTCCTTGTTTCACTCAAACACTGGCTTTCAAAGAATCCATGTTTGCTTCCTGCTTCTAATCCTCCAACATTTCAAAATTAGAGGCCGAATTTGTTCTAACTGGGGTAGAGTTGATGTAGGACAAGAAGCACGACCTTGGAAAGACCCTTGCTGGAGAATACTTTAGAAGACTTGGATCAAAGATTGTTGGGTTTAGTCAATAGTTTATTATGAGTGTTTAATACTAATTAGTACAGGAATCTGTGCATTTGGGGGTTGTTTGTAAGGTTTGTGCAATGCAGGGGTTTGTTGGAATTCATGTTGTATTAGGGATATACGTGTAATTTCATGCGTAGAGGCTTTCCTATAAATAGTGTGTGAAAGCCATGTTGTAGGCAGTTATTTTTCAATTTGAATTGGAATTGAACATAGGTTTCCCCTTGTATCTCCTCTCTCCTCCCTTCCCCTTCCTCTCCTCAATTTCTTTTGATCTCTCCCATGGCTCCAAAACCTTAAGGCTGCCCTGCATCAAAAAGTTTAAAAAAAAAAAAAAAAAGACAATGTGACAAAAGCAAGAAAAAATTGGGAAACCCAATGTGCATTGCCAAGAAAGGAAATGAAGACAGATGGGAAGGAAAGAGAGGAAGATATAAACAGCCCTAATTTTATAACACTTTGACTAAAAATGCTTAGTAGTTTGAGGAAGGTAGAACTACAAGCCCATGTAAAGGAAAGACCTTCTTCCTCTTAAAGTAGCCATCTCCCACATACACAACCCTGGACACCCAGTAACTAATTACAAAAGATGTCACAAACATAATTCCAAAAATAGCCAGTAGGCCTAAAAAGTAACTCTAATAATAGATGTCATCCACCCAAAAGATGTCAAAAGCTACTCAAATAAGAATGTTATTTTCCTCTCTATAAAACTTAAGTGTTGAAGGAATACTTAGCATATTTTAAAGGAGTACATCTTTAATTGTCAACTGGATAATCTACAATGCTTTATAAACTATGACAGGAAGTGCCTTAAGAAGCATTTTTCAACAAGTTGTCCTAATTTGCTTTAATTTTCTTTCTCTTCTATTTTTAGTCTTAGCCATGAAAGACTCATCCTCTTTAGTTTGTGTTCTCTCTTGATAAAATTATTTTGTTATCTAAAAGAAAGGTTCATGTATTCACACTTCAAACACTTCAGTGTATGAAACAAAGCTCAATCAAGTAATTATCGAAATTGTTGACCCAATAAAATATGCGTAAAAAAGGTAAGCAAGGGATAAACAGCATCAAAATAGAGAAACAAATGAATAAGAATAGATATAAGAAATAACGTAATGCTCACAATAGCTTTTAAGAGAGATCGATCATTATCAGTGACAAATGTAACAGCATATCCTTCTCTACCAGCTCTTGCTGTGCGACCTACTCGATGAACATAGCTGCACAACAGTAAGTCCCAAAAAAAGTTAATAATCAGGGTGTGAACATTTGCATCTGTGAAACTCTACTTTCATGATATAAATGTTATTTTAAAGTGGAACATCACTGAACAAAAAGGAATAAATTAGGCATATGCACATCAACAAAAGCATACACATATTAAATACCCATAGTGTAACTATTAAAACATTATCCAGCAAAATAATAACAGTAATGAAAAATAACCAACACCTACCTAGTAATATCACGAGGGCATGCATAATTTATAACAGTTTGGACCCCAATTATGTCAAGTCCCTAGAAAAGGAAACCAATTAAGTTTCATTAAATAAAATACACATCTTATTATCACACATTCCGCACACGCTTGCACACAAAGAACCCATGAGCATGATAAGCACCCCATTCCAAATTTTGGGGGAGAAAACAAAATTAGGAAAGAAAAAAATAATGCAGCAAGAAAGAAAACATTTTGATACACCAAAATATTAATAGCCTAACGCTTATAAAAATTATTTTGAAAAACTAGCAGATAGTTTGTGGGAAAAAAAAATTTGACAACAACATTTCATTTATTTTTCAAAAAAGAGACAAGAACCATAGTTCAAGTTTTTACAGGGGTTTAGTGAGGGAGTAGAGGCCTGAAACTTGCAAATAAATGCCAAAATGTGAGTGTGCCAACAAGCAAATTATCAAAAGAATAAGTTAAAGAATCTCTTCTCACACGAGCAGCAACATCAGTTGCAATCAAAAAATCCACCTGCTGCTTCCTGAATAGTTCCAAAGCCTGTGCAGACATCCATTGGAGAGATTTACAAACCATGCAAAATAGGAACGGAGGGCAAAACAAACACCAATAATCTCAAATATTTTAATACCAGATCCTATGGAAAAAATTTGGCAAATGGGATTAGAGAAGAACCATATTCAATAAAATGAAATTTATAAAATTCAAGAGACTCACATCAAGACGCTGAACTTGAGTAAGATTTCCATGAAGCTCAGAAGCTTTAAAGCCAGCTAAACCAAATAAAATCTTCAATCTATGTGCAGCCTGTTTTGTTCCACTGCAAATATAAAACCAGTCAGCTGAGACTACAAAGACAAATTCAGTAGAAGACGAGAAAGACTATATAATTCACAGTAATTTGATCAGAATCAACCACCAATAAAAGTAGTTATCAAAAGGCCCAACGAAGCTGTTTTCCCTTCCCTTCTTTTATGATCAGCATCAGAATGGTATCTATTTGAGATGAGGCTTTAGGCAGACAAGAAATTTAAGATGCGACGAAAATGCATAATTGATTTCATGTTGGTGACAACCGCCTCCCGGGGCACCAAATAAATCATGCATACTCTAAAGATGAGGAAAGTCAGGGGAAAGAAAAGACGAAGACTGACTTTTAATTGGAACAGTCTTTCACTTATAACACCCCATTTCGATATATCATGATTTATTACCCGCTAATAACCATCAACTCACTGGTGCAGATAGAAAATTTATTTTTTTGTCATTGTATTTCTGTTTATTTATTTAGGGATGTCTTAAATATATCTTATATTCCACAGTTATATTTTTTAAGAAACTAGCATTATATTTTTGTTTAGATTTCTTAAATTACTAATAAACATAATCACTTGCACAGCCATTAGGGAGAGGAGAGACTGCTACTCTACTGGTTGGGGAGGGCATCAAGTAAGTTTTGTACAAAGACTGAGTTCTTACAGCACAGCAGTAGAAAAATTAACAAGTCCGAGAGGACCATTAACTATAGGCAACTAACTACAGCTCACCCAAACCCTTGATCCTTCAGGAATGAAGCCTATAAGCTCCGGCTTTCAGATGCTTTGACACTCATGCGAAGCAATAGGAAAAATAATATCAAGTGATAATTAAAACCTGAAAATGATCACTTTAGATGTGAACGTCTTAGAGCACAAAGCAAGAAGCACGGCCTCCTGATTTACTTCACGTATTCGGCGTATCCTAACCACCCTGCGCAAAAATATACAATTGAAAGTGAGTGTTTTTTTTTGGATAGAAAGATGCTTTATTGAAAACAACAAGGAGAAAAAAACACAATAAAGGAGAACAAGAAGTCCTCGCTAACAAAAACACAGAAAAGAAAATCAACATGAACTTAAGACAGCCACCCAATCTAGGTTAACATCCTGAAAACAGAAACCCTTAAAATAGCCAGCATTATAAGACCAAATAGAAACCAAATACTGCCCCCTGTCTCAAAGAATCACTGTAATCACTTTCAGAAAAAACTCTAGCAACCTTTCCAGCCAAATTTCCCACGACACAGCACAATGAGCACACTTTCACAACCTCTTAACATCCTTACATTTCCCAAAACCATAAAAAGAAATAGTCAAGAGCTCCACCAACTTTGGGCAAACCCACACTTCACCAAGTACCCCAAAAGTGAATTCCACAAGCTCCATGCAAATGAACCGTTTAGAAACAAATGAGTCACATCCTCACAGCTATTCCCACACATAAGTCACATATCAGGAGACAAAGCCTTAGAAAGCCTCCTACTCAGCACTTTGCTGGTGCTAACTCTTTTAAGTGCAACTGGCTAAACAAATGCCTTTATCTTAGAAGGAATTTTAGCCCCCCCATACACACAATAGATAAGGAAAGGCGCATCAGAACTAATAACCTGAGAAAAGAACGATACACAAATAATCCCTCAATAAACACAAAAACCAAACTATATGGAAACCTCCAGTACAATGAGCAAAGAAGAAACCAAATCACATTGTTGGGGCGAGAAGAAAGATCATTCCAGCAAAGAACAGGATAAAGCACCCCCCACCCAAACGTCTTCTCAAGACCTAATACGATTACCTCTACCCAACTGAAACTTTGTTGAAGGAAGAAAAGAAGGATAAACCTACAACATGAATCTCCAAGGACTCTCTAAAGAACTTCTTAAGCCCAAATTAGAATTCCATCCAATTATCTTGTACCCTATATTTACTTTTTATTACTCTGTGCCAAAAGGAATTCACCTCAGGAAAACCACCACAATTCAAAGTGAGATTGCAGACAGCAGTCAAAAGGCGTAGTAAATACAAAGAATGGTCTACTCAATCATTTATCTGAAATATATATATATATATATATATATATATATATATAAATCCAGCCAAAAACACAACTTAAAAAAACATCTACTTTGACAGCCAAAGCGAAGTGGATGGAGATCTTTAAAAATCTAGCTTGACATGGAAAAAATAGTACAGTAACAAAATTACAGCCAAAGCTAAGTGGATGGAGATGAAAAGAAGACATTACTCCTCAGTCAATGTTGTTGGCCGTTTTGTTGAAGGATCAGCTGAGAGGCGTACAGGTCTAGTTAAAGAAATCTTGATGAGCTCGTCAACTTCTTCTGTCATTGTAGCTGAAAATAACATGGTCTGTCTCCGTTTAGGACACAGACGTACCTGCAGAAAAAATGTTACTGCTGCAAAATTATGCTGAGCTTCTTCTTGTACATTCTGCCCTCTAATGAAAGCTCTTTGTCAATCAAAAAAATTTATGCTGAGCATTTCAATTCAAATGAAATTGAAGAAACAAGTTCCCTCATTGAAATTCCAGCATAAAAGTAAATAATCATTTAAGACTTCTATTTCTCCACTTCGCCTCTCCACATCTTTTGGAGAACTCATGAATTTCTTATCTAACTTGACGCAGCACAAGATGTATTCACATCAACAATAGTATAAAGACCATTAATTTTCAACTTCAAGAATCCAAATGATTTTATATGAATGGATTTTAAACTAACAAGGGCAACAAATAATCCCAGATGGAAAACAAGTGAGCTCTTAAAATTGTTCCTTTAAGAGGCACATCAGGAATTTCAAATTTAATAAACCAAATTTAGTGTCTCATAAATCAAATGAATCAAATGGTTATTACAAAACACCATAGTTGTTAGAATCGTACAATTCTCGATTCAAATCGTACGATTTGTATCAAGAAAGGCATAAATCAATTCGAATCACATGGGAGAACTGCAAATGGCAGTGAATCGAGGTGAATCGTACACCTAGTGAATTGGTGAGTCAAACTGAATCATACAAATTGTAAGATTCAGATGCAACTCCTCTAAAACCCAACTTCAAGATTTTTAAAACCTTTTTTTTTTTTCCATGGTGGCCTACTATTTGCTATTTACATGAGTTTTGTCCTCCAAGAGGGAAAAAAGAAGTCTGTTGGCCCTCTCATTCTGCATCTCTCATTTCTGCCATTAGATACGATTAGAAGAAAACCAGAGTTAGAGAAGGAAACCCGTCTTGAGAAGAAAACCAAAGTCAACTAGGTGGGTGAGCTTTTGATTGGCACATTGCCTTCTCCACTCCTCTGGATTTAAAGATATGACTTTCATTAGTTTTTATATTTTAGTGTTTTTCTATGTTTTTTTATTTACTTTCTCTTCTCCCATGCTTTAAAAATGACTTCTTATTAAACACCATAAAGTTCAAAACTTTTTATTGTTTTTCAATGATTCATTCCCTTAAAAACCATAAAGTTCAATTTGTCATTAAGTTTTTCTTGTTTGCTCTCCTTATTGTTTTTTAGAGAAAGCATGCACATGAATTTTTTATTGTTAAACATGTAATTTACACCATAAGCATGAATTTCAATTTTTAAAAATTGTGTCCTTACCTTACCTTTTAGCATATCTTGAACTCTTAGACTTAGTGCTTTAGTTTTGAGTCACATAACAAGTGTTATAGTTTCATACAAACTAGCTATACTTGATACTTGATAGAGGTGAAATGGTTAGATCACAGTATATCTTGCTTCTATGGCTAGTTTTCCTTTTATATCAATATATGTATGAGTTAAATAGATCATGGTAGGGCTTAGGCCTACAAAACTTACTTCAAAGGCAAGTGCTATTTCAATTATCAACATGGATGATCCATATTTGTTGAAATTTCCATGTATTTTACTATTTTACTTGTTTTGCATATATGCAATTCATTCGGAATTGATTTTTCAAATTTTGCACTCAATCTTACATTTGATTCTCGATTCATGAAATGGGGATTTCAATTCATGATTCAAATCTCAATTGGACAACTATGCATAACACCAGTTAAAAAAAATGTCCTGTGTATGATTACAGATGCCTGCTGCAGTCAATAGATATCAATTTCAGTATTGCAGTTTATATAGACAAAACAAATTAGAAAGATCAAAAAGATACCAGCTCATGAATTTCAGAACTAAATCCAAGCTCCAAAAGACGATCTGCCTCATCAAGGATTAAAACTGCAAGATCCTCTAAGTCGATAGACATAGAATTGTGTAGGTGATCTATCATACGTCCTGGAGTTGCCACAACAATATCAGGCATTGACCTCAAGGCTGCCTCTTGTTCCTGAAATAATTATTGCCCATAGATGGGCTCATAAACATCAGGTCCTGACCCACCCCCTACATTGAGATGACAATTTTAACAAAAAAAGGAGGGGCTGGTAAAGAAGTTCAAACAAATATGAGATTATCAGCACTTTTCAAATGGTTAAAACTGCCTCATCAAGGATTAAAACTGCAAGATCCTCTAACAAGCACATTGCAAGTATAAATGCGAAGAAATTCAAATCACTTAAACATCACAATTAAATATATTTAAACCTTTTTACCATGTCCACAAAACTACCATATAAAAAAGTGCAAATAAGGTAAATCATTTTGTGAATAAAAATACCCTTGTATTTTAGAAGAAAAAAATTATTTCAAAAATGAAATAAACTCAACAAGATTAGATAAAATTGTATTTATAAGGTTACTTCAGATGGATTCAGCTTTGAACCCAATAAATTGAAGAACGAATTCAATTTACTTCCTATACCAGTTTAAAAGGCTCAATTTTTTTTAACTCTAACAAGAGCCTAACAACTATCAAAATATTTATTATACAAAAAAAAAAAAAACCTTTTTAGTTGGAAAAAATGAAAAACAATAATTGAAAGAAATATAGAATATTATAAAAGTTAATGAAGAATATACATATAGCATCTTGTGTGCGTGTAGAAACAATTTAGCATCTTATAGAACTATTGTGAAGCGTAATAGAATTTAAATAACAATAAACTTAAATTTTGAAATAAAAATATCAGGAATAAAATCGAGCATAGAAGTTTCTTCTAGATAATATACGTCAAATTTATTTGAAATTAGAAAAGTAACTAATGACATTAATTAAACAAAATATGGTAACTAAGTTTAGGTAAACAAATTTTCAATCATTCCACAAACTTAATTTAGTATAATTTTCGTATTATACATTATAAGTAATTTATTTTCAGTTGTTGAATGCAAAGTAGTGCTGTCAATTCTGCATGAGTGGTGTATGTTTGTCTGATTGATCCATAATACTGACAGTGTTTGGACACACCTCCCACATGCATTCAACATTTCATAAATGTGCCTACATTTTTTAATATATATTATCAACATCTGCTATTTCTTTGACACTTCTCCAAAAGCCCTAGACACTTTCTGAGCACTTCTTCAAGATATATTTTGGACAAAAAAATGATGTGTTATATAATGACTTTATTTATCATAATTACAAAAGAGAACAAAAACTTTTGGTTTTAAAAAAATACAATTAACTAGTCAGCATTTTCAATGAAAGACTTTATGTATTAAATTTTTTAAATTTGAAAAAAAAAAAATATGCAAATGTATTCACAAGACTTCTTACAAAATTTTCATATGACGATAAAATTTAAGATTTGTCATACATTATATACGTAAATATAATATTATACAATTTTTCAATCAGTGTGTCTCCATTATCATGTCTTCATATCTATGTTAGTGTCATAATTGTGCACCACATTCATATCCTACTTCAAAGTTGCAAAGAAAATATAAATTCCTATACATAACTACAAGTATTTGTATTTTAATTTGTAAACTTAATTATGCAGTGTATTATCAGTTTACTTAAAGGAACATCTAAACATTATTAGAAACTATCTAAATATAGTACTCATTGTACACAGGATTATTCGCGTGCAATCACTTGCAAACGGTACAATGCATGTGACAAGCTAGTAGAAGGAATACAATTGAATGTTCAACAAGTATAGTGTCCGCACATAGCAATAAAAATGAATGTCTCAACAAGTATGGTGACCCTAAAAATAACAGAAAAGGGAAAAAAAATGCATATGAGCCTTTTTTTTAACTCCTCAAAATTAACAAATATGTAATACTCTCCCTAAAATAACTGGTCTATGAGATACGATAGCAACTATACAAGTAAACTATTTAACTCGAACTGGCAACCCAGAAGGAGAACAAGATTAGTGACTCAAATTGATCATAAGGATTGAATCACAAAAGAGATGAAATTTATGTGCAAACCTTTGTTGAAAGCCCACCAACTACCAAACAGCATCTTATATCCGTAAATTGAGCAACCTTTCCTATCATACTATGAACCCTGAAATTGAAGAGCAAATTATCATTGGATGGTATAGAAAAATTAAATAACATCTGTGAAATTGACCAAAAGCTGTTAACAAATTATTCCCCATTCTCCAAGTGATATGTCCCCCACCAAAAAAAAAAGGCAACAAAATGGAGTCATCCAATCAATTTGAAGGTGAAGATTTCATGGGCATCAAAGGAAAGAACACAGAAACTAACTTCAAATGTACTAGTTTTAAAGTGGTGTCACTACATTCATACAGGTCACCATCATTTAAGGGCATATTTGATAAAGGGAAATTGGCCACGGTCAATTAACTTGCAGTCCAAAAACTTAAAAAGATCTTGCAATTAAAAACAAGTGGAATTAGAATATACGTACAATAATATTCAAACAGTGAAACAGTGCTTTACGAACTTGAAATCGTGTTTTGGGCATGCATATAAATGTCAAATTTGTATTAGAACTCAACTAGTAGAGTTCAAATACAGTCATGGGAACAAAGCAGGGCATTAGTATTCAATTTTGGTCCAACCTGCCGTAAAACTAAATAAAATTCATGTGCTACAAAATTAGTTAGGCATCCATTTCTTTCAAACTTTGACATTTGACACATTACAGAGGCTATTGTTAACTATTACAGAAAGGGCTATTGCCCTTCCTCTGCCAGACACCTCAACATCTGGAAGTAGGTGAATCACAATATGTCCTAAACCTATGGCATATGATGTTGTGTCTTGATGGGAGAATTGTGCTGATAGGTGAATGTGCCGGTGACAGCTGCAGCAATTAACAATGGCATGCACAAAATAGAAACAAGAACTATGGTTAGGAAAACTATAAGTTCAATACACAAGCTTGGATTAAAATATAAATAGGATTATGAACAAGAAAAAGTTGTTGCCATGTGAAACTTTTATTTGGGCAGACCTCAAACACAATGATGTGTTTGGGAGAATAGATATGCAGCCTTAAATATGGAGTTGCATGGAGATTTTTGCAAATCTGGGCCCTCAAATCCACACACACAAACACAACACAAGTGCTTTTTGAGCACAAATCAAATGCACCATGGGGTAAAATTTCCCATCATTTCTAGTGAACATGTGTGATCTAACTCTGGCATGGGTGTGAGAGGGAGAGAGGGAGAGAGGGAGAGAAGGAGAGATGAAAAGAATGACAACACTTACTGCACAGCCAACTCCCTGGTTGGAGTAAGAATAAGTACCCTAATTGCTGGCATTCGTTTTGGCCGAAACAATAACCGCTCCAAGGTAGGTAAGGTGAAGGCAGCTGTCTGTACAATTTAACAATAAATGTGCATTATTTTCACTCACATAGCACAACCAATTCTTTAGTTTCATAGAAATGTCGTACAATGTCAAACATGCAGGTGTCCCATCCAAGTAGTAAGCAAACCCAAAAAAGGACAGAATTACAACCAAATAAAACATACTTTTCCGGAACCAGTAATAGCACTCCCACAAATATCACGCCCGGTTAATGCTAATGGTATGCACGCTGCCTGCATATGAAATTAAAAATTCCCTAAAATTTTGAACCAAACATGACACAGAATGCACACATAAGATTAGAAAGAACTGGAAAAAAAAAAATGCAGATAAAAGGGAAACCTGAATTGGGGTAGGCTTAGAGTATCCCAAAGCTTCGCAGGCTCGGAGCAATGGCCGAGAAAGATTAAGCTCCATGAACGAATTTGCTTGGAAAGAAGCTCCCTCAGGCAACGCAAAGAATGGCTTGCTGTCGCCGTCTTTAGTACTTGCGTCATCATCATCTTCATCTGGTTCATACTCCTCCTAAAGAATCAACAATAATTTAATTGATTACAAAGAGTGACTCTTACTGATACCTCTCAATTAAAAGAAAAAGAATAATTTATATTAGTTATGAGTGAGAGAGAGAGAGAGAGGTTACTTGCTTAGTTGGTTCGAAGTCGTCGTTGTCATCATCAAAGGGATGAGTGTTGTGTGCACAGCGTTCGGTAAAGGCTTTGGAAATCTTGTAATCGATGGAAGTGGTGTTACAACGAGCATGCTCATCCGCGGCCGATTCAGAGTAGGAGGCTAAGTCCCATGGCGATTGGGATTTGCGAAGGGGAGAGCTTCCTTCCACCTTTCGTTCTTGGTCTTCTTCATCGTCTAGCTCGTGCTCGAGTTGTTCGTCGCTGGGCGCTTCGAATACGAAACTTGGGGCCATGGAGGCAACACAAACCGGCGGAATGTGACCTTTGCTTCCTTGAGAGTAGGGGTGGCAAAACGAGCGAGCAGGCCGGGTCCGGGTGGGTTGCTAATGGGTCGGGTCATAAACGAGCCAATGTTAAATGGGTCACACACATGTCAACCCTAACCCGCCCATTTAATAAATGGGCGGGTCATGAGTCACCCGTTTAAAAAATATAATTTATTTATTTTAAAATTTTTTAAAAAAAATTCATATAAAATGACATTTTTTATCCTTCTTTCAATATATATATATTCTGGTTAGAGTTTATTGGTAGAAAGGACTCTAAATAAGGTATGACTCTTGACTTTATAAATATTGGCAAGGCAAGATATGTGTAATAGGTGAGGGCTTTCAAACATAATTAATATGCATAACATCTCTCAAATTCAAATACACTGTTTCAATTTAATAATCTTGGGAAAGTGAATTTGAATTTACTTAAAATGCAGAGTGGCTTTGGAAGTCCCAAATCTCGGATTTTCAAAATGAAATAAACTTGAAAACTGCTCACCAGCAACTCCAAATCCCACCACGGCTTTGCAACATCTTTGGAGCTGGGGAGGCTCACGCCTGTGGAGGAGAGTCATCTGTGGAGCTGGGGGAGCTCACGCCTATTGAGCTCGAGGACCAGATCATTCGCAGCAGGCAGCAGAGCCGATGCACCAGCAGAAGGGACGAGGGAGGCCGGCAAAGGAGAGGACTGAGAGAGTGAGAGCCTGAGAGGAGAGCGATTACGGTTTTTTTGTGGGTGGACAGTCGTGGCCCGTGTGTTGACTGGATTATGATGTATATAAAGGATTGGACCTGGCAAAGCGGATCGAGTTGGATAATCCATGGCGGATAGGGCAGATTATCGGGTGAAGAAATTATAATCCATATTTGACTCGTTTAAGTGGCAAATTAGGCGGTTTCGAGTCGGATAATTCATGGCGGATTGGCAGATAATCCGCCATTCTCAAATATAATTTTATTAATAATTTATTTTGCATCATAATAATTTAACTTGTATACAACAACTTGCGATTAGTTTGTGTATTAACTTTTCTAATAACTATATCAATCATTCAATCGTTTATACTAATTAACAACTCCTGATTCATGTAAGTAAAACTGTAAACATTAAAACATAATAAATTAGTCCCAATCCAACTCAAAATAAAAACTCAAACTGTGTGACTCATGCGAGTCTCTCTAAAATCTAAAAATTAAAAAAGTTCTTAAAGCATGCGAGTTTCTTTAAACACAGCTATTTTCAAATTGTGGGAATCTCTCAAAATAGACATTCCCAATTTTTCATATTAAAAATAGGATATTATCATTCTCTATTCAATGTTATGATGCATTCTTATTTACATTCCTATGATAACATCTTTTAATTTTTTTAAACTATCAATTTCTTATATTATGATTTTATATCCTTAAAATAGACATTGGTTGAATGAAAGGTAACCTTAATTCTTAAAAACTATCTCATTATCTCTTGCTCTACCAACAAAGTAGCCAAGCAATGCTCAAATTACATATCTCAAATTGCACTAACTTTTTTTTTTCAAAATCACAACAATTAAAATCATAAGTTTGAAACTCATACTCTTAACCACAATTGAATGTTCTCCCCACATATTTGCTTTTTTTCAAATAAGTTGTAGAATTATATTTTTAGTGTGAAATTATATTGAATACCATCTAAGTACAAAGCCCGAAATCAACTACCTCAAATACAACTTATGGGCTGATTGGTATTATTGTCAAAAATTACAGAAACGAAATCAAAAATTAAAAATTAAAAATCAGAAAAAGAAAAATCAAAAAATCAAAAACCAACAACGACTCAGAAGCCAGAACTCAGAAGACAAATTTCCCCAAAAGAGAGAGTTGAACCTGGTTCCGTGGTTCGGGACGCGAAGCGGCGAGCGTGTGATGGCCGGCAGTCGACAACGACGAAAGCGAAACCCTAAACGAAAGTGAATGAGAAGTGAGAACGCAGAGAAGATTCAGATTTCAGACTGTAGAGTGCTGTCTGTGCAGTGTAGTGTGTACACAGAGTAAGAGTGTACACTGTGACGACGAGCGACTCGAGCGAGAAAGCGATGGGCGAACAGCGAACTGGCGAAGGTACGGCAACACCGCTAGGCGAGGGTTGTCACAGACTCACAAGGCTCCGCGAGCGAGCGATGGGCGGCAATCGACAACGGCAACGAAAAATATAAGTCTGAAACCCTGAACGAAAGTGAACGGGAACTGGGAAGTAAGAACGCAGAGAATGAAAGAAGAATCAAAAGATTCAGATGAGTGAGACGTGGTCACGTGAGTGCTGTGGGCTGTCTGTTGCCTGTGCTGAGAATCTGGGCCGGGGGGTGTGGGCCGTGTGGCCACGTGCGCATGGGCACTGGGCAGTTGGCAGTGAATTGGACGTGGGTAGGGTTGGGGGGCTGTTGGGCTTTATGCGTTAATCATTAATGGGCTTTTAAGTGGGTTGGCGGATACCGTCAGAGAAATCCGACCCGACCTATTATGGGGGCGGATATAAAATGAAAATTATAATCAATCCAGTTAACAAACAGTTTAATTATAGTTAGTTAAAGCGGATCAAATTTGGTTCGGATTATTAATTTTTTTATCCATTTTGTCAGGTTTATAAAGGATCCAATAAACGGGGCACTCAACGAGTGACCCGACCCGAACCCAGTTGAACCTATTTATAAACGGGTCAACCCATGGCCCACCCGTTTATTAAATGGGTTGACTTTCCTACACCCGAACTCATTTTAAACGGGCGGGTCACAAGTGACCCAACTGGTCATGACCCGTTTTTCCAGCCCTATTTGAGAGGGTTTGGCCACAATAAAGCCATCAAAGCAAATCAAGTTCGCGAAGTAGGCTAGGGCGAGTAAATCATGAGGTAAAAATAAACTCACCCCCTAAATTGTATCATTTATTACAAATATTTTCCTATATTTTTAAATAAATAATTATATTATTAAATAGTTGCAAAAAAAAAAATATTAACAAATAATACTATATCTAAAGGATTATTGTAATTTATGTGCTATATGAATGGTTAGTAATTTTTTAAATGTAAGAAATATTATCATCGAATCAATTCCACTAGGTGGAGGGATACAACTATCCAAGTTAGTCCTCCTATGGATGACAGGGAGGGAATCTCCTTGTTTGTAAACACACTGAAAGACCCCAACTTTGGACATCTTTTGGGGGCTACCCCCAAAACTTCATGGACATAGTGTCCATAGGAGAGAGGATTGAAACAGCCATCAAGACACGCAAAGCCAAAGGCCTAGATTCGGACTCAGGTCCGAGTAAGAAATGAACCAATAAAAAGAAAGATGAAGAAGCACAAATAATTCAAGAGTGTTAATACTAGAGAGGCCATAACCAGGGGCCTAGGAGAAATTTTGTTTTTGAACCTACTATCAACCAGACAGTACATGCAAGCACAAGGCCCCAATTTATTTCCTCCGGGTCTACACCTGCCCAAATTAATGTTCAGACACAAGATAGAGGTGTCCAGAGGAATACTAGAAAGATATACCCTATTTCGATGTCATATTTAGATTTATTTTCTCATTTGTTGGAAAGACATATAATCTCAGCCATTCCCGGAACTACTGTTACAACCCCTTTCCCGCATTGGTACGACCTCGAAGCTCGATGTGCATATCATGCCAATTCCCCCGGGCACACTATTGAGCGTTGATGGGCGTTTAAAAATAAAGTACAAACACTAAGGGATGTTGGATGGTTAGCATTCAATGAAAAACAACTGGGCATCTAGGGCAATCCTCTACCCAACCACGGGGAGGGCAACATTAGTATGTTGGAAGAAGATCTAGAAGCCGAGTTTTAGCAGATGCGTATGTCAGTTATGGATCCAGGAGATTCCATAAACAGTCTAAATGAATGGGTTTACCCTGTGACCGCAGAAGCAGAGATACACAATTGGCAAACTTTGGATTATTTGATTCACTTCACGTGATGATTTTGCTTTCTTTATTTTGACTTTCCTTTTTTCATTTTTTGTAATCCGCGAACACTATAGTCTCGGACAATTTTCCTTTTCATCAATAAAATGAAGTTATGCATTCTCATATATCACTTGCATCATGAGTTCAGTTGTCAAAAATTTATTTGCTTTTCTTTCATGTGGTGATAGGGAAAATAACAATGTCAGTATTCATGAGCCAGAGACATTAATCCAAGGGGCGAAAGTGGAGAAAGATGAAACAATTTTCCTCACCCTTTAAATTTAGATGTTGTGAAAAAGTATCTTGCTTAGAAACCACATAAACTCCTGAAGGAATTCAACAAAATAGTTATGCTGTTCCAGGAATCTCATGTCAGTTTGTTACTCATGTTTTGATCAAATGACAGATGGTCATCTTTAGCCGACCAGTTTTCCTATAAAAGAACTAAACATAGATTTATCATTCATTAAACTCTTTGAGCCTAAATCTTAAACCATTTTCTTCTGAAGTCATTTTCCAAAAGTTTAACCTGGTTCAAGATTTCAAGAATCTAACCAATCTTATAAGGCAACAATTAGCTACCAAAAGGACAGCAGGTCATTTTTCTACTATTGAGAAAGGAATTACCCCTTGCTAGCCCTTTTGAGCTTGAAATATTCAATTCTTGATTTAGTCATCAAAGGATCACACCCCACATTATGGTAGTTTGAGAAAGATTAATCTCAAATAAAGTCCCAATGAAAATAATGCTCAAAGTCCTTCATTAAAAGAAAAATTAAAGGTGTAGCAAAAAAAAAAGGGGACATGCTTCAAAAGTGATCCTTGATAAATGATGACCCTTTATTAATATTGTAACAACCTGAAATTTCATACTTTTTTTTTATATATTTACCACAAAATAATAGACTTTGATACTCCTAATAATATATACTATAATATCTCAGACCCCAAGTGAGCACTGAGGAAACCTGTTTATATTACACACCTATGTAGCATAAAAACATAAAACTATCCATCCATATAAACAATACCAGAATTTAGTACTCTTCCCAACCATACACACATATAAGTACACATCCCCCAAAATCATCAACTCAAAAACGTTGTCTCCTGTATACACTTACCCAGCAAATAGGGCAGTGTACTCAACTCCTCTATCTACGAGCCTGATTCGCTTGCCTAACTAGATCACCTGAAAAATATTAAATCACTGGGATGAGACAACGCTCAATAAGAGAAAATATGCTATTACTAGTGTGTGGTGACCGAGTTTCGTAAATACTATGCTGACAATATCTGAAATTGTAAAAACTGATAAATCAATGTATAACATAACTCGCATCTAACATAGTTTAAAGTATAACTATAATATATGAGTTTTCTACTTTTTCATACTTTTAGTATCATACTATATCTGCTGATATTCTATAAATCTGTATACATATACATAATTATGATGTTTACCCTGAAAAACTATACTTCATGATTTAACCCCTCATAACAGGGTTGTGCAGCCCATACGTGGGACTTAATCCTAGTTGGCCTACTAGGTAAGTTAATTGTAACTCTACCAATCCTCAGCCCGACCAAACTGCAACCTCTCCTAGGCACAAATTGGTAACTACCTCATCAAATCTGCCACCTCAACCCAGTCTTCTGGGGATTCTACAATCCCTCGAGGCACGGTTGACGGAAACCTCCCACACACTATCTAAGATGTGTGGTTGCACTCTGATCTTGTAATAGCAATGGTACTGTGCTCTGATAACTGAATATTACTAAATTGATTCTTCAGGGTCTAATACTATATAGTACTAATATTGTAGAGACCCGAATAGTTATAGTATTAACTAATAAAAGAAAAGAGACAAATAGGGGAAATTTTTAAAGCGAATTTACAGGGTCTCGTCGATGAACATAGGGCGCTCATCGACGAGCATCCTTCTTGGGTTTGTCGACGAGGACATTCATCTCATCGACAAGAAGTCACCGAGAGGGTGTTTTCAGGACCTGAATCTTGTCGATGAGGAGTAGACATTCGTCGACGAGACTACAACTTGGACTCGTCGACGAGGTGACGTGGCTGATCGACGAGGCCACGTGGACAACATTTTATATATAGTACTAAAATAGATTTTTTATGGGAAATTCATTTTATAATTATTCTCTCTCTCTCTCTCTCTCTCTCTCTCTAAAACAGTTTCTCTGACTTCTCTCTAAGATTTCGACTTCGTCTCTCCTCGGTTTGATAATCAGAAGCTACCACAGTGATCCTGGAGAGATTCTCTACAACATAGCCGGAGCGGAATGTTGATTTAAAAAGTTTTGGAACCATCCCAAAATCAGGGTAAGTAGATTATGTGAGTATTTTCAGTATTACCAGTATTATTTGAGACCATAATTTGTATCCTATGAGAATATACTAGTGTTTTGTGGATTAATTTTGGGGTATCATATTTTGAGGAATAGGGTGTTTTGGGCCCCTATAATCTTGGGTTAAGGACCCCAACAAGTATTCATTCAGCAGCCCAGGTAAATTACAGTTCAAGAAGTTATGAATAGGCAATTTCACGAAATATGAGTGTATTGATTTACTGGAAAATTTGTATGTGTAAATGCAGGCTTTTGGGGTTGGTACACCAAGGGTGCGAGAGTTGAGTGGAGGCTAGCCTCCCAGTTAGATAGGTAAGGGAAATATGTTATGCTAGAAATTTTAGAAAGTTTACTAGATAATTATGTGTATATATATATATATATATATATATATATCAATTTATTATTCAGTTTGTCTAGAATATCATTATTATATGTGGAGATGCAGATTTAAAAGCATGGGATTTTAATTACTTATTTGTGTGACATGAGTTCATAACAATTTAGCATAGTATTTATATTGTTTTACAAATATCATGTTTTATAGTATATTAGCAGAAAATATCAATACGTAGTTTCGAGAAAATATGATTTATAGTATTTTTCAGAATGCCATGACTTTAGAACCATAACACTCAGTTATTCAGTTATTTAGTTAGATATTCAAATTATGCATATCATTTTAAAAATGTTATGGTTGTTAATTGTCCCAGCCCCGAGAGTTTATAGTCTAGAGGCGAGGTGAATAGACTATTTTCGCAAAATACGTATTTCTCTACAAAATAAAAACTTTTGGTAAGATACAAGAAATTATATCACAATACAAGTAAATGTAAATCATGCACAAGACAAATAGAATGAAGAGAAGGGTAGAGAAAATTAACACCGATATTTTTACTTGGTTTGGCACCAAGCCTACGTCCACGCCTTGAGACCAACCCAAGGATTCCACAATCCACTAAGGAACTCCTTCATCGGGGGAGAAGCCTTACAACTAAGGAACAAACCCCTACCACGCTCACAAAGAGCCTTCGCTCGGGAACAAATCTCTACGCTCACAAAGAGCCTCTTCGGTTCACAAAGAACCTTCACCAAATGGTTCACAAAGAACCTTTACAAGAAGAGATGGAAATACAATATGATGCTCCTCAAATGAGCAAATATTAAATACAAAGCAAACCTCACTCTATCTCTCAAGTAATGAATCAAACAAAATTAAAGAGTAAGAGAGAATGAGCACTTGTGAATGAAGAACAACAATACAAAGTGCTAGGTGCTTAGCTTTTGGTATAAAAAGATGTTTTTCACTAAGAATGATCAAAAGCCTTCAAAACCATGTTAATACAAGTCTAATAGCTTATATTTATAGCCCAATAGCCTTAGGAGCCGTTAACTAGCCATTGGGGGGGAAGAAAAGACATTTTATTTGATAAACTAGCACAGTTTTCTGCCCGTTAGCATCATTCTGCCCATTGGACTTGTCGACTAGGCCCCTGCACTCGTCGACTAATCACATACTGCAACTTGTCAACGAGTCCCCTATTTTCATTAGGTCCTTGAATCAGAAAAAGTAATCAACATGAAAGTTGTGGTATTTTGTCTTAGCTTTCCAAGGATACCAAGATCATCCTTTTTGGACTTTTTTAGCAAAAGTTATGCCCAAAATACCGAAAAAGTGTTCAGGACTTAAGGCTGCACTACACTAGTGACGATTGCTTTGTTTTTCCTTGTCAAAAAGAGTTTTAATGACTTAAAACATTCTTGGACAAAAGCATATGAAATATATTGAGTCTAATGAAGATTAGAACTTGTCCAAGTGAGTTTCCCCATGAATATAAGATATCTTATTTTATGAAAACATATTTGAAAACTCGTTTCGATATCTTATATGCTTAGTATGTCCTTTATTGAAAACATGCTTGACTTTTAGGACTTTAGGACATAGAGCTAATTTTGTAAAGTCGGGACCAAGTTATGAAAATGTTTATAACTCATATATTACTTAACACTTGTCCCATTTTGAAAACTTAATTGAGTATAGGATTATTTTTGACAAACTCTTTGTTTTTACTTTGAAAACTATGAATTGTGAGTTTGTTAGTTTTGTGGAGATCCTATATGCTCATGTGTCCTAGTATGCTTATGCAATGACTCAACTCTTACTCAGAAATCATGCAAGACACACACCACAAGAGTTACAATATGCACTCACTCACATAACCCTTATTACAATTAATTTATACACAATAAAAACTCCGAGATGTGCTTTGGTGCTTCCGAGTCAGCGTCCTTCCAATCTTTCCTTCTTGACGTGTACTCGGTTTGATCTTTGCCTTTGATCTAATAATTCATGTACAAGTACCTATACTAAACATGATTTGCAAAGATAGGAAAGCACGAGGAACAACATATAGGTTAATATCATCAAAACACATTAAAACAATGATGGTGTAGTCACTAAGGCTAACAATGGTTATTTCAAAATCATAGTAAAAACAGTAAGATAATTATAAGTGTAGACACCCTATTTTTGCCCTAGCTAGATAGAACAAGAAGTCTATTCTTATTTTCATTATTATTACCTCATTTTATTATTATTTTATTATCACTATTATTTTTAGTATTTATTATTATTATTATTATTATTATTATTATTATTATTGTTATTGTTATTATCTTTAATTGTAAATACAATTATTATTATTACTATTTTACTATTATTATTTTCATTATTATTCTTATTATTACTATTTTACTATTTTTATTCTTATTATTACGACCATTATTATTATTATTATTATTATTAATATTATTATTATTATTGTCAGTATTATTTTTAGTGTTTTCATTATCGTTATTGTTATTATTATTATTTTATTATTGTTACTTTATTATTACTATTTTCATTATTTTTATCATTCTTATTATTTCCTCACTATAATTATTTTTGCTATTTCCATCTTTATTAGTATTATCATTATTTTCAATATATTATTATTATTACCATATTAGTATTATCATTATTCCCATATATTTTATTACCATAAAGGTATAAATAAAAAAAATAAAAATAAAAAAAATAAATAAAAAAACCAAAAAAGGAAAAGGAGAGGAGCTAGGGTTTCCAAATTTTTTATAAAAGGGCCTTATTCACACACAAGAACCGGGGGGGGGGGGGGTACGGGTGCAACACAGTAGCGCTGGGCGCAAAGACACCTTTGCGCACCAAGAAAAACCTATCTGTTCTTCAGTTCTTTCTCACACAGGAGCAGCGAAACCAACCTCCTTACCAATATCCACCCCCACCGCCGCAGCCTCCCATGGCCATCCACCATCACCACAGCCAGCCCAGCAGCTCCAATCCCAGCCGAGACACTTGCAGCAAAGCACTACAGCAGTGGCCAGCCACCATCTCCATTGGTAGCACCAGCACAGCAACCACCGAGGAGACCTCCAGTTTCAGGCCACTCCAGCTACTCCGGCGACACCCCATCTTTTCCCCCTTTCTCTTTTCTCTTCTCTTATCTCCTTTCCCCCCTCCTTTCTTCCCTAACTTCCCTTCTTCTTCTTCTTCTTCTTCTCTGTTTAGGTCATCCTGCAACACCGACCAGTCCGACGTCTCCTCATGCCTAGCTTCGACCATCTTCTGCAATGGCACCAGAACATCCAGCCACACAGACCAGAAGCAGACACTCGCCGCTACTTCAGGCCAACCTCCGATGCCTTCCCCTCTTCGCAGAACCTCGGCTCCACCCTAGCTGCCGTGAGCTACTCCATCACTGATGAATCATCACCACCGGGCCTCTGCTGCATAGCCCCAGTAGCCGTGAACTCTCCGACAGCAGCTCCTCTCTCTAGTATATTTAATATTTTGAGTTTTCTTCTTATAATGTTTTATTTAGTGTAATATATATTTAGTTTTCATATTTAAACTCTTATTTTACACATTAAAGTATCTATATAATATTGTTGTAGGATTCTTAACGTTTGTTAGTTGATATTCTTGTTTGTATTTTGGTTGTGCATATTATTTAATGATCATTATTATTATTGTAGAAGTGTTACAGTTAAAATTTGTTTTAATGTTCAAGTTTATATTTTTGTTTTATTTAGGGTATGTATTAAATATCATATTTATTTTTAGGGTTTCCTTATTTGGATTTTTAGGGTTTCCATTTACATATTGATTTCCATAGTTCGACTATTTCTATATTATCACATACCTGTATTTATTGTTTCTATATTGCTACAAATTGATTTCTTTTTAGGGTTTGATTACTTCCTTACTATTGTATATTATTGTTTATGATCGGATTAAAGTTGTATAGGGCTTGTATTGTTATTAATATTATGATGTATACATGTTATTATTCTAACAGCATTTATTATTAGTAATTATGTGCTATGATATATATATACATATTGGTAATGTTATTACTATAGTAGTATTATAAAATGTTATGGGTATGGTATTATTTTCTTTATTTATTTTTTTATACTATTTTATTTATTTATTATTATTTTTTTCAATAAAACTATGAAAAGAACCATAAAAAAGAGGAAATTAGAAAAAATTTGAAAAATATTTTTGACTTGACTTTCATTATTTGTCTTTTCGTTATTTAATTGTTCAAAATTTGGGATATATAGAAAAATAAAAGATAAAATAGAAAAAGCTGGAAAAATATTTTGAGATATGAAAATCATTTTTTTTTGTAACTTTCCATCCCGAATAGGATCCAAAACCTCCTAAGCTAGTATTTTCATACTTAGAAAAACCCTATAGGATTTCCAAATTTTGGGAGTGTATTTTGTACATTATTTTCGATTTTATCTCTATGATTTTAATGCTGGGGTATGAGCCTACGGGCTTCACGTACCTTTAGTTTTAAGGGAATATGTAAATATTTAGATTTTACATATATATTTTATATTATTTATTTACTTATTTATTTATTTATTTATTCACTTTGCACGTGTATTAATAAATTTACTAGAGGAGTAATTTTAAAGACTTTTTAGATTAACTTAGGGATAATTCTAAATTAATTAGGTACCGTTCGTAAGAACGGGCACGTAGGGGGTGCTCGTACCTTCCCCTCGTGTAACCGAACTCCCGACCCCAACTCTGGTAACGTAAACCCATTCTACCCCTAACGAGGTAGTAATCATGTGTTCTAACCACACTAAAAGGTTAGTGGCGATTTCGACATTCCTTATTTTTCCTTAAAAATTAAAATACATTTTTATTTTCGTCGCCCGGGGCACACGCGCATTGGGACGTCGCGACAGTTTGGCGACTTCACTGGGGACATTAGAGAGTCGAGCCAGTAATTAATTAGAAATTATCCCAAGTTCAAATTTAATAAATATTTTAATTACTCTTTATTTTGTGAATATTGTAATTTGTAAATAACCTTGATTAATTGTAAATATTTTATTTCCATAATTTACGAACAACCTTAACTAATTAAAAATATTTTGTTTCCTAATTTTTTTGAATATTAATTGTAGATATTTTGTTTCCAAATATTTTAAATAAGCATATTAATTGTAGATATTTTGAATAAGCATATTAATTATAGATATTTTGTATACTAATCGTAAATATTTTGTTTCCATATTTTTTTAAACATATTAACTAAAAATAATTTGTTTCCAATTTTTTTGAATAAACATATTAATTGCAGATATTGTGTTTCCATACCTTTTGAATAAATATATTGATTGTAGATATCTTATTTCCATATTTTTAATAGTATGTGAATAAATGTGAGGGTAGCGGGATTAGGTTAAAAATTGAATTCACACACTTTCACGCTCTATACCCGAGCTTTACCTGTTAAGATTAGATAGGGGTGTAATAGCATTTGTCTCTTCGTAGCTTAAGCTTGATGGGACCCGCAAACCACCCCGCTCAGTGCGAGTTTTGTCCGGACCCCTATGGGGGAGGATGAAATTTCAAACTGGGGCCCTTCTTGTCATTAGAGATTAGAGCCTATCCACACATACTTGTCCATAGTTTGTCCTTAACTAGGATAGAGCCATGAAGAATCCTGTATATACGTACCTACCCTGAGTCGGCCCAGGAGCCACATCCTTCTCCACGTATAGTATGTTAAATATATGTTGTGAGATACTTTGTATTATATCATGCATTTTGCATCCATTTTAGACATACATACTACTTAGCCAGTATTCTGAAAAAGCCCAATAATGAGACCATGACCCATCCTTTCAAAAACTGAAGCATTTGGTCTAAGCATTTTAAAATACGGGTTGGCCCAACACTTTTCAAATAACTCGGGCCCAATTTCTTTTTTCAAAAAAAAAAAAAAAACTTGGGCCCGACCTTTTCCTAAGAAAAAACATGGCCTAAGCCTGATTTTTAAAAAGGGTCAAACCCAATTCTCAAACGCGGGTCTCAGCCCTATTACCTACAAATCTAGGCCAACATTTTCTAAGCAATCCAAGCCCAATTCCTTTTCAACTAAGGTCTAATCCCATCATAAAATAGCTTGAAGCCCATATTTTAAAATACTCGAGGTCCAAGTGCATGTTAAAGTCCACAAGCCTACATTGAATAAATCCAATGGATTGACTAGCTTGGGTCAACCCCAAAGTTAGATCATAACCTGATCCTTCGTAGGATCTAAGGTACATGGACCATCAACAATGAAAGAAACGGTTGAGGGAAGATTTGAACTGAAATTATCGCCCATCAATGGTCATGAAATCTTTCATTAGTGGAATTTTTCTAGAATTTTGGCAAAGTAGTCATTTAGGTTACATCACATTCATGCACTTCATTTCATGCATAGCCATGTAGGATAGGCTACATGCATGTTCATATCTTTATTTGTATGTATAAGTGCACTAGTTAGATCCATGCATAAACACCTATTGCATCCCATGGTCATGCATTAAATACTCACACATTCATGCATTACATAATCATACATTCGGTTCTAAAAAGAAAGTTTTGGTCCACAGCTCTCTCAATGAAAGAAGCTGCCTGAATAATCGAAAGCAATATTGAGACCACTACGCATCCGTATAATACTAGGCAAAAGGCAAGAGAAATGAGTGAACAACTAGAAAATAGGGTCCTGGGCATAGAACAAGGACAAGAAGAATTGACTGAGAAAATGAGCAAAATTCTGGAATTATTGATGAACAAAGAAAAAGTGGTACAGAATGATCCTGAGACAGATACGGACCCTACTCATCCTCCAGGGTTCACCCCAAATCATGGACAAACATCAACTCCACCACCTGGCGTCATAGGGGATCCAGTGCCAAATATACCTCCATTCATCCCTACGGTGCCAGCACAAGGGTTTCTAGTGGCAGGAACTTCCCCGTTAGTAACTTCCGATATGGAGATAAACAGATCTGAGTTTGAGCGTCGTTGTGACGTATTGGAGGAGCGCTTGAAAGCAATTGAAGGGTATAATACATTCGACTCTGTTGACCCTAGTGACCTTTGCCTAGTGCCAAAGGTCACTCTGCTGCCAAAATTCAAGATGTCGGATTTTGAAAAATTCGATGGAACCCATTGTCCTTGGACCCATTTGAGCCTTTATTGCCAGAAAATAGCTGCACACACCGATGATGAGAGGTTAATGATGCATTGCTTTCAAGATAGCTTAATTGGAGCGGCTATCAGATGATACATTCAGCAGGATCGAGCTCGAATCCGTAATTGGAAAGATTTGGCAAATTCCTTCATAGCTCAGTACCGCCACGTGATAGAAATGGCACCTGATCGCATGACCCTACAAAACATGCAAATGAAACCTAATGAAACATTCAGAGAATATGCATATAGATGGAGGGACATGTCCATCCAAGTGAGCCCTCTGGTGGAAGATAGGGAGGCTATCTCCTTATTCGTGAATACATTGAAAGATCCTTACTTCGGATATCTCTTAGGGGCAACCCCTCATGACTTCATGGATATTGTTTCTACAGGAGAGAGAATTGAAATGACCATCAAAGTTGGAAGAACCAAAAGTAATGGCGCAGAAACTAATCTGAGTAAGAGGAAGAAAGACGAGGAAGCATAGATGATTCAGGGGCATCCTTACCAAGAGGGTAAGACTCGATGGACAACTAAGAACTTTGCTTACAAACCCACAGTCCATCAGATAGTGCAGCCAGGTGCGCAACCCCAAGCAATTTCCCTCAGGCCTAAGCCTGTTACAAGGCAGCTGAATGTTCAGGACATGAGAGGGGAACCCCCGATGGAAAGAAAAAGAAAAGAAATTCAACCTATTCCGATGACTTATGCAGAATTGTTCCCGCAATTGGTGTCAATTCAAATGGTTGCACCAGTACCAGGATTGTTGCTACAGTCCCCTTTCCCAAGGTGGTATGATCCAAATGCTCAATGCGAGTATCATTCTGGGGCAATAGGTCATTCAATTGAAAAATGTTGGCATTTTAAGCATAAAGTACAAACCTTAAGAGATTTGGGTCTACTGGCGATTGAAACGGAGGAGCCCGTTGTGCAACGTTAAAAGAATATTTTGAAGTTCAAATCAGTCAAAGGAGTACAACAAGTTTTGGATCAAAGATATTCTACATATAGTCTGAATGAATGGGTTTACTCTTTGACCATGGAAATGGAGAAATTCAAGTGGCAAACTTTTGATCGTCTGCCCCCTTCAAGGATGCTTTTGTTTTCTTCTTTATTTTGTTGCAATTTGTTAATGCTTGTGTCTTAAAAATTTCCTTTTCTATTAATGAAATGAAATTATGCATTTTCGTATATCACTTGTGTCAAGAGTTCAATTGCCAAAATTTTGTCTACTCGTGTTTCATCCTAAGATAAGGAAAATAAAAATGCTAGTATTCATGAGCCACTAGCAGACGATAGTTATGAAAATTCAAACGGAAGTAAAGGAAGATGAAATAATGTTCGTCACTCTATGAATTCAAATACTGCGAAGAAGTTTTCAAAGCCTCAGTAAAATAGTTGTTGGTTCCATGAATCTCATGTCGGTCCGTTAATCATGTTTTAATCGAATGATAGATGGCCATCTTTGGTCGACAAGTATCCCTAAAAAGAACCAAATATTGATTTACCATTTGTTAACCCATTTGAGCTTGATTGTTAAACCAATTTTTCTTAAAAGTCAGTTCACCAGAAATTTAACTTGGGTTTGGGTCTTCTAGTGTTTGGCAAGTCATTTGAGGCAACGGTCACTACCAAAATGATGGCAGGCCATTTTTCTTCTACCCAAAAGAAAGTCAAAGAAGAAATCCCTTGCAAGCCCTTTTTGAGCCTGAAAAATTCAATTCTTAATTAAATGTCAAAGGATCACACCCCACACTTGGGCAGTTTCAAAAAAAGGAAAAAAAAGATCAGTCCTAAATGAAATTCAAATGAAAATGAAGTTAAGATTCCTTCATAAAAGGAAAAGAAAAAGTTGCGCTTAAAGTAAAAGATGAAAAAGAGAGAAAAAAAAAAAAAAAAGGGAAGAGAAAGAAGAAGAAAAAGGAAAGAAAGAAATAAGGGATATACTACATATGTGACCTTTGACCAAATTATCCTTGATAAAATCGATCACTTTGAGCCTTATTTAACTCTTTTCTTTCTTTAACCCATACCCTTAGCCTACATTACAGTCCAAATGAAAGTCCTGACCAGATTGGTATACATTGTTGTCTCGAATGATTTGTCAGCCTCAATATTGGGTCTGAACTACGTAATGACCTGATTCTGAAAAGGTACGTAGGCAACTTGTTCACATGACAAGTTCGGTTAATACCTTGCAGAAACCCCAAACTGGGGCAAACATTATGAGGGGATGGGATTTTTGAGCCTTGGTTTCCCCTTTATTTTGAAAACCCGTATTCCTAAGCCTACGTTTCGTCCTGAGTCTTAAAGACCATCTTGAGATCAAAACATGAGTCGGACTTGGCTGGACTAGGGGCAACCATTAAATAAGAGGTTCCCAATGGTTTCACGGCAGAACAAGGTAGAAGAATAGTCCCCTAATAAATTGGGGCAGTCAGTGAAAGAAGAAAATTAGCTATTCAGTTCGAAAAGTTAGCACCATCATCATAGGGCTCTCGAATATTGGTATGAATTTTTTCCATTGAAATAGCAGGTGAACACAATAAAACATCTATTTTGTGCATATGGTCTTTTGATTTAGCAAATTGATGTCCTAAATGCATGATCATTCATCATCTATTCATTCAAAAAAAAAAAAAAAAAATTCCATTCTTCAAAAGCTCCCAAAGGAGGACGGATGGTTAAAAGGGCTTAATCACCGACACATTTGCCAAAAGAGGATCTTTGTGAAAGGCAGGTAAAATGGTCAGGAATAGTTACAAATGCACCTAAGTGAGGCAAACTCTATTTTAAGTTCCAATGACGCTGATTTGGGCGCCTTCATGTTGAATCCAAGATCAGTAACAAACGATGGTAACTGGGGCAGATTTTGGGGTTGAGTTTTGTCTGGAATAATTCTGATGCCTTCATATCAGAGTGCACGATGAAAACATAGCCGAGATCAGTGGATGAGGATCAAAACTGGGGCAGTTTTTCAGTTCCATTGGAGCAAATTCAGGAGCTTTCAGGACAGAATAAAAGTCAAAAACCGGGTCATGACCGGTGACATGTAAATATTGGGGCAGATTTTGAGCGCCTTTTGAAATTTGAAACATGGCTAGAATCAGCGGCAACGTGGAATTTGAAAGCACACCCAAGATCAGAGATTGGGTTGTCAACTACAAGCACGTTAGAAGGAGAAAAGATTCATGCATTACCATGCATTTCATGCATTACCATGCATTTCATGCATTGCATAAGAAAGAAAATACAAAGGGCATATCATGCAACATGCACACATCTTTGCATTCATGCATCATTATGCACACATAGCAACATATCACTACATTCTGGCATCTTAGGTAGCAACATGCATACATATAGCAATAGAGCACCATTCATTCATACTTGCCTGGTTGAATAAACTTCTGAATAATTCTTTTGCATCCTTGACTGAGCCATTCTTGTCTAGACATATTTTGAAACTGGGGCAGCTGGCCCCCATGCACAGATTGTCATACTTTGAAATTTTGGCAGTTGACCCCAGGAAGCAATTGATGCATTGGTTGTTGAGTCTCAAAGAGGATAATCTAAAGACAGCCAAAGAAACTCGGGATTTTGTTCCCGATCGATAATCCCTGGTGGAATAATTCTGAACCTTATACTTGAGGGCACTTTCCAAAAGATCTCAAGATTTTGTACCTGATTCATCATCCCCCACACATAGTAACCATCTCCCTGGTCCAAATTGAATCATATACCTTGAAATTAAGGCATCGACCCTCATATCCAAAAATGGTGTTGTTCACTATGAAACTGAGATGTTGGATCACCTCATAGCTTTCTTGATTATCTCATTCATGCGAGTAGTTTCATCCAAGTTGTTTTGATCATCTTACTCACTCTTATTGACCCATCGCGGTCGCACTCTTATTGACCCATCGCGGTCCCACTGTTTTTAACCCTTCGTGGTCCCACCTTATTGACCTTTCACGGTCCCACTCTTATTGACCCTTCGCGGTCCCACTCTTATTGACCCATTGCGGTCCCACCTTATTGACCCATCGCAGTCCCACTCTTATTGACCCATCGCGGTCCCACCTTATTGACTCTTTGCGATCTCATCTTATTGACCCTTTGTGGTCCCATTCTTTGTGGTCCCACCTTATTGACCCATCGCGGTCCCATTCTTATTGACTCTTCGCGGTCACACCTTATTGACCCTTCGTGGTCCCATTCTTATTGACCCTTCGAGGTCCCACCTTATTGACCCTTCGTGGTCCCATTTTTATTGACCCATCACGGTCCCACCTTATTGACCCATCGCGGTCCCAGCTTATTGACCCTTCGTGGTCCCATTCTTATTGACCCTTCGCGGTCCCACCTTATTGACCCTTCGCGGTTCCACTTTTATTAACCCTTCGCGGTCCCACCTTATTGACTCATCGCGGTCCCATTTTTATTGACCTTTCATGGTCCCACCTTATTGATCCATCGCGGTCCCACCTTATTGACCCATCGCGGTCCCATCTTATTGACCCTTTGCGGTCCCACTCTTATTGACCCTTCGCGGTCCCACTCTTATTGACCCTTTGTGGCCCCACCTTATTAACCCATCGCGGTCCCACCTTATTAACCCATCGCGGTCCCATCTTATTAACCCATCGCAATTCCACCTTATTAACCCTTCGCGGTCCCACCTTATTGACCCATCGAGGTCCCATTTTTATTGACCTTTCGCGATCCCACCTTATTAACCCATCGCAGTTACATCTTATTGACCCATCACAATCCCACTCTTATTGACCCATTGCGGTCCCACCTTATTAACCCTTTGCGGTCTCATCTTATTGACCCTTCACGGTCCCATTCTTATTGACCCTTCGTGGTCCCACCTTATTGACCCATCGTGGTTCCACCTTATTGACCCATCGCGGTCCCATTCTTATTGACTCTTTGCGGTCCCACCTTATTGACTCTTCATGGTCCCATTCTTATCGACCATTCGAGGTCCCACCTTATTGACCCTTCATGGTCTCACTCTTATTGACCCATCGCGGTCCCATTCTTATTGACCCATCACGGTCCCACCTTATTGACCCTTCGTGGTCCCACCTTATTGACCCATCGTGGTCCCACCTTATTGACCATTCATGGTCCCACTTTATTGACCATTCGCGATTCCACCTTATTGACCCATCGCGGTCCCACCTTATTGACCTTTCACGGTCCCACTCTTATTAACCTTCTGCGGTCCCACATTATTGACCCTTTGCGGTACCACCTTATTGACCCTTCGCGTCCCACCTTATTGACCCATTGCGGTCCCACTCTTATTGACCCTTCGCGGTCCCACTATTATTGACCCATCGTGGTCCCACTCTTATTGACCCTTCTTAGTCCCACCTTATTGATCCTTCACGGTCCCACCTGATTGACCTTTTGCGGTCCCACCTTATTGACCCTTCGCGGTCTCACTTTTATTGACCCATTGCGGTCCCACTCTTATTGACCCTTCGCGGTCCCACCTTATTGACCCTTCGTGGTCCCACCTTATTGACCCATCATGGTCCTACCTTATTGACCCTTCGTGGTCCCACCTTATTGACCCATCGCGGTCCCACCTTATTGACCCTTCACGGTCCCACCTTATTGACCCTTTATGAACTATAGCTCGGGTTTTTACACTCGGTGCGAGTCACCTTCCGTGAACTATAGCTCGGGTTCCTACACCTGGTGTGAGTCACCTTCCGTGAACTATAGCTCGGGCTCCCATACTCGGTGCGAGTCACCCTCCATGCACTATAACTCGGGTTCCTACACCCGGTGCGAGTCACCGTCCGTGAACTATAGCTCGGGTTCCTACACCCGGTGTGAGTCACCCTCCATGAACTATAGCTCGGGTTCCTACACTCGGCGCAAGTCATCCTCATGTGCTTTCAAACCCTGTGCAAATCGGTTTTCACGAATCATTTTCGTCTCTTTTGTTACATTCGGCTCAGTCCAAAATATATGTCTTTTATCTTTGCAGGCTTGTTACTACAAAAAACTTAGGAGAATTCCTACCGTTACATTGAAGCAACCAAACCTACAAAGAGGGGCAGCTGTAGACACCCTATTTTTGCCCTAACCAGATAAAACAAGAGGTCTATTCTTATTTTCATTATTATTACCTTATTTTATTATCACTATTATTTTTAGTATTTATTATTATTATTGTTATTGTTATTATCTTTAACTGTAAATATAATTATCATTATTACTATTTTACTATTTTTATTCTTATTATTACGACCATTATTATTATTATTATTATTATTGTTATTATTATTATTATTATTATTATTATTGTCAGTATTATTTTTAGTGTTTTCATTATCGTTATTGTTATTATTATTATTTTATTATTGTTACTTTATTATTACTATTTTCATTATTTTTATCATTCTTATTATTTCCTCACTATAATTATTTTTGCTATTTCCATCTTTATTAGTATTATCATTATTTTCAATATATTATTATTATTATTACCATATTAGTATTATCATTATTCCCATATATTTTATTACCATAAAGGTATAAATAAAAAAAATAAAATAAAATAAAATAAATAAAAAAACCAAAAAAGGAAAAGAAGAGGAGCTAGGGTTTTCAAATTTTTTATAAAAGGGCCTTATTCACACACAAGAGCCGGGGGGGGGGGGGGGGAAAACGGGCGCAACACAGCAGCGTTGGGCGCAAAGACACCTTTGCGCACCAAGAAAAACCTATCTGTTCTTTAGTTCTTTCTCACGCAGGAGCAGCAAAACCAACCTCCTCACCAATATCCACCCTCACCGCCGCAGCCTCCCACGGCCATCCACCATCACCACAGCCAGCCCAACAGCTCCAATCCCAGCCGAGACACTTGCAGCAAAGCACTACAGCAGCGGCCAGCCACCATCTCCGTCGGCAGCACCAGCACAGCAACCACCGAGGTGACCTCTAGTTTCAGGCCACTCCAGCTACTCCGGCGACACCCCATCCTTTCCCCCTTTCTCTTTTCTCTTCTCTTATCTCCTTTCCCCCCTCCTTTCTTCCCTAACTTCCCTTCTTCTTCTTCTTCTTCTTCTTCTTCTTCTTCTTCTCTGTTCAAGTCATCCTGCAACACCGACCAGTCCGACGTCTCCTCATGCCCAGCTCCGACCATCTTCTGCAGTGGCACCAGAACATCCAGCCACACAGACCAGAAGCAGACACTCGCCGCTGCTTCAGGCCAACCTCCGATGCCTTCCCCTCTTCGCAGAACCTCGGCTCCACCCTAGCTGCTGTGAGCTGCTCCGTCACTGACGAATCATCACCGCCGGGCCTCTGCTGCATAGCCCCAGTAGCCGTGAACTCTTCGGCAGCAGCTCCTCTCTCTAGTATATTTAATATTTTGAGTTTTCTTCTTATAATGTTTTATTTAGTGTAATATATATTTAGTTTTCATATTTAAACTCTTATTTTACACATTAAAGTATCTATATAATATTGTTGTAGGATTCTTAACGTTTGTTAGTTGATATTCTTGTTTGTATTTTGGTTGTGCATATTATTTAATGATCATTGTTATTATTGTAGAAGTGTTACAATTAAAATTTATTTTAATGTTCAAGTTTATATTTTTGTTTTATTTAGGGTATGTATTAAATATCATATTCATTTTTAGGGTTTCCTTATTTGGATTTTTAGGGTTTCCATTTTATCACATATTGATTTCCATAGTTCGACTATTTCTATATTATCACATACCTGTATTTATTGTTTCCATATTGCTACAAATTGATTTCTTTTTAGGGTTTGATTACTTCCTTACTATTGTATATTATTGTTTATGATCGGATCAAAGTTGTATAGGGCTTGTATTGTTATTAATATTATGATATATACATGTTATTATTCTAGCAGCATTTATTATTAGTAATTATGTGCTATGATATATATATACATATTGGTAATGTTATTACTATAGTAGTATTATAAAATGTTATGGGTATGGTATTATTTTCTTTATTTATTTTTTTATACTATTTTATTTATTTATTATTTTTTTTCAATAAAACTATGAAAAGAACCATAAAAAAAAGGAAATTAGAAAAAATTTGAAAAATATTTTTGACTTGACTTTCATTATTTGTCTTTTCGTTATTTAATTGTTCAAAATTTGGGATATATAGAAAAATATAAGATAAAATAGAAAAAGTTGGAAAAATATATTTAGATATAAAAATCATATTTTTTTTTTTAAACTTTCCATCCGAAATAGGATCCAAAACCTCTCAAGCTAGTATTTTCATTCTTAGAAAAACCCTATAAGATTTCCAAATTTTGAGAGTGTATTTTGTACGTTATTTTCGATTTTATCCCTATGATTTTAATGCTGGGGTATGAGCCTTCGGGCTTCACGTACCTTTAGTTCTAAGGGAATATGTAAATATTTAGATTTTACATATATTTTTGTATTATTTATTTACTTATTTATTTATTTATTTATTTACTTTGCACGTGTATTAATAAATTTACTAGAGGAGTAATTTTAAAGACTTTTTAGATTAACTTAGGGATAATTCTAAATTAATTAGGTACCGTTCGTAAGAACGGGCGTGTAGGGGGTGCTCGTACCTTCCCCTCGCGTAACCAAACTCTCGGCCCTTACTCTGGTAACGTAAACCCATTCAACCCCTAACGGGGTAGTAATCATGTGTTCTAACCACACTAAAAGGTTAGTGGCGACTCCGACATTCTCTATTTTTCCTTAAAAATTAAAATACATTTTTATTTTCGCTGCCCGGGGCACACGCACATCGGGACGTCGCGACAATAGGTATCAATACGTAATAGTATCAGACCCTGATGGATTATTCAGTCATATTCAGACAGCAGAGCATGGTACCATTATTATTTCATATCAGAGTGTAACCACATATCTCAGATAGTGTGTGGATTCCGTCTACCGTGCCAGGAGAGATTGTAGTCTCCCCAGAGGTCTGGGTTGAGGTAGCCGGTTTGACGAGGTAGAGACTAGTTATTGTGCCCGAAAAGATTGCAGTGGGCCAAAATGATGATTGGTAAAGTTTCAGATTGACTTACCTGGTGGGCCAACCAGTGTTAAGTCTCTCCTACGAGCCGCACAACCCTGTTATGGGGGGTTAAATAATGACATTTAGTTCCCAGGATATTATCATAGTTGTTTCTATATATATACAGATTTACAGTACAACAGTGATTTATTAATACTAGAATTATATGTAACTAGAAAATTCAGTTATACAGTTGTATTTTAAATTATAATAAATGGAATCTGTACGGTATATTAGATTAACAATTTTACAGTTTCAGTATTATATTAGTATATTAAATGTATAACTTAGTTGTCACACACTAGTAATAGCATATTTCCTCTTACTGAGCGTTGTCTCATCCCAGTAACTTAACATTTTTCAGGTAATCCAGTTAGGCGAGCAGATTAGGCTCGCAAGTAGAGAGGTTCTTGCACTGCCCTTTTTGAAGGGTGAGTGTTTCTTGTGTGTTGGTTGTTTGGGTAGATCCCAAGGTTTTGATGGATGTCACTAGGATTTTTGTAATGTATATTTTGGGACTTTTTAGATTTCTAGTATTGTAAATATAGTTTATAGTTTTATGTTTACCGCTGCTTAAAAATGAAATGTGAACAAAGTTTCCTCAGTGCTCCCTTAGGGCCTGAGATATTTTTTTTAGCAGAGAATACAGAGAGATTTGCTATATATGTTTAAGTGGGAAAAAAATGACATGAAAAATCAGGTTGTTACAATTTAGTATCAAAGCCTAGGTTGCTAGGTTCTATAGACCCTAGAGTGCAGCAGAAACAATACCAGAATATAGGAAAAAGATTTGAGGTTTTGTTCTGTGGTCTGGGTACAAGATTTTCATGGTGATTTCTTTGTCTTTCTTGGGGTGACGATTTCAGGAAAGCCATAGTAAATTATTGACGAGTCGTGTGTCTAGCTTGTAGGATTGGATTTTGAGTTAGGATCAGAAAGGGTAATTAATAGTGAATATGAAATTTCAATTAGATGAAAAAAATTAGATCTGTATAAGAGATAGAGTCCTTATATTATGTTCTTTGTCTTTTCAAAATGGACACAGGGAGCAATGGTACAAATGCTGGGGATGACGGAGTAGGACCTTCTGATATGGGGGGTAGAGATTCTGATGCAGTACTGAGTAGTGTCATTCAACAGGTGATGGTTGAAATGGCCAGGAGCTCGGGGGAGTGTGGCTACATGATTAAGCAGTTTACGCGGATAAAGTCCCTATCTTTTGCTGGTGGAACTAACCCGATTGTGGCTGAAAATTGGATTTAGGATATTGAGGAGATATTGGAAGTGCTATCATGTACAAATGAACAGAATGTGTCATTTGCGTCATTCAAATTGATAGGGAAGGCAAAGCGATGGTGGAGATTGGCAAAGCTAAATGAGGAGCAGAGGCCTGATCCCGTGCCAGTGATGTGGAGTTGGTTCAAGGAGCTATTCTTCGAGCGATATTTCCCTACAATCATTCAGAGTGTGAAGGCAACAGAATTCCTACATTTAGATCAGGAGCAGATAACAGTATCACACTATGCAGCACGATTTATTGAGTTGTCTCGATTTGCCCCACACTTGGCACTAGACGAGGAGAAGAAAGCAAGGAAATTTGAGGAAGGTTTGAGGCACAATTTGTTTAAGCAGGTCTTCAGTTTTTGGGCTCAGACATTTGCGGAGGTGGTGGACAGAGCTGCTGTTATCGAGAGTGGCATGTAGAGGGGTGCCGCAGCTCAAAGTCAGAGGAAGAGGCCCACGCCTTAGGATTTTCAGGCGGGTTCTAGTTGGAGGCCATGGAGGGGAGATCGATATGGAGGAAGTTAGGGACAGATGATGGGGCGCAGTGGTCCTCAGGGTGGACAGACTATTCCTATTTGTCCTATATGTGGCTGGAGGCATCCAGGTGAATGTAGGATGAGAGAGAGCATCTGCTATCGTTGTGGGAGACCTAGACACAGGTCTTGGTCATGTCAGGGATCGCCAACCCATGCATCAGCTCCCAAACCATTTCGAGGTGGTTATCAGGTGCCCCGAGGAGGCCAACAAAGGAACATTGTACCAACGAGAGTCTATGCGTTGACGTCGGGTGATGTCGAGGTAGCTAGAGATGTAGTTATAGGTACTTTTACCGCTTTTTCATATACAAATGTTGTTTATTTTTACACCAGTGCCACTCATTCTTTTATTTCGTTAGAGTATGCTAAATTGATTGGGTATGAGGCACGATTGTTAGATGTTGAGTTAGCTGTAGCTACGCCAACTGGATCAGTGGTGAGGTGTAGGAAGGTACTTAGGGAGTTCCAGTGGCCATTCGAGGAAAAGTACTGCCAGCTGATTTTGTGATATTAGACATGCAGTGATTTGATGTAATATTGGGTATGAATTGGTTGATAGCTAATTATGCAAGTATTGATTGTTATTTGAAAGAAGTGATTTTTAGACCTCCTCATGAGCAAGAATATAGATTTATTGGTTCATGTGTGCACGCTTCGCCATAGCTTGTGTCATCTATTCAAGTGAGGAAATTGATTCAAGATGGTTGCTAGGGATGTGTTGCCTACATAAAAGAATTGCCAAAAGAAGAACTAAAACAAGTAGATATTCCTATGGTCAGAGAATTTTCAGACATTTTTCTAGAAGAATTACCTAGTTTACCACCATACCGTGGATCTTCTACCGGGGTCGGCATGGCTCCAGCTTTTGTGATATTAGACATGCAGTGATTTGATGTAATATTGGGTATGAATTGGTTGATAGCTAATTATGCAAGTATTGATTGTTATTTGAAAGAAGTGATTTTTAGACCTCCTCATGAGCAAGAATATAGATTTATTGGTTCATGTGTGCACGCTTCGCCACAGCTTGTGTCATCTATTCAAGTGAGGAAACTGATTCAAGATGGTTGCTAGGGATGTGTTGCCTACATAAAAGAATTGCCAAAAGAAGAACTAAAACAAGTAGATATTCCTATGGTCAGAGAATTTTCAGACATTTTTCTAGAAGAATTACCTAGTTTACCACCATACCGTGGATCTTCTACCGGGGTCGGCATGGCTCCAGCTAAGTTAAAGAAATTAAAAGATCAATTGCAAGAATTGCTAGATAAAGGATTTATTAGGCTCAGTGTGTCGCCCTAGGGAACACCAGTTCTATTCGTGAAGAAGAGAAATGGGACCATGAGGATCTGTATAGATTATAGAGAAATAAATAAACTGACAGTCAAGAATAAATATCCTCTTCCTAGGATCGACGATTTGTTTGATCAGCTTCAGGTGAGTCTATTCTAAAATTGATCTTCGGTCGAGTTACCATTAGGTGAAAGTTAGGGTAGAGACATTTCAAAGACAACATTTCGAACTAGATATGGGCATTACAAGTTTCTGGTAATGCCATTTGGGTTGACTAACGCACCAGCAGTATTTATGGATTTAATGAATCGAGTGTTCCATTAGTTTTTGGATCAGTTCGTTGTAATTTTTATAGATGATATACTGGTCTACTCGAGGAGTTTTGAGGAGCACGAGCATCATTTGAGACTGATGTTGTAGACATTGAGAGAAAGAAAGTTGTACGCGAAATTTAAGAATGTGAATTCTGGTTAAGGCAGGTTATGTTTCTCGGTCAGGTGATCTCCTGGGACAGCATATCAGTTGACCCGAGTAAGATAGAGGCAGTGGTGAGTTAGGTGAGACCAAGGAATATCCAAGAGGTTAGAAGTTTTCTGGGTTTGGTAGGCTACTACCGACGCTTTGTTAACGGTTTCTCTAGATTATCGAGTCTTTTGACGCGACTCACGAGGAAAAATGTGAGGTTTGAATGGACTTATGACTGTGAACATTGCTTTCAAGAATTGAAGCAGCGGTTGGTCACCGCCCCAGTGTTAGCCATTCCATCAAGAGAGGACGGGTTCATGATATACAGTGATGCGTCCCTGAAGGGACTTGGGTGCGTATTGATGCAGCACGGTGGAGTTGTTGCATATGCTTCTAAGTGATTTAAAGAATATGAGGAAAACTATCCTGTGCATGATTTGGAACTTCCTGCAGTGGTGTACACTCTCAAAATTTGGAGGCATTATCTGTATGGAGGGAAATGTGAAATCTTTATGGACCACAAAGTTTAAAATATTTTTTCACTCATAAAGAGCTAAATATGAGGCAAAGAAGATGGCTAGAATTTATTAAAGATTATGACTGTACTATTGGCTACCATCCCGAGAAAGCAAACGTGGTGGCTGATGCTTTGAGCCGAAAGTTAGTGGGAGCAGTATTATCAGCAGTGGAGATTCAACACTCTATTTTAATGGATTTAGAGAGATTAGGTGTGGAGCTGATAGAGAATGATCAACAGTCATTCATTGCTAACCTAGTGTTTCAGCCTACGTTGCAAGAAAAGATTAAAGCTGACCAAAATTTTGACCTAGAGTTAGCGGAGTTGATAGAGAAAGTGCAAGACGGATAGGAGGAGGATTTCAGCATATCAGATGATGGAGGCCTGCAGTTCCGTACCAAACTATGTGTTCTTGCAGATGTCGAGATCAGGAGAACTATATTGGAGGAGGCTCACAGATCCCTATATACTGTACATCCAAGTAGTACTAAAATATATTAGGATTTGTAGGAATCATTTTGGTGGAGAGGCATGAAGAAGGATATCGCTGAATATGTAAAGCAGTGCTTGACGTGTCAGCAGATAAAGGCTGCGCACAAGAGACCCGCAGGGCAGTTGCAGCCACTCTTCATTTTAGAGTGGAAAAGGGATCGCGTCTTTATGGATTTTGTTACTGGGCTACCACTAGTATGACAGGGGTTGAATGATATTTGGGTGATTGTTGATCGTCTGACGAAGACCGCTCACTTCATTGCTATTAAAGTCAGCTATTCCATGGACATACTGATAGAAATATATGTTCAGGAAATAGTTCGCGCCAACGGTGTGCCGGTATCCATAGTCTCAGACTGAGATCCTTGGTTTACTTCACGACTTTAGAAAAACTTTTAGGAGGCTATGGGAACACAGTTAGCATTCAACACTGCATTTCATCCTCGGACGGATGGTCAGACTGAGAGGATGATCTAGATATTAGAGGATATACATCGTGCATATGTACTGCATTTTGGGGATAGTTGGACTCAATTTATGTTGTTGGTTTAGTTTGCTTACAATAACAACTATCAGGCCAGCATCGGCATGGCACCTTACGAGGCGCTTTATGGTAGGAGGTGTCGTTCTCCTCTTTTCTAGGATAAAGTAGGTGAGAGGTGAGTTTTGGGTCCGAAAATGGTGTAGCAGGCATATGATAAAATCCAACGAATTAAAGAAAGAATCAGTATAGCTCAGAGTCGGCAAAAGAGCCACGCAGACACTTGCCACTAGGAGTTAGAATTTGATGTGGGGGATCAGGTATTCTTGAAGGTAGCTCCTATGAGAGGGGTTATGAGGTTTGGGAAGAAGGGAAAGTTGAGCCCTAGGTATATTGGCCCTTTTGATATACTTGAGAGAGTGGGGTCAGTTACATGCAGGCTAGCTCTGCCACCAGCTTTATCTAGAATACATTACGTATTCCATGTTGCCATGCTAAGGAAATACATACTAGACCCGTCCCACATAATTAGTTATGCAGAAATAGAGCTTAGAGATTCACTAGCCTATGATGAAGCACCAGTACAGATCCTAGATCGTAAGACACAGGACTTGCACACCAAGGAAATTTAGCTCGTGAAAGTTTTGTGGAGAAACCATGCTGTAGAAGAAGCTTCGTGGGAGCTTAAGGAAGAAATTAGATAGAAGTACCCACACTTATTTAATGAATTATAGTATTAGTAAGTGTTGTTTAGATAAAGACAAAGTTTGTTTAGTGTAGAGTGATATATATATGGTTGTATTTTAGATTATAGGATAGGCAATGTTTTGGTTTTGGGAGAATTTTCTTTTATGAGTATTTTTGTAATCTCCCAGGGCCTTGAATGTAACCATGGTATTCCTCCGCTACAAGTGAGGGTAATTAATAAAATAAGTAGTCAATTTTCTTCAGAGATTGGCGAATGGTATAGATAGTAAATTTCTAGGACGAAATTTTATAAGGAGAGGAGAATGTAGAGACTCGAATAATTATAGTATTAACTAATAAAAGAAAACAGAGAAACAAGGAAAATTTTTAAAGGGAATTTATAAGGTCTTGTCGACGAACATAGGACACTCTTCAACGAGCATCCTTCTTGGGTTCGTCGATGGGGACATTCATCTCATCGACGAGAAGTTACCGAGAGGGCGTTTTTAAGGCCTGAATCTCGTCAATGAGGAGTAGAAGTTTGTTGATGAGACTATAACTTGGACTTGTCGACGAGGTGACGTGGCTCGTCGATGAGGCCACGTGGACAACATTTTATATATAGTACCAAAACGGATTTTTGATAGGAAATTCATTTTATAATTCTTCTCTCTCTCTCTCTCAAACGATTTCTCTGACTTCTCTTTAAGAATTCGGCTCCGTCTCTCCCCGGTTTGACGATTAGAAGCTACCACAGTTATCCAGGGGAGATTCTCTACAACATAGCCAGAGCGAAATGTTGATTTGAGAAGTTTGGGAACCATCCCAAAACCAGGGTAAGTAGATTATGTGAGTATTTTCAGTATTACTAGTATTATTTGGGGTCAGATTTTGTATCCTATGAGAATATACTAGTATTTTATGGAATAAATTTGGGATGTCATATTTTTAGGAATAGGGTGTTTTGGGCCCCTATAATCATGAGTTGAGGACCCCGGCAAGTATTCGTTCCGGAGCCCAGGTAAATTACAATTCAAGAAGTTATGAATAGGCAATTTCAAGAAATATAAGTGTATTGATTTACTGGAGAATTTGTATATGTAAATGCAGGTTTTTGGGATTGGTACACTGAGGGTGTGAGTGTTGAGTGGAGGTCAGCCTCACAGTCAGATAGGTAAGGGAAATATGCTATGCTAGGAATTTTAGAAAGTTTACTAGAAAATTATGCATATATATTAGTATATTATTCAGTTTTTCCAAATTATTATATGTGGAGATGCAGATTTTAGAGCATGGGATTTTAATTACTTATTTGTGTGGCATGAGTTCATAACAATTTAGTATAGTATTTATACAGTTTTACAAATATCATGTTTTATAGTATATTAGCAGAAAATATCAATACGCAGTTTCTAGAAAATATGATTTATAGTATTTTTCAGAATGTCATGACTTCAGAACCATAACACTCAGTTATTCAGTTATTCAGTCAGATATTCAGATTATGTAGATCATTTTAAAAATGTTATGGTTATTTCAAAATCATGGTAAAAATAGTAAGATAATTATAAGTATCAGTACTAAATAGTATCAGAACCTGATGAATTATTCAGTCAGATTTAGATAGTAGAGCATGGTACCGTTGCTATTTCATATCAGAGTGCAACCATATATCTTAGATAGTGTGTGGATTCCATCTACCATGCCAGGAGAGATTGTTGTCTCCTTAGAGGTCTGGGTTGAGGTGGCCGGTTTGACAAGGTAGAGACTAGTTATTGTGCCTGGAGAGATTGTTATGGGCCAAAATGATGATTGGTAAAGTTTCATATTGATTTACCTGGTGGGCCAACCAGTGTTAAGTCTCGCTTACGGGCTGCACAACCCTGTTATTAGGGTTAAATCATGATATTCAGTTCCCAAGGTACTATCATAGTTGTTTCTATATATATACAGATTTACAGTACAACAGCGGATTTATTATAATATTAGAATTATGTGTAACTAGAAAATTCAAATATACAGTTGTATTTTAAATTATAATAAATATAAACTATACGGTATACTAGACTAACGGTTTTATAGTTTCAATATTATCTTAGTATATTAAATGTGTAACTCAGTTGCCACACACTAGTAATAACATGTTTCCTCTTACTGAGCGTTGTCTCATCCTAGTGACTTAAAATTTTTCAGGTGATTTAGTTAGGCGAGCAGATCAGGCTCGCAGGTAGAGAGGTTCTTGCACTGCCCTTTTCAAAGGGTGAGTGTTTCTTGTGTGTTGGTTGTTTGGGTAGATCCCAGGGTTTTGATGGATGTCACTGGGAGTTTTGTAATGTACATTTTAGGACTTTTTAGATTTTTTCTATTATAAATATAGTTTACAGTTTTATGTTTACCGTTGCTTAGAAATGTAATGTGAACAAAGTTTCCTTAGTTCTCCCTTGGGGCCTGAGATATATTTTTTTAGCAGATAATACAAAGAGATTTGCTATATATGTTTAAGTGGGAAAAAAAATGGCATGAAAAATCAGATTGTTACATGTATGCATAATTATCTTGCTGTTTCATCTTGATTCCAAAATAACCATAACATTAGAAACTAATCCTGAATATACTGTAATATCTGTACTTCGTAAACTGTAATACCATAGTGTTATGGAAAATAACCATAACACCAAAAACTAATATGAAAATGTTGTGTCATCTGAGTTGTATAAATTGTAATAACATAGTGTTATGGTTTTATAATTTTGGAAAATCATGGAAATCTATATTTGTCGTAAAATATCTATCTGTATAAACTCTGTATTCATACTCTTGTAAAATCTAATAAAACATATCTCTGCATAATAATATAAATCATAACAATTTAAAAACTGTATTATTTATGTGCTGATCTGTTCAAGTCTCATAACATATATTTCTGTTTAGATACTATAAATATAATAATCCGAAATTTGTATATTTCATATATTGTTCTAATATTGACTCATGCCACACAACTACATAAATAAATATCTTATATGCTGCTACCGCATTTTCTGATATACAAATAATTTCTGAACTGAATACTAATATGGAAATCATATAATTTATTAATAAATACTCTAACATTCCTAGCATATCATATTTCCCTTACCTAACTGGCTGGGAGGCTCGTCTCAAACTCTATTCTCACATGCACGACGTTCTATCCCCAAAATCCTAAAATAATGCTTATAATCCTATTTTCAGTAAATCAACTAAATTTTCCGAACCTTCATACTCGTAATTTTCCAAACTATAACTTACCTGGGCTCCAAGAAAAATATCTACTGGGGTCCTTAAACCATACCTGTAGGGTCCCAAAACACCCTATTCCTGAAAATATAATACCATAGTTTCATTCCACAAAACCCTAGCAGATTCTCATATATACACAATCTGGACTCAAATAAGCTGCTAATACTAAAAATACTTAAATAATCTACTTACCCTAATTTTGGGATGGTGCCCAAGTTGGCCTAACCAACAATTTACTCCCGCAGACTTGTAGAGAATCTCCCCAGGATCAACGTGGTAGCTTTTGATCATCGAAATGGGGAGAAATGGAGCCAGAAACGTAAAGATAAGGAGGGAGGGCCGAGTAGGAGAGAGAGCTAATAGAAAAACAATTTTCCTCACTAAACCATCATTTTTTGCTATTTATAAACCTTTTTCCACGTGGCCTCGTCGACGAGCCACGTCACTTCGTTGATGAGTTCAAGAAGGGAGTTTGTCGGTGAGCACCTAACCCTCGTCGACGAGTTTTAGGCCTTGAAAACAGCCCCTTAGTAAACTCTCATCGACGAGACATGCGTCCACGTCGACGAGCCCAAGAAGACTGTTCGTCGACAAATGCTCTACATTCATCGACGAGGCCCTGCTGTGCCCCCCTTTAAAATTATTTTTCCCTCTCTTTTCTTTATTGTTTAATTCCCATAATTATCTGTGTTACTACATTTCAACAAAATTTGAGCCTTATCATATCTCTTTCTTCTTTGACCTTTATCCCCAATCTACATTACGATCCAAATGGAAGACCTAACCAAATTGGTACATACATTGTTGTCACTAAAGAATTATCAAACTTAATGTTGAGTCAGAACTACCCAATGAGTTGATCTTGAAAGGGTACGTAGGCAGCTTGTTCAAATTGACAAGTTCGGTCGATATTTTGCAAACACCTCACCACAAACTGGGGCAAAAAATGTCATTTGGGGAAAGGGTTGTTAAGCTTTAATTTCCTTGTTCTTGTTGAAACCTAAACCCTTAAGCCTACGTTTCGTACCAAGTTCTAAAGCCCATCTGGAGACCAAAACATGGGCCAGAACTTGACTAAACTGTGGACTGCAGTTAAAACAAGGGAGCGACATTGGTTTCACAATCGAAAGGGAAAGAAGAAGAGAGGTCTCGTTTAATAAAACTGAGGTGGTCTATAAAAGGGAAATGTCATCTATTTAAGGATTAATCCTGATAAATTAACTTCAACGTCATATGACTTTTGGATACTGGTGTAGATTTTTTCCTTTGAAATAGTATTTGAACATAATAAAATATCTATTTTGTGCATATGATCTCTTGATTTAGCAAATTGATGTCATAAATACGTGATCATTCATCACTTCAAAAAACAAAAAAAAAACAAAAAAAAAAAAATCCTTTTCACTCTTCAAAAGCTCCAAAAGAAGAATGGATAGTCACCCCCAGGGTGTGGTTCAGGTGGTAGTACTGGCTGCGGGAGTGCCTCTCACGAGGTCAGGTGTTCAAACCCTCCCGGGTTCATTTCCGCCCATGGATCCCTGAAATTTACCTCCCTTTGGAGTTATGGGGTCGGCTTTAAGGGGCGCAGGATTAGTCATGTGGACCGTAAAATGGACACGTGGAAACTCGGTGTGTAATCCAAAAAAAGAAGAAGAAGAATGGGTAGTCGAAGAGGCATTCCGCAAGTCTCAATTGGAATCGTCGATGAAAGTTAAGAAGTTGTCCCAAGAGGGGGGTGAATTGGATTAATAAAATTTCTTTTAAATTCCTTTCATGAATTCTCAACCTTTTGTTTATTTATCAAATATACAGTAAGTACTTAATTAATTACTCAATCCTCAAACAAAACTTATCACAAGTAATCGAAACTTAAACACTCAATCAACAACTTTAAATTAAACAACCAAAGATACCAACTTAAGATATAATATGCAACTTCTTGGGAATTCATAGCTTTTACAAGATTTCAAGATTTTTGCTTGTTTGCAGCCCTGTGAATTTATGTAAGCCTTATTGGTTAATGGATTTGATTTCTCATTTTGCTGCACAATCAACACTCTTTCCAAAAGCTTAGACTTTAAATAAACTTTTAGTTAAAGAATCTTTGGGTGTTAACCAATCAACCTACTCCCTTACGGTTTCCACAAATTATTGATCAACCAACGTACTCTCTTTCGGTTTTTACAATCCCAAAAACAAATTAAACTTCAGTTTATTTAATTTCCAAACTATGTAGTATTTATGATTAAGAAATTAAATCATCCACGTAGTTTATGGGTATGCTGAAAAATAAAGAGAGTAAGGGAAAGAGAAGGAGACCAAGGTTTTTATGAGGTTCGACTTATCCCCAGCCTACGTCCTCTCCTTAGGAAAACCACCTAAGGATTCACTATACCTGTTCTTTTCTGGGTGGAACAAAATCATTACAAGCGAAACCCCACGCTCAAACACTTCTTCACTAGGCTAGAGTAATCACCTCTCCAAGCGATACCCCATACTTGGGCACTCCTTCAATAGGCTAGAGTAATCACCTCTCCAAGCGACACACCTCACTCGGTCCAACGACCCAAGCACCTTGGAATCGTCAACAATCTACAAGAAAATAATCAAGAGATTTTCGTACAAAAGATCCTCTCCAATAGAGCTGATAAGTACAATTTCAAAACTATATACTTCAAAGTAAATCAATATGAAATTGAAATTGAAGCTCAAGGAAATTTATCACCGATTAATTCTTTCAATAAATGAAAGATTCAGACTTAGAGCACAAAATCAATAATTAAGAGTCAACAATTCTCAGTAGATTTCGTGAGCTATGTGTGAGCAAGAGAGCCTTTGAAAGATGAGAGCAATTTAGAGAGTTTTAGAGTTAAAATTGTTTCTTGGTATTAAAATCAAGGGTTTTGGAGGCTATTTATAGACTTTAAAAAGTAATTTACTTGGTCCCTAAGTTTACTTGGAGTAGTGCCCAAGTTTTATATAATTTTTAGCCTCAAGAAATCAAATTTAAAAACTTTCCCGTTAAAAAAAATAAAAATAAATTTTACTGCTTGGTAATAGTTTGTCAACTTAAAACTCAGTTTAAATCGAAACTCAGAAAGGTGGTAATCGCCTGGTAAAGCACTGTTAGGCTTCTCGTTTTACCAATGTCAGGTGCCTATCAAGGTCTAGTCAGTCGCCTGATGACCTTCTGCCTATTTATCTTAAAAACCTTAAATATGTTAGCCTATTGAGAGTATACGGTCAGGCTACTGTCTAGTTAAAAATTGCTGGTTTTAAGATTTGTTTACAAAAACTCTCTTTGCTTCTCAAATCTTAAAATTTTGATTTGTTTACTTAAAAAATATTTTCCAAGATTAAAAATTAGATCTCCAGGTCTCTTATATTTAATAAGCTTCAAAGATTTTCATATTGATGTATACTTGAAGTACTTACATAATATGTCCTATAGACTCTTTCAAATTTTCAATTCTTGAACTCCTTGAAGTCTTCATCTTTCTTTGAGCTTTCATTCTAGATCACTTGAATTGATGTAAGGTTTCAAAATATTCCTTGTGACCATTTGATGTATGCTGAGATTTCATGAATTTGAGTTTCCAAGATCCGTTTACCTGAAAATCACAATTTTGAAGCATATTAAATTTCCTTGCTTTGTTATCATCAAAATAAGAATTTTAAACCTTGTAAGGCCAACAGCCAACAATTTTCCTATAAAGATGGTCCTCCAAGGGAACAACTAAAAGATGAAGAAGGTCGTGGCAGGAAGAGCAACATGCATACATCCCAACACGCATACACATCACGTAATATGCATCATTATGCATACGTACATATAGTAACATGCATGCACCCTGCATTCTAGCATCATAGATAGTAATATTCATACACCACATAGCATTATTCATTCATACTTATCTTGTTGTATAGGTTTTGCACATTTCTTTTCACTCTTGTACAAGCAATCCTTGCCTCGCCAATGTTTGAAACTAGGGCAGATGACCCAGGTTCTAGTTGAGTCATTTATTCTAAAATTGAGGCAACTAACCTAGGAACAAATTGATCCATCTATTTTGAAATTGAGGCAACTTGTAGGGACCCAAATTCAAAAAATAAATAAAGAAAAGAGAAGGGAAATTAAAAAGGATAAAACAACAGAGCTCGTCGACGAGGCTCCATTTCTCATCGACGAAGTCTCTTTTATTGCTCGATGACGAGATGCAAAGGCTCGTCGATGAGGAGATACTGAGGGATTCTTAGAGATTCTGAAATCTTAGGCTCATCGACGAGGTCACCTTCTTGGCCACGAGCGACCTTCTTCAGCTCGTCAACGAGAACTCTGACTCGTCGACAAGGCTTGCCGGGGTCAAACTAGTTATAAATAGAATATCCTTTTCTTTGTTGCTAAGTTATTCCATTCTCTCTCTCTCTCTCTCTCTCTCTCTCTCTCTCTCTCTCTCTCTCTTTCTAGAACACAAACCAACCCTCTCTTTCTCTCTAGGATTCCGTGCCGACCGTTGTCGAAATCAACAATCTGACATCACTACGGGGATTAGGAGGAGAATCTCTACAGTTATAGCGGATCAGATTTTCGATCTAAGGATTTTCAGGTTTTTCCTAAGAATCGAGGTAAGGATCTGATTTCATTTTTGGTTCAGTATATATGTAGTAGTTGAGATTATAGTGAAGTGATGTTCTTTGATTTTTAGGTTTCGGGGATCCCAGGTCGTTGTTTTGGATCTATTCGTTCATGTGTCGATTTTTGGGATTAAGGTAAGGGGATTTGCTTACATCAGTATTTTTAGAAAAATAAACTTCTAGAAAGATGGCTTATACCTTTATGCACATTTTGACTGCTTATCTGCAAAATTTTACCAGGTATAAATGCTGTTTCTTACGATTTTACGATTTTTGGCAAAAATAAAGGTTTTGGTATATGAACTCCAAACTTTCCAAAACTACTTTAATTGTTTTAGAACTAAAGTAAGAGCTGCTTGATACCCATGTTTGTAGTCCAAATGGTATTTTTCGAATTATATACTGTTTATAGTAGATTTTGACGAAACGAGCGTGACATATGATATGAATTGGAACATATTGAACTGTATACTGGTAAATGAACTGTGAGAACTAGAATCCATTCAATTATCTGAAAATATGGAAAATAGATGCCGGTTAATCACCTAGTTTTATATGTAAAAAGGGTTGAACCGAGAGGGTTTGTGCCGGTTAACACCACTATCTGACAAAAAGAAAGAATGCATGAAAGATTGCATTGATTATGATTGTGAAATTATTGGAACTGCATAGGTTGTTATGTTTTATTGTAAATTATATATATGATTGATTAGGACCACAGCTTGTTACTAAAGGAGTTGAAAGACACTCCGAAGGAGTTGAAAGACACTTTAGTTTATCTAAAACTTTAAATAGCTTGAGGTGCGGTTCTGTAGCTAACTGAGGCACAGTGCAACCGCACATGTGAATCAGTGTGGGTATCGAGATAGTCGGCTTGTAGGACTGTATGGAGCCACTGGTGGAATAATGGGCCAAGTGGGGCAGCCAGACTATATTTGTGATGCTTGACAGTGCCTGCACGAACATAACTCTGTCAGAGTTATCTGTGCACAACTTGTGCCACGGGATAATTAGGCATATTTCTAAAAGGTCTAAAGCTGGTCATTGTCCTAAATTTTCATATACATGATTTAAAAACTGAAATGGGCAAAGTCACAGTGTTGAGTACCATGTGAAGGGAATCGTACAGTGTAGGGCCTAACCTCGGGGACTCTTGATTGTAATGATATTGTATTATGTTTACGTATCTTGCAAAGTACTGTACCGTAAATGAAATAAAATTATTTTTTTTAAATTGGACTAAACTCATGTAGTCACGTGCTAATGTAATATCTTCCACCTTACTGAGAAGTGTCTCACCCTAATCTTATAACCTTTGTTTCAAGTCCTACAGGACGTCGGTCCTAGTTCTTCTAGAGGGACTTTGGTGCGTATAGTCTTGTTAGTAGACGTAAGTTTTTGTATCAATACTGGTTTGTTAGCTTGGTTGAATCTAAAGGGGATGTAATACAGTTTATGTTTTAAGTATGGATCTTATGTACTGGAAAATACAGATAGAACTCTGGTATATGTCTATTAAAACCCCGTAAGAATGTTTATGTTTTCTGTTGTGCTTGAACACAAATATGTATGAGATACACTCGTTTGTCCCTAATTAGGGCGGGTTGTTTATGTGTGCTTATCAGATACGTGTATAATGTATATGTAGTAGCACTTTGGGTTCGTATATAGGACTGGAGCATTACAGCGTGGTATTAGAGCCCTTAACCAGTCGGAAGTGTGATGCGATTCATACTGCCTGGTTACGGATATATTCAGAGCTTAGGTTACTAGGTTCTGTAGTTTAGAATATACCAGAGTTTAGGATGTAAATAAGATTATCGAGTGCAGCTTTGTATACCTAGAGATAGAAATTCATTGACAGACTTTTGTCCTTTTTTGGATCATTCAAAAGGTTAAAAAAATCACGGCAATCTATTGGCGGTTTTGTTTCTAAGTGGAAGGGTAGAACTCGAGTCAGAATGAGAATTTGAGTCATTAGGGCACGTCAGTACTAGGAATTTTATTATGGGAAGTGAGTTATAGTATTGCAGTGTTAGTTGGTTAAGCTTCTAATTGGTTTCCTCAATTGCTTTTCAGGATGGAATCTAGGGATAATACTGCCAATGTTGGAGGCAATAGCAGTGAGGGAGCTGGCCCTGAGGCTGGCAGTGATTCCACGAATGTTCTGCAGGACTTCGCTTAGCAGCTAATGGCTGAGGTGGTTCGGACGAATAGGGGGCAGGTTTGTCCATCGGCTGAGTTGGATTGTTCTATTGATCAGCTCACCCGACTGAAGCCTCCTATTTTCATAGGAAGTGTAGACCTGATTCGAGCTGAGAATTGGATCGGGGAGATTGAGAAGACTCTAGACGTCCTGAACTACACTGAGAAGCAGAAAGTGGCATTCACAATGTTTAAGTTGTTGGGCGAAGCGGAGAGATAGTGGAAGTCTGTGAAGATGCTTGAGGAGCATCGATCCATCCTTGTAGTAGTAACGTGGGCCAAGTTCAAGGAGTTATTCTTTGAACGATATTTTCTACAGTTAGGAATGCCAAGATGGAAGAATTTATGAGTTTGAAGCAGGGGCAGCTGACAGTTCAGTAGTATGTTGCCAGTTTTCAAGAGCTATCCCGTTTTGCTCTATTAATGGTTCCGGATGAGGCAATGAAGACCTAGAAATTTCATAGGGGCCTGAGGAAGGAGATTTGCAGGCAGACGACTATCTGGTAGATGTAGGACTTTGTTACTATGGTCGATAAAGCCACCGTATTAAAAGAAAGTCTGAAGGAGGATGTTGGGGTTCAAATCTCAAAGAAGAGACCTGCGCCTTCCAGTTCTTATGGAGGGGCAAAGTAGGGCAACTGGAAGAAGAAGAACCGTAGTGGTGCTTCTCAGAGTACCACGTCCACTTCTTTTTGTTCTACATGTGGGAAATCTCACACAGGGCAATGTTGGAGGGCTATGGGGGCTTGTTTACGATGTGGCAAGATAGGACATCAGGCGAGGGATTGTAATTTGCCGAGGTATGGTGGAGCTCCACAACAACCTTTTAGAGGTGGTGCGCAGGCACTATGAGATGGATAGCAGAGGGTACTGCCCAGGCTAGGGTGTACTCCTTGACTCCAGGTGATGCAGAAAATGTTGAAGATGTGGTAACATGTAATATTTACATGCTTTCCAATAAAGCTGTTATATTATTTGACTCGGGAGCAACTCATTCCGTTATCTCACAGGGATTTGTTAAACTGTGTGGATTAGAGATGCAACAGTTGGTTTATGAATTGGTAGTGGCTACACCATCGGGGTCAGCAATTGTATGTAGCAAAGTAGTCCGTGATTTTCCAGTAGTGATCCAAGGATGGGTATTACCAGCTGGCTTTATAGTATTTGACATGTATGACTTCGATATCATCCTAAGGATGGACTGGTTGTCTTCCAGTTATGCCAATATCGACTACCATAGGAAAGAAGTGATGTTTAGACCTCCAAAGGAGCAGGAATTCAAGTTTATAGGGTCGTGTGTGCATTCTGCACCACGAATCCTTTTAGCTTTGCAGGCTGGTAGATTGCTCCGGGAGGGATGCCAAGGGTATCAGGCGTTTGTGAAAGGCATGCCGGCAGAGGAAAGTAAAATGGAGATGATTCCTGTAGTGCACGAGTTCCCTGACGTGTTTTCAGAGGACTTGCCAGGATTACCTCCGGACCGTGAAGTGGAATTCCATATAGAGCTAGCTCTAGGTACATCACCAATATCGAAAGTTTCGTATCGTATGGCTCTAACTGAACTAAGGAAGTTGAAAGAATAGCTTCAAGAGTTTCTATATAAGGGGTACATTCGACCGAGTGTTTCTCCTTGGGAGCACCTATGCTATTTATGAAGAAGAAGGATAGGTTGGTGATGATGTGCATTGACTACAGAGAACTTAACAAGGTAATGATAAAGAACAAATACCCTTTACCCAGGATTGATGATCTAGTTGACCAACTACAGGGCACACATATTTTCTCTTAAATCGATCTACGATCTGGGTATCACCAGCTGAGGGCGAAAACGGAGGATGTTCCAAAAACAGCTTTCCGAACTCGGTACGTGTAATGCTCTAGCCCGTTATTCGGCCCCAGAGTGCTACAACACTTGTATAATACACCTATCTCTGATAAACATGCATATACAACCCACCCTGAATAGGGACGTACGGGTGATTCATACTAATCTATAATTTCATGCACAACGGAAAACATAAACATTCATATGGAATCTATAGAACAAACTAGAGTTTCTAATTGTATCCTCAAATACATACATCCATTACTTAAAACATAATCTATTCTTACAATCCCCAAAAGACGTTATGAACCGATTCTATTGCATATACAAAACACTTACGTAAGCTAAACACGACCCTCCAAGTCCCTTTATGGACTAGGATCGACGTCCTGCAGGACCTTAAAAAAGGGTTGTATGTTGAGGTGAGACACTTCTTAGTATGGTGGAAGATATTACATCAGCGTGTGAACACATGCGTTTATTTTAATTGAAAACAGATACATATAAAGAGTATTCCCAATACTGTAATATAGGAGATATATAGACATAAATCCTATGATAGATGGTTTAACATCATAACAAGCGAGAGTTCCAGGGGTCAGAGTAGGGTACAAGTCCACACACTGTACGATCTCTCCGCTCGGTACTCAAACCTGTGACTTTGCCCATTTTAGTTTTCAAATCATAAATATGCACATTTAAAACACTGTCCAGCTTAGATACAATAATAACTACTACCAACACATTACCACTTGGCTTATGGGTTGTGCGATTTACTATAGTCCGAATGGTACCACCTGGTCCATTAATCCACCAGTGGCCACTCCAATATCCAGGTAACTATCTCGATACCCACACTGAAAATCATATGTGTGGCTGCACTGTATCCAATATATATATATAGCAATGGAACCGCGCTTAACGTTGAACTTTTTAAGGCTCTCTTATAACGGTGAGTTGTTTAGGGCTCTCATATAACGGTGAGCTTTTTAAGGCTCTGATAAAATAATAGTTACAAGCTACGATTTCAAATATCATAAATACAATTTACGTTAAAACGAATTAACTTGTTTCACATTCACAAACTACCTATATAGTTCTAGTATTTTCACAAACTCATACTATCGCACTGTAGTATAAACTGGCACACACCCTCTCGGTTTAACCCTTTTTACGTACATAGCTCGGTATATAACAGACACCTATTTTCCACATTTTTCATATAGCAAAATGAAACTCCAATTCTCATAGTTCATATAAGTATTGTAATAGATTCACATATTCCATTTCATAACATATGTCACACTCGTTTGATCAAAAGTCCACTATATAGTATATAACTCGATAAACATCATTTAAATGAGAAATAAGGGATTCAAGAATCTCCTACATTAATATTAATGCAAATAAGGAAGTTTTGAAAAGTTTGGAGATCATAAGCCAAAACCCTTATTTTTACCAAAACTGTAAAATCATAAAACCGACATTTTTACCCGGTGAAACTTTGAAAATAAGCAATCAATATGTGCATATAAAAAAAAGCCAACTTTTTAGAGATTTAGTTTTCTAAAAATACTGATGTAAAAAATCCCCTTACCTAATTCCGAATTCCGAAACACGAACGGATCGGTTTAAAACAACGACCCGGGATCCCCGAAACCTAAAATCTGCTGAACATTACTTCACTATATTCTTGACTACTATATAACTACCTAATCGAAAAAGAAATCAAATCCTTACCTCAATTTTAGGGACAATCCCAAAAATATTCAAAATGATGATTTGATCCGCTATGACTGTAGAGTTTCCTCCCCTATTCCACACAGAAACTTCTGATCGTAGAAATAGACAACGAACGACGAAGGATCGTAAAGAGAGAGAGAGAACTCACTGGTTCTAGAGAGAGAGAGAGAGAGAGAGAGAAATTCTGGGTTTTCTTAACCCTTAAGCAACCAAAAATGATATTTATAGAGCCTTTGACCGAGTTAAATTCGTCGACGAGGCGACGCCTTCGTCAACAAGCTAGTCACTTAGTTCATGGACGAAGCTCTAGCTTCGTCAACGAACCCCATCCAGATATTTTCTTTGGCTCACTCGGTATTTCTTTGTCAACGACGCTCTGAATTTCAGCAACAAAGAACTGAAGGGACTTCGTCAACAAACATACTGCCTTCGTCGATGAACCCTACTGAAACACCCTTTTTACCTTTTTCTTATTTATTTTCCTTATTTACGGGTTCAGGTCTCTACAATCTCCCATCCTTATAAAAGTTTCGACCTCGAAATTTCCTGATAAATACTACGCATATTCTATACTTACGACTCAGTCCTACCGAAGAGTCGGCAGCCACCCACATAGCAGCTCCATCCTAAGTTTATTATGTACCCTTACATATGGCGGAGGAATACCGTGATTACAACATAATACTTCAGGAGATTACAATATACATGCAAACTCCCCCAAAGTCATACATACTTTACTAAACACACATATATTTACTTACATATCCTTCTGCTTAACTATATAACTCTAACTATCTTTGAATAAGTGAGGGTACTTTTGGCGTATCTTGGACTCTAACTCCCATGAAACTTCCTTCACTGCATGGTCATGCCATAATACCTTCACTAGCGGTATCTCTTTAGTTCGTAACTGCTAAACTTTCTGATCTAATATCTATACTGGTACCTCCTCATACTATAAAGCATCACTGATCTCTAGAGGTTCGTAACTCAACACGTGCAATAGATGTAAAATGTACTTTCTCAACACTAACACATGGAATACGTTATAGACTCTAGATAGTGTTGGAGGTAAGGCCACTTGATAAGCAACCGAACCTATCCTTTCCAGGATCTCGAAAGGCTCGATATACTAAGGACTTAGCTTCCCCTTCTTTTCGAACCTCATCACCCATTTTATTAGAATGATCCTTAGAAACACCATATCTCCTACCTCAAATTCCAGCTCTTGTCAACGAGTATTAGCATAACTCTTCTACCGACTTTGAGCTGCCTTGATTCTCTCCCTGATTAACTTGACCTTTGCAAAGGCGTGCTGAATTAGCTTCAGGCCCAATATTTTCCGGTCACCTACCTGATCCCAGTACAATGAAGGTCAACACCGACGACCATATAATGCCTCATACAGTGCCATCTCTATACTGGCCTAGTAACTATTGTTATATGCGAACTCGACAAGCGATAGATACCGTATCCAACTGTCACCATAATCCAACACACAAGCCCATAACATATCCTCCAGTGTCTGTATAGTCCTCTCAGACTGCCCATCCATCTGCGGGTGGAAAGACGTACTGAATGGCAGTTGTGATCCCAAGGCGTCCTGTAGACTCTTCCAGAAATGAGATGTAAAACGTGGATCTCAATCTGAAACAACAGAAACAGGAACACCGTGGAGTTGTACAATCTCCTGCACATATAGCTTTGCCACCCTATTCAGAGAATAAATGACTCTGATAAAAATGAAATGTGCAGTCTTCATCAGTTGATCAACTACAACCCATATAACATTTTGCCCGTGCACCGCCACAGGTAATCCCATCACAAAATCCATTGAGATGTGCTCCCACTTCCACTTGGGGATGTCAAGTGGCTGAAGTGGTCCTACTGGCCTTTGGTGCTCTGCCTTGACCTGCTGACATGTCAGACATTGCTCTATGAAATAGGCGATCTCTCTTTTCATGTTGGACCACCAGAAAGATTCCATCAGATTTCGGTACATCTTCGTACTGCTAGGATGTACGGTGTAGAGCGAATAGTGTGCTTCCTCCAGAATGAGCCGTTTAATCTCGGCATCATTTGGTACACAAGCCTTGCTATGAAATCTCAATATCTTATCACCAGAGATACTGAAATCCGGATTTAACCCACTCTAGACTCCTTCCATAACCTCAACCAACTCTGGATCCTCTTTCTGCGCTGCTCGGATCCTCTCTTGTAAGGTCTGTTGTACCACCAAGCTAGAAAGAACAGCGTGATGATTTCCTTCCAATACCTCCAAGCCCAACCTTTCTAGGTCCTTACAGATCTGATGTTTAACTCCCACTACTGAGATTGACGCATTAATTGACTTCCGACACAGAGCATTGTCGACACCCCAATTTTAACTAGGCTACCTTGAGGAGACCCGGTGTAATAAAAGTTGACTTCGAATCTCGAAAATTGGAGGACCCTACTTTAAGAGTCTAGTGTTTTTAAATTGATTCTCTCTATTGTAAATTGAGTCCCGGTACGTTAAGTTGAGTTTTGATGTTTTTAAATTGAGTCCCGATTTGCCTACCGAGCCTTGATATTTTCTGGTGCCTTCTATCGAGTCCCAGTGTTTTTAATTGGGTCCCAGCATTTTCATTTGAAGTTCCAATGTTTTTAATAGAGGCACAACATTTTTATTTGAGTCCTAGTGCTTTTAGTCGAGTTCCGATGTCTTTAAGTCAAGTCCCGACACATTTGATTTAGTCCTGATATCTTTAATTGAGTCCCATTGTTTAAACCGAGTCCTGTTATTTCCAAAAATAAGTCTCTTTTGGTTTTAACATCGAATCTTTCAATTTGAGCATTTTTCAATTTTTAAATTGAGTTTTTCTAAAATTTTTAAATTTTTAGGAGTCGAGTCGTTCAATTTTTTTTTTATTGAGTCGTATTACCGAGTCCGAGTCCTTCCAATTTCTAAGAATCAAGCGTTATTAATTTGGGTTTCTCATTTTAAGTATAAAATTGAATAAAAAAAGGTGTAAAGAAAAAAAATAAAATAAAGAAAAAAAGAGCACGACATGTTGGAGAAACGGTTCAAACAGATCACACTCGTGGCAGGGGGAATATTTTTTGTTGGGATATCTTTGGCCCCCGCATGCTTGTTTCTGCTCCAAAAACTCCATCTGCAGCCTATAAAGGAAACCTCCTGCGCAGAGCAAAAAAAAGGAGGAGGGGAGGGCTTCCTTTCTGATTTCTTTCATCACCCACAGAGACCATCTCTAGCAGCTCTCCTGGACCACCCTCCATTCATTCGGACAGCTAACTCCACCATATCACGTACCTGAGCCTCGCACACCCTCCTCTGCCTCTCCATCACTCTACAAGCAACCCATCCCTCTGTCTCTCGGTCGATCTCTATCTCTCAGCCGCACCTCCACTTTGTTGGCCACCCTCCAGATCCACCACGCCGACAACATCACAACCATCGCTGCCACTGCCACCATCTCTAGATCCGGCTAACGCTGCTCCACGGCCACCAGCAACTCTCCAGCTATCTTGTCATCCCCGGATCTCACTGCCGCTGCTCAAACAAAAACCCCCCTGCGAGCACCACCTCACACCGAAAAAACATCCGAGAAAACCAGCATTTCTCCTGCCACCTTCCATCGCATCTCTCACGTCACATGCACCATTTCTCGGCCTTTTGTTTGCCGACTCCAGCCATCTGCATTTTTGAACCACTTGTAGACTCTTTCCATAAACTCTGTTCTAGAGTCTACTATTCAGGTCGAGTTCCCCCTCGCCAGCTACCATCTCTCCACCGACAGCCAGCCAGACTGATTTGCAACACCCGAACAGAGTACCATCTCCTTACTGCTATTCCTCTTCCCTAGTCCTCCACAGCAATACCAGAAGTTGTGAGCATTGTTCATGGCCAACTCCAAGGTAGCCGCGAACGTTCAATATTGAGCCTCTGCAGAGATCCATTGAATTTAATTGTATTATTGAGAAGCATCAGAATATCGGGTCTGTGCTACTTGAAAGGGTGCTAGTTCTGGATGAAGTAATCTATAGTGGAAGAAGGGCCGGCTCTTTGCTGTCAACTGTTCCAACATCTTCAGGAGCATCACTAAATCTTCCAAATGGAGTTGCGATACCTACTGTTGCCCCTCTCATGGAACTGCTCAATCTAAGTTCAAATGGTACCCCTCTCAAGCTTTAGGATCATACTGGTATCATTCAAGTTGCACACACAATAATGCCTGCACTCAAACTCCCATTCACACATTGTTATACCTGCATAGTTTCATGCACCAAAATATACGCGCCTAAAAACACACACCGTTTCACTGCCACAAAACCGCACATACAAAAAATACACACACTGCTGCATACTAAAGAACACACATACAAAAAATACACACACTGCCACACACAATGTTGCTGCCCGACACACATACTGACACTCACCTACACACTCTAACACCCACACCAACACCACCATCACTGCAGCATCACATCACGACAAGACTCTCAACCCCCGTACACTGGTTTTATGACTGCTCACTCTTTGTGTCAAGACCCTGCCCACATCTCCAATTTTACTTTAACAATTCTCCAACCAGGTAAGCTTTAATGGGTATCGGTCATATGCCTGATTAATGGATGGTATTTCAGAATTTCAGTTTCTGCATACATGTGCTTAGATTTTGCATTCCTACCACCTGTTTAATAAAATGCTCGAACCAAACTTGATTAATTTTGTTTCTTGGATTTCCATGGTGATTGGCATTTTGGGTATTTGTGCTTGTTCATATTTATTACCATTATTGCATCAAGTTTTTAGCATGTTTGGTTTGAGGACAAGTAATACAGTTCACAATACTTGGTTGACGCTTTCAGAGAATGTGTTGATGATGTGGGAATTTGTCTGATGCATGCAAACTGTTTGATTAAATACCAGAGAGAGATATTGAGTTGTGGGGTTTTAGTTTTGCACCACTTAACACACACACACCTGCACGCACACAGACACACCCACCCTCACGCACACAATACAGCTCACACACTTACTCCACAAAGCCCATGCATGCACTCAACGCCTTTATACACATGCATTCACGAACCCATGCACCCACATGCACATGTTTTTCATACTCCATGCACATTTTTCACACATGTTTCACATTTCATGCACACATTTTTTTACACACTCACACATGTGCCACATAGGCGTCACGGATTGACTTGGCCTTGATCGGGCCTAAAACGGGTCGACCCTCCTTGGATTGGTTCCTTCCCAAACTAATTGGGTCTTCTGAACTGATATGAAACCGATTCAGTCATCCATTTTATTTCCCATTTTTATTTTTAATTTTTGTGGATTTGGCTTTAATTTCTTTATTTAATTACTTTAAAAACATGTTAAAAAATTCCAAATATCCACTTTAGTCTTGACCAAGACCTTAAACTGGTTTTTCCCCGGATCGGCCAACTGCTGACCGGTCTATCCTCCCCCGAACCGGTTCACACCGGTTTTCTACATTTCATTTGTTTCATATTATTGATATTCAGAAAATTCCTAAAAATCACAAAATTTTCAAAAATCACAAAATTTTCAAAAATCCCAAAAACATTTTTATATATTTTGATTTCTATTGATTTAAAAGTTCGGTAAAAAATATTGAAAAATCAAAAAAATATTCACACTTAGGAAAAATCACAAAAAACATCTTTTTAGGCACAAAAAATCATTTCCATCTTGAAAATTTTTTGAAAACCTCCCGAAATAGTATTTTCCTATTTCGAAAAACCTATAGATTTCAAAACCCCGGGAGAGTATTTTGTACTCTATTTTCGATTTTGTGTTCCGAGATTGCAACAAAGGGCATGGACTCTTCGGAGTATTGATTTGCCCTAGTTATGAGGGAATACCTATATAGTATTTTCATTCTTTTGATCTTTGAAAGAGAGTAATCTTTAAAGGCTTATTACATTTATCTCGAAATAATTTTTGATTAATCTGGTACCGTTCGTAAGAACGGGCGTGTAGGGGGTACTAACACCTTCCCCTCACGTAACCGTACTCCTGAACCCGACTCTTGTTGCGTAGACCGATTCTACCCTTAACGGGGTAGCAATCAAGTGTTCTAACCACACTTCAAAAGGTTAGTGGTGACTCCATCTCACATTGTTTTCTCACGAAAATATCTTTTTCAAAATCACACACATTACACCCATTTTCCCTTATTCGCAAGCCGAACCCACACCTCTGGGTTGGGTTTGGGATGTCGTGACAAGCATTAGTTACCACATTTGCTTTTCTTGGGCGATAGCTAATGATACAATCGTAGTCCTTTATCAACTCAAGCCACTTACGCTGTCTTATGTTTAGCTCTTTCTGGGTGAAAATGTACTTAAGACTTTTGTGATCAGTAAAAATCTCGCACCTTTCACCATACAGGTAGTGCCTCCAAATTTTCAATGCAAATACTACCGCTGCTAATTCCATATCATGTGTTGGGTAGTTCTTCTCGTACTCTTTGAATTGACAAGAAGCGTAAGCAACGACTATAATAACTCGAAAAAAAAAATAAAAAATTTAATTAATTAAAATTATTAATCAATTAATTAGTTAAACATTATTAAATTAATTTATTAAATAAACAAGTAAAAAGAAATAGTATGAAAAAAAGAAGTTAAGAGTAATTATTAATTAAGAATTATTAAATAACTAAATAAAAAGGAATAGTAAAAAAAATTTGGAATAAAGATATATATATATATATATAAGTTTATTATAATGTATTTATATAAGTTAAAGTATATATATATATATATATAAGATTTAATAATATAATAATATATATTAAATGTAATAGGAGGGATTGAATTTCAATTTGAAATCCAATTCCATCTTCTTCAGCCATCTCTCTACGTCTCTCTCAGTTTCTCTTCTGCGTCCGTCGCTCGCCTCTGTCTCCGTCTCCGTCTCTCTCTCTCTCTCTCTCTCTCTCTCTTTCTCTCAATTTTTTGACGAATTTGCGGCTAATCAGGAACGAAAAGTACCGTTGGGTTTCTAACTCCGCTATCGATATTTCTACTGGAGCGAATTTATCGTGGGAGCGGTGTAGGCACCACTCTTAGGGAAAGGTATATTTCCTCTAAATCTTTTATTTCTCCTTAAATGTACCGTTAAATAGATGATCAGGCACCACCACGGGGTCCTAGTCGTGATCGTCGTCATTTTGGCGTGGGTAAATTTCCAATTGGGGTTTTCTAGGCCCCACTCCAAAGCGATGGTGAGATTTGGGGAATTAGGTGAATTGGTTGTATTTGAGGGTATAACCATTTATTTGGAATTTATAGCCCTAGGAAATATTAAAATAATATTTTATTTAAAGTTAATTTAATGAAGTTAGGATTTTTGATTCAGTGCTTGGGTGAGCGCCGCAGGTATTTTTCGAGGTCCTTATTGGCGTAGTTTAAGAAACCAAGTAAGAGGAAAAATATATATTAAACCAGAATTTTTATGAATTTAATGGAAAAGGAATTGTGTTATATATACGTATATATGTTTCGGTATGAGTTTAAAATGTCAACCATTTAAATTATGTTTTTCCAAGCTTAGGGCTGTTTATTAGGTACGTATATGCGAAAATGAACTGATGAAAATATTTTTAGGATAATTATGTAAGAAATGAAAGGTATTTTCGTTATATAAACGTTAAATGTTGGTTAACTTATTTTACAGGCAATGTATGAATTTTATTGCTAAATTGTGTGGCATGAGTAAATGTAAGTTCTGTGCAAATATATGTTAAATGTATGAGATGCGGGTTAAGTAAGTAAAGCATTAAGAATGAAATATGATATGAACCATGCTGCTTGTGTATGTTAATGCAACCATGTAAATGTATGACAGCTGAAAGCCGTGTTAGCAGATTCTAGCACATTTCTATGTGGACAAATTGATGACAGCTAAAAGGAGCTGTGTTAGCAGATTTTAGCATTCTATGTGGACTAACTGGTAATGGCTAAAGAACAGCTGTAGAACGAATGAATGAAATGAAAATGGAATGAAAATGCAATAAAATGACAATGGAATGAAATGTGAAATGTGAACAATGTAAATGGGAAAGAGTCACTTAAAGTGAAATTAAATGAAATGTTAAGTTATGAACATGAACATATGTGAATGGTTGAATAATGACAGAAAGAATAATATATTATGATATTAGAAGTATTTGTGCTAATAGAATATGTTACAACTGGGGCGGAGCATACTCTTCACCTGAGAGCTTGCTGAGAAAGGCAAGTGCACTAGTAGTATCACATGTAGTAGTAGGTTGCATAACGCACTAGGGCAGAAGGAACCTACTTGTATGGGCAGGTAGATTTCCCTATCTTTGGGCCCTTCGCTGGTAAACCTTTCTATGAACTGTGTGAGTACGAGATCAATCTAACACTAAAGGGCTTACTGAGTAAGGTGAGTGCCCTGATATGCTTCAGTAGTGACCTTTGGATTGCCAAATGTATCAGAGCAGAGGGGTGCTACTTGTATGGGCAGTTAATCACCCTTATCCTTGGATAATCTCGTAGGTTAAATCTTTTGCATGTGATTGATTAGGTTCAGAGAATGATTTCAGAAATTATGTTAACGATTTTCAAATGTTAAATATTATGTCATTATATAAACTCATGTTAGCCACACGCTGTTTTAATATATTGTTTCTTCCCTTACTAAGATGTGTCTCACCCGAATATGAATTTATCTTTTTTAGGATTTCTTTGAGATCGAGCTTAGAGAGCTCGAGGTTTTATAGCATTTTTGGGAAATAGAAAGAGAAAAGGGTATATTTTTATGTTAATTTTGAGATGTACAAATTTATATTTTATGTTCTATGTTTTAAGTTTTTTGAGATATGACGGTTGAGAATACTAGTATTTGGGAATTATGTTTTGGAGACATGTATATATGCGATTACAGGTGGTGAATAGTTAATTTGGATTATGGATAAGAATAGTAAACTCTTGTATTATATTTGTGGAGATTATATTTATGTTTTCTGCTGCTACATGATATTAGTATGTGGATTATCAGGTAAATGAATAGATTAGTAGCATTCTGAGCCCACGTAGGGGGTCGAGGCGTTACAACTACTCTGCCCTACTGCATTAGAACACAACCAAGACCCTTTTTAGAGGCGTCACTGTAGATAACAAATCCACCATTCCCAGATGGAATGGTTAGAACTGGAACAATAACCAGTCACCGTTTCAGCTCCTGGAAACTCAGTTCGCACTCATTAGTCTAATCATACCTCACGTTCTTCCTCGCGAGTCACATCAAAGGGCCAACTAAACTGGAGAACCCTTCAACGAATTGTCGGTAGTATCCAGCAAGACACAAAAAACTTCTGACCTCTTGAACGTTCTTCGATCTCACCCAGTTCACTATTGCCTTTATCTTGCTCAGATCCACTGATACTCCTTCTTTGGACACTACGTGTAGTGACCCGGAGAAATTATAATATTTAAATAATAAATAGGGAGGAAAAGGAAAATAAAAAGGGCGCACAACAAGTTGACAAGGAGAGAGGGGGTTTCGGGTGATTCTAAATTTCGTCGACGAGGAGAGAGTTCATTGACAAGTTGTCTTCATGACCTCATCGATGAGGTGACGTGGCTCGTCGATGAAGGCTAGTGTATAAATGGGTAAAATCTCATTTTTGGCCGAAAATTCAACGCAGATTCTCTTTTCTCTCTCCTCTTCGGTTCCCTGCACTTCTCTCTTAATTTCTAGGTCCATTCTTCGCTGAATCGACGATCCGAAGCCACCATAACACTTCTGGGGAAGTTATCTGCATATTTGCTGGTGTGGATCGTTGGTGGGGTTAGTTCGGAATCCATCCCAAATTCAGGGTAAGACTTTCTATTCAATATTTGACTTCCTGATAGTTGTAGAAAGCGTAGTACACGTAGAAATACTGAAGTTTAATTATGGAAATATCATTTTCAGGGTGTTGAACGGGGAATCCTACAGGTGTAGGACTGTTTATTTTAGGGGGTTCTCAGGAATCAGGTAAGGGGATAAACTAAACTAGATATTTAATGAAAATATAAGTATAATTTTATAGCATTCAGAAAATGTATGTATATAAATATGTATTATGTTGGGAAATACTGCTGAAACTAATGAGTTATTCTGAATTTATAAAAAACCCATTTTGTGTGGCTTGAGTAGAATTTGTGATAAAATACTGTTTTTTGGGAATATGATACTGATATGGATTTTTATAATAAAATCGGCGTACGGGCTGAGAATTTTTACGTGTATTGTCGGCGTACGAGTCGTGCTATGGATATGATTTGTTGGCATACGGGCCGTGCTATGGATATGATTTACTAGCATATGGGCTGAGTTATGGATATGTTTGCTGGAATATGAGCCGAGCTATAGATATATTTGTTGGCGTACGGGCCGAGCTATGGTAAAATATAAAATACCAGCGTATGGCTGATGATTTTCATAATATATGTATATATGCAAAATGATATGATGATATTGATTTGGTAATTAATGGTATGAAATATTCATATATCACAGTTTCATTATATGCCATATGTTATTAGAACCTGGTTGGTTTAGGCTAGCATTTGCACGGTACCGCAGCTATGTGTTCGTGATCATCACGATATTGTGTTAATGTTGTTGTACGGAGTAGCGTGAGGATGGATAGTCGATGTGGTTTTAAGAAGTGTGAGTGCCCCTAGTGTACAGAGCAAGTCTGGCAGAATCATCGGACTTACAGACTGTACTTTTGACTTGACAGTGGTCGGCCAACCATTGTCATATCCCGCCTTCGGGCCACACAACCCAATCATGTGGGGGTAATATATGACAATAGTTAGTTAACCTACTAGGGTTGCTTTCATATTATGATATTATGAGATGAATTATGCTATGAAAATCCATTATGTTCTGCCATGTTATGATTATACATGTTTTTCCTAAAAATGACACTGACATATTTACTTGAAATGCTTATATATGCTTTTATGTATAACATGGAAAACTCATGTTGCCACACATGAGTATTAGTTTATTTCACTTACTGAGAGGTGTCTCACCCCTAAATTTCATAAACATTTCAAGAGCCTTGGATAGGAGAGCGAATAAAGCTCCACTGTGATAGTTACGATTGATCTACTCTCTCTAAAGGGTATGTATTTTGTGATAGGGTCAGATGGATTTTTGTGGGAAGTGACCCTAGGACTCTTTTGGGTGGTTTACATATGTTACAATAGATATAGTAAATTTGGTATTGTGATGAATGATATTGTATATGGTTTTATGATTTTATGTTTCCTGTTGCTTAGGCTTCCGTACTGTATTTTTGTTGTATCCCTGGTATCCACGGGTCCAGGTGGATTATGATCTGCTGGATATATTACATTGGTTTATTATAAAAGGAAAACAAATATATGAAAATTAAGCAAGTCGTTACAGTTGGTATCAGAGCCTAGGTTGATAGGTTCTATAGACTTTAGAGTGCAGCAGAAATGATACCAGAGTATAGGAAAGAGAATTTGAGGTGTTGTTCTATAGTCTACAGGAAGGACTTCCATGGTGGTTTCTGTGTTTTTCCTAGGGTGACGATTCCAGGAAAATCATAGTAAACTATTGTCGGGTTATGTTCCTAGAAAGTAGGACTGGGGTTAGAAATAAGTTAAGAGTGTTAAGATAGGAGGCCAAGTTTAGCGGGTAAATTATAAGGATAGGATTATTGAGTTGCGTTTGTTGTTTTCAAGGATGGATCCAGGAGGAGGTAGTGCGCATGCGAGTGGCAGTGATGGGGCAGGGCCCTCAGGTGCAGGCGGGATTGACTTTGACACGGTATTACGTAGCGTGCTTTAGCAGGTTATGGCTGAGATTATTAGGAGTTCTAGGGAGCAGGGTGGTCCATCGGTTGGCCATGGATGCACTATTGAGAAGTTTACGAAGATGAATCCTTCGACATTTTCAGGAGGGGCCGATTCTACAGCCGCTGAGAATTGGATGCAGGAGATCGAGAAAGGATAATCTAACATGGAATGGTTGAGTAATGATGTTTCATGTTTGATAATAATACAAGGATCATTATGGACCATCAAGCCACATTCACCAACAAGTGATCCAAGAGAGGCTCAAAGCAACACCAGATTGATCAATGCATAAGGAATCTAAAACCAGCTCAAGCTGAAGTACAAGGGATTTCAAGTGACCATGTCATGGAAGATTTTAAGCTTAGAGTATAAGGTTTTAGGATGAGCAATGTAAGTACTTCAAAGTAGAATATCTGTTGAAATATCATTTGAAGCTCTTTAGGGGAAATACATGGACTTAGAGACTTATTTTAAAACCTCAAAAAATGTTTTATAAAAGAGCAAAGAAAGAGAGTAAAACAGATTTTGGAAACCAAAAGTAAAAAACCAGAAAATGGAAAGTTCAAAAGACCAAAGTCACTGCCCAGAATACTGAAGAGCCAACTTTAGAAGACTGAAGTTTAAGTTCAATCATCTGAAGAATTACTTTAGAAGTCTAAAGATTAATTTAAGTTGTATGAAGATTTATTGGTGAAACACAGAAATAGGCAGATGCACATAAGAAGACTGAACCCTGACTTCAGAAGTTTGAACCCGCAACTTCAGAAGCCTGAACCCCAACTTCTGACATCTGACCCTATGTCCAGTTCAAAATTTTCAAAACTTTAAGGAACTTCAGCTGTCTGAGCCCAATACTTTAGAAGTCTGAACACTGTTAACAGACAAATTTTTTAAATATTTTAAATGTTTTAAATTGGTTTCTTGTGCTCCAAATTTTCTTAAAACTTGGGAAACACTCCAAGTAATCTTGAGTAGCACGAAACTAACTTTATTGGCCTATTAATACATGGTTTTATAGATTGAATTATACCAAGAGTTGAAAAATTTGCTCTAAGCTTTCTTGCATTCAAAGTCATTACTTGCTCAACCTCTTGCAATCTGAAAGTGTTGATATTCTAAAAGTGTTGATCATCATTTCCTGAGTTCTACATACTGATTTCTCATCTAGAGAAAAGGGGACTTGGTGAATTCTAATCTTGAGCTTCAAATTGTATTTCAAATATGATATTTAAAATTTGAAGTATAGAGATTTGAATTGTACTAATCAACTCTATGTGAGAGCACTCTTTGTACAAATCTAGTTGCTGTTTCTCTTCTAGTTATTGGACGGTTTCAAGCTGTTGGATCATTGACCAAATGAGGGAATATCATTTGGAGAGGCGGGCTCTAGCCTACTTGAAGGAGTCGTTGTAAAAGGTGTTGTTCCGCCTGACAAAGGAACTAAGCTAGTGGAATCCTTTGGTGGTTTGCCAAAGGCGAGAATGTAGGCTGGGGATAAGATGAACCTCGTAAAATCTCGGTGTTATTCTCTCCTTCTTACTCTTTACCTTCTGCATTTTACTTGTCCTGCGTAGGCAGAGCTCTCAATTTCTCTCTCAGGATCTCTCGCTTCTTCATCTTCTTTGTTCCTCTCTCCCACTCTCCTCCATCTCGTCTCCGATATTTGGCCGATCAAAAATCCAAAAATATCGTTGGGCTCTACTCGCCGCCACTGACATTTCTACTGGAGCGGATCTGTCGTGGGAGTGGTGTAGGCATATCTCCCGGTGTAAGGCCAAATCTCAAACTTACCTCAATTTCTATTAAACTATAAGCCCCATTAACGAACGAAAATTGTCAGGAGACTCGTAGGGAAATTCTCTACAATCTAGTCAGAGTGGGTTTTCAAATTGGAGCTCCGGGGTACCAATCCTAAATCGGGGGTAAGTTTGATAACTTAGGCTTTTATTAGGCTATTTAGGGTATTCAAAACTTTGGGAAATTTTAGGGAAAGTTACTCTAAGAAACTTAGCCGATGCATTGAGCCAAAAATCTGGTGGTATGTCAGCCTCAGCAATTATAGCTTCTCACCATATCGTGATGGACCTGGAGAGGTTGGGTGTAGAATTGGTAGAAGGGAATCATCAGGCATTCATTTCAAGTCTGGTGGTTTAATCGACTTTATGGGAGAGAATCAGAACAGTTCAGTTAAAAGATGCAGAGTTGGTGGATATTATAGAAAAGATTCAGGATGAGCAACACACATACTTTAATGTTGCTGAGGATAGAGTTCTCAGATTTCACACTCGATTGTGTGTGCCAGATGATGTAGAGATAAAGAGGACAATTCTGGGGGAAGCTCACCGCTCTCTCTATACTGTTCACACAGGTAGCATGGAGATGTATAGAGACTTGCAAGAAACGTTCTGGTGGAGTAACATGAAGAGGGAAATTGCTAAATTTGTGGGTCAATGCTTGACATGTCAGCAGGTGAAGGCAAAACATCACAGGCCAGCGGGACCACTTCAACCACTGGACATCCTTACGTGGAAGTAGGAGCATATCTCGATGGACTTTGTATCGGGATTGCCTTCAGCTTTGCATAGACAGAATGCCATATGGGTAGTGGTTGACAGAATGACGAAGACTGCCCATTTCATTCCTGTTAGAACCAGTTATTCCATGGATAAGCTAGCAGAACTCTATGTTCAGGAGATAGTCAGAATACATGGCGTGGCCATGTCCATTGTTTCAGATCGGGATCCGCGGTTCACTTCCCATTTCTGGAAGAGTTTGCAGGGAGTGTTGGGTTCTCAATTCACTTTCAGTATTGTATTTCACCCTCAGATGGATGGACAGTCCGAACGAACCATTTAGATTCTTGAGGATATGCTGCGGGCATATGTGTTAGATTTTGGGGGTAGTTGGATCCGATATTTGCCGTTGGTTGAGTTTTCATACAATAACAGTCACTAGGACAGCATTGGAATGGCACCATATGAGGCTTTGTATGGTCGTCAGTTCAGATCTCCATTGTACTAGGATGAAGTAGGCGAGCTGTAGATTTTGGGACCAGAACTTGTTCAGCAAGCCTTTGTAAAGGTCGAACTTATCAGGGAAAGGATCAAGGCAGCCCATAGTCGGCAGAAGAGTTATGCGGATACTCGCTGACGAGATCTAGATTTCAAAGTAGGTGATATGATATTCCTGAGGATTGCTCCGATGAAGGGGTGATGAGGTATGGAAAGAAGGGCAAGCTGAGCCTTAGATACATCGGGCCGTTCGAGATTCTAGAGAGAATTGGTTCAGCGGCGTACAAGATAGCACTACCCCTAGTGTTGTCCAGGATACACGATGTGTTTCACGTGTCCATGTTGAGGAGGTATGTTCCAGACCCCTCACATGTGATCAGTTATGTGTCGTTGGAGATCGAGGATACTCTAGCATACGAGGAGGTACTAGCTCAGATTTTGGATCGGAAAATACGGGAACTGCGTACTAAGGATATACCATTAGTGAAGGTGTTGTGGCGAAATCATGCAGTTGGAGAGGCTTCTTGGGAGTTAGAAATGGAAATATACCAGAAGTGCCCACAGCTGTTTAGCGAGGGCTAGTGCCAGACGGGTAAGGGTATGGTTGTATGTAGAGGGATTAGAGTAGGTTGTGTGGTTAGTTGTGTATAGTTTTAATTATGGATAGTCTTTGGGAAAATTTGTTATGATTGTTGTAATGTCTCAAAGGCAGTATTGTAACCATGGTATTACTTCGCCATAAGTGAGGGTAGTTAATAAACGTGGGATGGGGCCGCTATGTGGGTGGCTACTAATTCTTCTATAGATAGGGATCGTGAATTAAGGAGATAATTAGTAATAGTTAACAAATTTCGAGGAAAAAATTTTTGTAAGGAGGGAAGAATGTAGTAATCCTAAAAAAAAAAATATTAAAATAATAATAATAAAAATAAATTAAAATTAAAATTATTTTTAAAAATTAATTAATTAGTTAATTAATTAATAATTATTAATTGAATAATATAATATAATATTAATATAATATTATAATGATATAAAATATATATATATATATATATATATATTTATATGTAATGGTATAAGCTTCTAGGAAGCTTCTTTTAGTTTCACCTTCAAATCCAATATGAAATTGGATTCCTGCGCAGGCAGAGCTCTCAATTTCTCTCTCAGGTTCTCTCGCTTCTTTATTTTCTCTGTTCCTCTCTCCCACTCTCCTCTATCTCGTCTCCAAAATTGGGTCAATCGAAAATCCAAAAATATTGTTGGCCTTTGCTCACCGCCACTGACATTTCTACTGGAGCAGATCTGTCGTAGGAGCGGCGTAGGCATATCTCCTAGGGTATGGCCAAATCTCAAAATTACCTCAATTTCTATTAAACTATAAGCCCTATTAACGAACGAAAATTTCCAGGAGACTCGTGGGGAGATTCTCTACAATCTTGCCGGAGTGGGTTTTCGAATTTGAGTTTCGGGGTACCAATCCTAAATCGGGGGTAAGTTTGATAACTTAGGCTTTTATTAGATTATTTAGGGTATTCAAAATTTAGGAAAATTTTAGGGAAAGTTACTCTAAGAATTATGACGAATAATATGGTGAAATTTGAATTTCAGGTTTCAGGGGTTTTTTAACACCTAGGGCATAGGACGGGGTGTTAGCCGGCTTTTTTAGGAATCAGGTAAAGGGATTAAGTTAAGTTAGTAATTTTATGAAATTTGAATCAATTTAATTGTTATGTTTATACAAATATATTTATTTATTTATTCATTTAGGAATTTAAAGGCTATTTTGAAAACCAACCGTTCGAAGTGGATTTTACGAACCTAGGATATATGGTATGGTATTTTTGAATAAAATGAACGGTGAAAAGTTTGTTTATTTATATGAATATGTCAAAATGTGGAAAATTGTGTGGTAGATGCCTTAATTTGTATGGATTATTGTATATCTGGATTTGAGATTTTGAAATACTGAATTGTTTGAGAAATACTGGAATGGTTGGGGAATACTGGAAATGCTTGTGAAAGTACTAGAATTGTTTATAAAATTCAAGTGTTTGAATTAACGGCCAGTGGCTGGGCATTGTTTGATTGGCCAAGGGTCAGGATTATTATTTGACGGTTGAGGGTCGAGTTTGAATTGATGGCTATATGCCGGATTATATTTTGTGGTTGGGGGTCAGGTTTTGGAATTACAAGGAATAAATGTGAATTAATGTTTTAAATGGTATTTTCTATTATCTAAATTGCATGATATACTTTAGGAACCCTGGGGACCAGTGTATTGTGAGCACGGTACCATTGCTAGTTAGACCATGTGCACCCACATTGTCTGGATAGAAGTGTAGGGGGTCCAGCCGACCGCCTGCGTGAGGTTGAAGTAAGGGCATCGGACCTGCAGCTTTGCTGTGGATGCCCGTAGATGTGTTTGCAGAGGATGTTGTTTTTGACTTTGTTTGGGCTGATTACCCAGGCTTAGTCCAGCCTTCGGGCCGCATAACCCTTGCCATAGGGATGTAAATAGCGTGTTTGTTGCAGGGAGTGTCATATATGCATATTTGTTAATTTATGTGAATACTATTAATTAATAAGATAACTTTGAGGGCTTACTGAGAAAGGTGAGTACCCTGGTAGCAGTAATGGTAGTAGAGCAGAGGGAAGCTACTTGTATGGGCGGGTAATCTTCCCTATCCTCGGCTAATTGTGTATGTGAGTGTGAAATAAGAATGTTTTCATAAATGTGTTTATCTGTTTGGTGAACTAATTATTTTCTGTACACTAAATGCATACTGGCCACACACTGACATTAACTAAGGCTTTCCCTTATTGAGTTGTGCCTCACCCCTACTTTACAAACTGTCTTTTTAGAAATTCTAGAGATCGGATCTAGCAGGCTAGAGGAGTCGGGCTAGTAGTGTAAATTTTATGGAGGTAGTGTGTAGATAGAGATTTTATTTTTGTTTAGTTTTATGGGATGTAATTATGTGAAAATGGATATATTCGTGTATAAAGATAGTTAGAACTTTGGTAATGTAATTCAAGGATTTTATATTTTATTTGCACTACGTATGTATGTTTTATATTTGATGAATAAGGTATCAGGTACACTGATGTCACTAAAGTAGCACTCCGGGCCCATGTGGTGGGTCGGGGTCTTTACAGGTTTTACATACGTTCTTGTTGTTACACTAAAACAAGTAAAAGCTTTAAAAAGAGCCTAAAAGTTTTAAATTGTACAATTTACCCCCCTTTTGGGAATCATATTCTACTTTCAATTGGTATCAGAGCCAAGTTATATTAAATCTTAACAAGAAGCTATATAAAGATCAAATGGCACTCATAGGAATATATCCCTTCAGGGAGGGTTAATCCGTCCACCAATCTTTTGTGGAAGAAACTATACCTTTTGGAAACAACATATGAGGATTTATCTTCAAACTATGGATTGGAAGGCTTGGGAGATTGTAATGGATGGTGACCTAATTCGCCTTAAACTAGTAGATTGAAAACAAGTCCCTAAGGAGAAAAAGGATATGACTGACTTAGATCACAAAATGTTGCAAGTAAATTTAAGTACTATCAATGCTTTGTATTATGCTTTAGTTATTAATGAATTTAATAGAGTTATGGCTTGCAAAACAGTCAAAGAAATTTGGGATAAGCTAGAAGTAACTTATGAAAGAACGGTTGATGTTAAAGACAATAGGATTGATATGTTAACTAGTGAATATGAAGCCTTCAAAATGAATCCAGATGAAACCCTCACTAGTATGTATTTAAGGTCTACTCACATAATCAATTCTCTCAATGCCTTAGGAAAGACCTACACCACCTATGAAATGATTCGAAAAATACATAAAGGTTTTCCACCCATATGGGAACCAAAGGCCACTGCATTAACGAAAGGTAGGAACCTTAAAACCACTTCACTAGATGAACTTATAGGTTCACTGCTCACTTATGAAATGGCCTTGAGGGAAAGGAATCCCTAACCTAAGCACAAGAAATCTATTGCTTTAAAAGCCGCTAATGAAAGTTCAAGTGATGATGATAGTAAATCAAGTGATCTAGACCAAGATGAATTGACATTTATTACTAAAAGACTTGGCAAGTTCTATAGGAGAAACAAAAAGTTCCCTAGAAAGTTTAGTAAAACAAAATCTGAAAAAGGGGAAACAAGTAGGAAGAAAATAAAAATAAAAATGATCCACCTACATGTTATCATTGCCAAAAGCCAGGTCATATCAAACTGGACTGCCCTCAACTCAACAAGGAAAAGAAGAAAAAGAAGATAGCTATGAAAGCAACATGGGATGACACAAGTTCAAGCGAAATGGAAAACGAGACAAGCGGGCAAAAGATAGCCAACATGAGCTTCATGGCATACAATGAAGAGCTAAATTCGTACTACTCCTCATTAGAAGAATCCAGTAGTGAATCATGTGATGAATCTTGTGATAGTATGCCTTCATACAAAGAACTTCAAGTTGAGTTGTTTGCCTTACATAAAAGATTTATCAAAGTTTCTAAAAGAAATATAACTCTAAAAGAAAAAAAATGAAAATCTAATGAAACAACTCGAAACCTCTAAATCTATTGAAAAAAAGAAAGAAACCCACATTGGAAATCTAAAAGAGAAAATAAATGATATGACTCAAGATATAGTCAAATTACAAGTAGATGATCAAAATAAGAGGGATTTAGAAATAAGTGATCTTAAAAAGACAATTGAGGATAAAGATAAAATTATCTACAACTTCACAAAAGGAAAAAAAAAACTTTGAGAAAATGGTTGGACAACAAAGGATGCATGGAAATAAAGAAGGAATTGGCTATAATAAAATAACAAATAAAAGAAAGAAGAAGTTGTACATGGGATACTATGTGAAAGAAGCCAAATATTATGCTAGTACTTCCTCAACCAATGTACATGAACATACTACTTGGTACATGTGCAAGAACAAAGGACATATTTTGTTTAATTGCCCACTTAAAAAGAAATATGTTAAAATTAAAAATGAATGGAAAGTAAACAATGGAACTAGATATGATTTAAAGAAAGTTAAGAAAATTTGGATTCCAAAAGTAACACCTTAAATCCTTTATTGTAGGTATGCTTTAAGACAACACCATCAAGGAAAAGGTGGTACTTGGACAGCGGGTGCTCAAGACATATGACCGGAGATAGAACTAAGTTCACTACATTAACACAAAAAGATGGGGGATACGTAACCTTTGTTGACAATGTCAAAGGTAAAATTTTCGGAATTGGCAAAGTAGGTAAGGAGCACTCACTTACAATTGATGATGTGTTGTTAGTAGATGGTTTGAAGCATAATGTATTAGTTATTAGTCAACTCAGTGACAAAGGTTTTGAAATCATCTTTAAGAAAGACAAATGTATAATTCAAAATCCTAAGAATAGTGAAATTTTATTCACAACTCATAGAATGAACAATGTGTATTGCATAAATCTTGGTAATTTAATATCTTAAGATGTAAGTTGCTTGGCTGCACTAAATGAAAATAGTTGGTTTTGGCATAGAAGATTAGGACATGCTAGCATGGATCTTCTATCTAAATTGTCTAAGAAGAATCTAGTAAAAGGCTTACCAAATACTAAATTTATAAAAGATCAAATTTGCGATGCTTGCCAATTAGGAAAACAAGTCAAGACAAGCTTTAAAAAGAAGAAATACATATCAACTAGCAGGCCCTTAGAACTCATGCACTAACACTTGTTTGGACCTACTAGAACTCAAAGCTTAGGTGGAAAACAATATGCTTTTGTGATTGTTGACGATTATTCTAGATGCACATGGGTATTGTTTTTAGCCAATAAAGATGAAGCTTGTAATATGTTAATAACTCTATGCAAAAAATTCAAAATGAGAAAGGTTATAATGTTACCAACTTTAGGAGTGGTCAAGGTAGAGAATTCAAAAATAAAGATGTTGAAATTTTGTAGTGATCATGATATAAATCATAATTTTTTAGCTCCTAGAACTCCACAATAAAATGGAATTGCTGAGAGGAAAAATAGAACCCTTCAAGAAATGGTGAGAACGATGTTAAATGAAAACAATTCACCTAAATATTTTTGGGCTGAAGCTGTAAATACAGCTTATTATGTGATAAATAGGGTATCTATTAGATCAAGTCTAAACAAGACACCTTATGAACTATGGAAAGGTAGAAGGCCTAACATAGCTTACTTCCATGTATTTGGGTGTAAGTATTTTGTTCTAAATAACAAAGATGACTTTGGGAAATTTGATGCCAAATCAAATGAAGGTATTTTATTAGGATATGTTACAAATAGTAAAGCCTATATGATCTATAATAAAAGAACAATTACTATCGTTGAATCAATGCATGTAACTTTTGACGAATCAAATCCCTTTGCAAATGATATCAAGAATGACGAAAAAGAAGATATCACACAAAAGGGAGAAAATATTGAAATTAAAGAAGAAATAAAAGAAAACAATGAAGAAACTTCACAAGAAAAACCCATAGAAAATCAAGAATTATCAAAAGAATGGAAATATGTTAAAAATCATCCAAAAGATCAAATTATTGGAGAACCATCAAAAGGAGTAACCACCAGATCATCATTGAGGAACATATGCAACCTGATGCATTTCTATCTTAAGATGAACCAAAAAATATAGAAGAAGCATTAAATGATGATTCATGGATTATGGCTATGCAAGAAGAGCTCAATCAATTTGAAAGAAGTCAAGTATGGCAATTAGTGCTCAAACCTAAAGATCATTCAATCATAGGAACTAAATGGGTCTTTAGAAACAAGAAAGATGAAAATGGGATAGTTGTTAGAAAAAAAGTTAGGCTAGTAGCTCAAGGATATAATCAAGAAGAAGGTATAGATTATGATGAAACCTTTGACCCTATAACTAGAATGGAAGCAATTAGAATGCTTCTAGCCTATGCAACCCATAAGGATTTTAAGCTATATCAAATGGATGTAAAAAATGCTATCTTAAATGAGTATATAAATGAAGAAGTCTATGCAAAACAACCACTTGGTTTTGAAGACACAAAACATCTCAATCATGTATTTAAATTAACCAAAGCCTTGTATGGTTTAAAACAAGCTCCTAGAGCTTGGTATGAAAGACTAAGCAAATTTCTACTTAATAATGATTTTTCAAGAGGAAAAGTTGACAGCACCTTATTTATAAACAATAAAAACAAACTCATGCTAATAGTACAAATATATGTGGATGACTTCGTGTTTGGAGCTACAAATGAAGAATTATGTAAAGAATTTGCAAATTGCATGCAAAAAGAGTTCAAAATGAGTATGATGGGAGAGTTAAATTATTTCCTAGGGTTACAAATCAAACAAGCCAAAAGTGAAACTTTTATAAATCAAACAAAAAACATTAAAGATATGTTGAAAAATTTTGACATGGAAGGAAGTAAACCCATAGGAACTCCTATGGGCACCTCAACAAACCTTGATAAAGATGAAAAGGGAAAATCAATGGACACAAAACATTATCGAGGAATAATAGGAAGCCTATTGTACTTGACAGCCAGTAGACCCGATATCATGTTTAGTGTATGCATGTGTGCTAGATTTCAATCAGTGCCTAAGGAATTTCATCAAGTCACTGTTAAAAGAATACTAAGGTACTTAGAAGGTACTCTTGATTTAGGATTGTGGTATCCCAAGGACACTAATTTTGAAATGATTAGTTATTCGGATGTGGATTACGCTGGATGTAAAATAAATAGAAAAGTACTACTGGCACTTGTGACTTTTTAGGACGCTCACTAGTATCTTGGTTTTCAAAGAAGCAAAATTCCGTAGCTTTATCCACAACCGAAGCCGAATACATAGCTGTCGGGAGTTGTTGTGCACAAACACTATATATGAAACAACAAGTAAAATACGTCAATTTTGAATACCAAACAATATCAATTAAGTGTGACACACACAAGTGCAATAAAAATTTCTAAAAATTGTATTTCACACTTAAGAACTAAGCACATTGATATAAGACACCACTTTCTAAGAGATCATGTTCAAAAAGAAGATATAAAACTTGAATTTATCAATACGAATGATCTATGGGCAGATATATTTACAAAACCTCTCAGTGAAGAAAGATTTATAACTATAAGGAGAGAACTTGGATTAATACATAGCTGGGAAGTGTTTTAGAAAGCAATTATGAATTTTTTTCTGAACTTCAGTCGTCTGCTCCTAAATCCCTAAACGACTTAACACCATAGATTGCAGGTTTAGAAGACTGAACCTGGACTTCAAATGTCTGGGAGACTACTAACTTTTAAAATTCAGGATCTAGAAATCTTCAGATAACTAAAGATAATCTTTAGTCTTCTAAAGTCGTGGAGTTTAAATATAACAACTCTTTCAAAACCCTAATTTCAGACATCTGAAGTCTGTTCCATCACTCCTTTGAACTCACCTCTCTCTATCTCCCTCCACTCTCAACCAAAAATCCTTCAATCCAAAGTCCATTCACTCTTCAAAAATCACTCTCACACATTTTAAGGTTATCAAATCAAGTTTTTTTCGCCTACTCCAATCATGCCTCGCACCAAACAAATGGCAAATCGTGGATCTTCTTCAGGAAGGGATGACCAAAATATTGACAAATGACTTGTTGCACCACAAGCCAAACTCCATTATCGTGGCTCTCTTGGCACCGTTGATCCTATTCTAGGTAAGGTCTTACATATCTCCTTCTTCATTGATGAATTTCCTGAAATTCTCCCGTTATTTAAAAATACAAGATGGCATGATTTTATTGTTCAGCAACCTAAAGGCACCTTTCCACATCTTGTCAAAATATTCTACGCAAACTTGATTTATGAAAATGGCATTTTTTCATTTGAAGTTAAGGGGAAGAAAATTCTTTTAAATTCTGAAATACTATCTCCTATCTTCAAAATCACTCCAGGAGAATTTGAATGTCCCACTCTCACTCAATCCTAGATTTTGGAACAAGGTTTTATTCCTGAGATCTTTCTACCATTAATTATGGAAAGCAAACCTGTTTACTTTGGGCATCCTTCGTCGTATGAGCAACTCAATTTAAAAGCCCAAATTCTACATAAGATTATTTCCTATAATATTCTCCCCAAACAAGGTTTGTTCGATCATCTTTTATACATAGAATGTTTTGTTCTTTGGTTTCTTCTTAAAGGAAAAAAAACTAGATTTGGTTAGCATTTATTATAAAATGGATGTGGGCCAAACTAGAATCCACTAGGGTTGTTCTCCCCTATGGTGGTGTTCTCACCCTTCTCTTTGCTCATCTTCATTTCTCAAATGCTTCCGAATTCTTCGTTAAAAGAACCCGATATGATCTTTTCAATATTACCACATTAAAACAAATGGGGTACGACAAAGGCAATGAGGGTTGGTACTTTAAGGCTGGTAGACCTCAGCGTGCTCCAGCAGCCTTAGCAGTAGCTCCTCCTCCTCCTACACATGATCAAGGATCTTCACAAGAAGCACCATCGTGGTTTTTGTCCTTTCAAAAAGACTTCTCCACTTTCTCATCTGAAGTGTGATCTGGGATTCAGAGTATCAAGGAGAAAGTCACCTTACTTGATCAGCACATAACCCGGATTGAGGAACATCGGGTACATTCCTCTAGGTGTGGTGATCCCATGGACATCAGCTCAGCTCCTTGCAGTGAAGTTGATAGTTCTAAAGAAGAAATTGAGGACAACTAAGAAGGATCTAAGGAAGAAGAAGGTCAGAAAGAAGAAGAAAAAGAAGGTCAAGAAGAAGAAGAAGGTCAAGAAGCAGGCTAGGAAGAAGAAGGAGACAAACAGGAAGATGAAGAAAATGAAGATAGAGTAGATAACTAGTTGGTGTTGTATTTAGGAATTGTTTGAGTTGTATGACACTGTTTGAGTTGTTTGACTAGATGAAGTTGTTTTATGAGTTGTTTGTTTTTGCTACTTTTTGAATGTAATTCCATCTATGTGTAATGACATCTTTGCTGTTATAAAATGTCTCTATTTCCTATCCCTTGTTTCTTTTTGAATAATGACAAAGGGGGAGAAAATTGTTAGCAAAGATAATACAAAATGAGCTAAAATGTAATCTGCTATATGCTAAAGTGAAATATGACACAAAGTGTAATATGCTATATGCTAAAATGAAATATGACACAATATGGCACATAACTTGTAAAGTGAAGCAAGTAAAGGTAAATAAGTTATACAAATATAAGAAATCATACTTTAAGTGATACATGTCTTGTGAATGAATTATACATGTTGGATAATATGCTATTTGTTTACTTGAAATTTTTATCATTACTCTTATCAAATGTTAAAAGGATGCTTATTGTAAGGGGGAGCCTTTTTCAAAGGAACTCTCAAATTTGCTCCTTGTTTGTCATCATAAAAAAGGAGGAGATTGTTGGCCTAACCGAGTTTTTCAATCAGTTTTGGTGATAACAAAAAAAGGATAATCTGACTTGGAATGGTTGAGTAATGATGTTTTAGGTTTGATAATAATACAAGGATCATTATGGACCATCAAGCCACATTCACCAACAAGTGATCCAAGAGAAGCTCAAAGCAACACTAGATTGATCAATGCATGAGGAATCTAAAATTAGCTCAAGCTAAAGTCCAAGGGATTTCAAAGTGACCATGTTATGGAAGATTTTAAGCTTAGACTATAAGGTTTTAGGATGAGCAATGTAAGTACTTCAAAGTTGAATATCTGTTGAAATATCATTTGAAGCTCTTTAGTGGAAATACATGGACTTAGAGACCTATTTTAAAACCTCAAAAAATGTTTTATAAAAGAGCAAAGAAAGAGAGAAAAATAGATTTTGGAAACCAAAAATAAAAAACCAGAAAATGGAAAGTTCAGAAGACCGAAGTCACTACCCAGAAGACTGAAGAGTTAACTTCAAAAGACTGAAGTTTAAGCTTAGTCGTCTGAAGAATTACTTCAGAAGTCTGAAGATTAAGTTTAGTCGTCTGAAGATTTATTGGTGAAACACAGAAACATGCATAAGCACATCAGAAGACTGAACCCTTACTTTAGATGTCTAAACCTGCAACTTCAGAAGTCTGAACCCCAACTTCGGATGTCTGACCTTGTGTCTAGTTCAAAATTTTTAAAGCTTTAAGAAACTTCAGCCGTATGAGCCCGATACTTCAAAAGTCTTAACACTGTTAATGGACAAATTTTTTAAATATTTTAAATGTTTTAAATTGGTTTCTTATGCTCCAAATTTTCTTAAAACTTGGGAAACACTCCAAGTAATCTTGAGTAGCACGAAACTAACATTATTGACCTATAAATACATGATTTTACAAATTGAATTATACCAAGAATTGAAAATTTTCCTCTAAGCTCTTTTGCATTCAAAGTCATTGCTTGCACAACATCTTGCAATTTGAAAGTGCTGATATTCTAAAAGTGTTGATCATCAATTCCCGAGTTCTACATACTGATTTCTTATTTGGAGAAAAGAGGACTTGGTGAATTCTAATCTTGAGCTTTGGATTGTATTTCAAATTTGATATTTAAATTTTGAAGTATATAGATTTGAATTGTACTAATCAGCTTTGTGTGAGAGCACTCTTTGTACGCATATACTTGTTGTTTCTTTTGTAGTTATTGGACGATTCCAGGCTTGTTGGATCGCTAACCAAACGAGGGAATATCGTTTGGAGAGGCGAGCTTTAGCCTACTTGAAGAAGTGGTTGTAAAAGGTGTTGTTCAACCCGGCAAAGGAACTAAGCTAGTGAAATCCTTTGGTGGTTTGCCAAAGGCGAGGACGTAGGTTGGGGATAAGTTGAACTTCGTAAAATCTTGGTGTTCTTCTCTCTTTCTTACTCTTTACTTTTTGCATTTTACTTGGACTTTTTGGATGCAAATTGATTGATTGCAGGGTTTAAGTAAAAATTTAGAGAAGACTCTTAATTCTAGAAAGTATGTTTTAATTAACCTTTTGCGAAAACCCTCAAGGGAGTATGTTGGTTAATTTGCGGAACTCTTAATTAAGAGAGCGCATTACAAGAAAAAAAAAAAAAAAAAAGGGTTTGCATATAATCACAAGGTTATTACAAAAGGCTGAAAGCATCAAGTTCTTGTTTATTTTGATTGATTGATTTCAATATAATGGTTGATTGGAATTTGTGGTGTGTTTTGGTTTGATTAATTTACCTACATTCTTTTTATAACACTAAAACAAGTAAAAGCTTTAAAAAGAGCTTAAAAGTTTTAAATATTCCAATTCACCCTCCTCTTGGGAATCATATTCTACTTTCACTTATGAAGTTGCCCATTTGTTTAGTTCGGTCGACTTGGCAATCAAGGCATAATTGTGGTTGGTCTGCTGGGCATATTCAAATTACATTTTTAGCCCTTATGTTCTCACCCATCGACTGGCCCAATTAAAACTATGGGAGGTCAATTGACTGGGCTTACTATGAAAACTTCAATTTTTGGCCTCGAGGACACTCTAGTCGATTGGCCTTAGAAAAAAAAATGAGTTTTTGGTCAAGTCTTTGATTTCAAAAGCACATTAAACCTTTTGTGAAAATGTTTAATTTTGACTATAAAAGGTTTTCCTTTAATTTGGGGTTCCTAAGGTCAATCTATGATCTTAGTAGAGCTTCAAATTAAATCAATTAACATGCATGCACAAATAAATCCTAATTACTATTACAACTTAAACACCAAAGTCTTTAAGCTCTACTCTCTTGGAATACGCCATGGAATATGATCTTTTATATGCATTTCCAGGCTTCATATTACATCATTGTCTGTGCTATCAAAAGGATGAACATGTGCACACACTAAGCACATAATGAGATGTTGTGATTTTTCATAATCAAAATAGGAATCAAACTTAAAAAGTCAACAGGAATATATCATTCTTGAATTTGTAAATACAGATGAACAATGGGTTGACATTTTCCCAAAACCTCTTTTAGAGGATAGGTTCATCTCAATACAACGAGAATTAGAATTATTACATAGTGGAGAGGTGATTTAATAAGGAGACTGTTGGCCTAACATGACTTTCGAATCTTGTTTTGATGATAACAAATGTAGGTTTATTTAACAAGTTGTTGTTTAAGTGATGTTATTTCAGGAAACCTTGTATGACAAAGTTCAAAACAATCAATGAAATGAAAAGTTCAAGATCACAAGTACTATAAAGTATACTCCATCAACAAAGTGATCAAAAGAAAGCTTAAGAGGAAGCTCAAAGAATATTGAAGCATAAGTCTAAGAGGATTCAAAGCAAAGATATATATATGAAGACTTCAAGTTTAGAGAGTTTTTATGTCTTTAGGATGTCTTATGTGAGTACTTCATTACAAATATCATTTTGAAATACTTTGAAGCTCATTAGGGGTTGATATGGACTTAGAGACCTTATTTTGAAAACCCCAAAAAATATTTTTTAAAAGTAACAAAGTAAGATTGTAAAGCCTCGAAACCCCTTGTGGGTCCGGGGTGCTACTTTAGTGACGTCTGTGTACCTGATATCATCTCAAAATAATAAATACGCAACAGAAGTAATGAAATACTCTCCATACATACATTACCAGCGTTCTAAGTCCTTTTATACATATGAGTTCCCAAACATCCATATTACAACTTGACCCAAAACTGGACAACTAGTTCGGTTCATACAACCATAGTACATATCCATTAACTTACAACATAACTTACATACACCAAAGATCATACAAATCTTTCCCAAAAAGACTATTCTAACTTCCACCCCCTTGACGCTGCTAAGCACGATACCTGTTATTTCCTGAAAAGATAATCTGTATATTGAGGTGAGACACTTCTCAGTAAGGGTGATCAAGTTAATATCAGTGTGTGGGTAGCATGCATTAGTGTTTATAGAAAACATCCATTCTCTATATACCCATCTTTACATTATATGTACTTATATAGTTGAAAGTACTTGTTTTATTTTCCTAACATAAACATTTCATTAATCACATAACATCATTTACATAAATATACAGATATGTATAAAAGATACCTCCTAGGACTAACGCCATGTATAAACCCCTCGTGGTCAGGGTTGTGCTGCCCGAAGGCTGGACTAAACCTAGGGTGATCAACCTAGATAAAGTCAAACATAAATCTGCGTCTAACACCATCCACGTAGGCATCCGCAATTTCTTGCGTGCTCCGATTGCCCTATCATGTCCTGAAAGTCTGAGCTTCTCGGTAAGGTACACCCTCTATTGAGGCTAATCGGTTGAAACCACCCGAACCACTCTCACAGTACAGTGTGGGCGAACATGACCACATATATAATTCATAGAAATGGTACCGTGCTCATAACATAATGGCCCTCAAGGATCCTAAAGCATAGCGTGCAATTTAAGTAATAAAAATCATATTTCATATTCATTTCATATAAAACATGACATAGAACAAAACTCGGCCCTTGCGGTCATCATACATATAAAAATCGGCCCTCGCGACCATCACATGTTTAAAACTCAACCCTCACGACCATCATATAAATCTTCCTGCGTTTTCATAGACAGTTCCAGTATTTCACAACCATTCATCTTTTCAGTTATTAAATAGTATATACCTATCATTCACCTGTCACACAATTTCTTGTACTGTGAATATAGCCCGTAGGCAACCAAGAAAACATAGCATATATAGTTTAAGACATAAAACCGAACTTTCCACTGTTCGTTTTACTGAACATACCATAACATATATCCTAGGTTTGAAAACGAATCGTTTGAACGGTTTTTTTTAGAAACTTCAACTGAAAAACCTGAATATACTTACTTGATAAACATTTCTAACGGTTCAATTTCATTTAAAAGCTGACTTAACTTAATCCCTTTACCTTTTTTGAAAAAGAATCTGAAACGCTAGAAAAATGATTCCTAGCTTTTTCCTAAAATCAAGAATATGCTCCTTTAGGATTGTAGATATTCTCTCCTTGATCCTTATGGTAACTTTCGATTGTTGATTCGGGCGACAAACAATGAAGAAATTGAAGAGAGAGAGAGAGTGTGTGATTTGTGGTTCTAGAGAGAGAGAGAGAGAGAGAGAGAGAGAGAGAGAGAGAGAGAGAGAGAGAGAGAGATATTTCTTAATGAAGACGCAAACAAAAATCCTATTTATAGATTCTTGACCCGGTCAAATTCATCGACAAAGTGACGCCTTCATTGACGAGCTACAGAAGGCCATTTATTGATGAAAGAAGGGCTTCACTAACGAACCCTAATCCTGATATTTTTTTGGCCATTCTGGATCTCTTCATCGATGGGACTCTGAATTTTGGCAACGAAACACCTAAGGGGCCTTGTCGACGAGAACTTGGACCTCGTTGATGAAGCCTGTTGTTCTACTTTTAAAATTTTCATTTCTTCTTTAATTTTCGTTTTTTTTCTAGGTTTGGGTCTCTACAATCTCCCCTTCTTATAAAAATTTCATCCTCAAAATTTGCCAACTATTTTCCATCACATCATCTGAACTATTACGGCTTCGACTCTAGGAAGAGCCGGCGGCCACCCACATAGCAGTATCATCCCAAATTTATTACTTACCCTCACTTATGGTGGAGGAATACTGTGGTTACACATAGTCTCTCTAGAATTTACAATGCCTTACATAATTCTCCCAGAGACCATCCATACATAAACTCATAAACAACTGACAAACTAAACATACTTATATCACCTGACTTGCATATAAAACTAATACATACCTGTTCAATCATACCGGTCTATCTAACATTGATCATCATTGAAAAGTTATGGGTACTTCTGGTGTATTTCTCTTTCTAGCTCCCAAGAAGCCTCCTCGACTGCATGATTATGCGACAATACCTTCACTAATGGTATTTCTTTCATATGTAGTTTCTATACCTTCCAATCTAGAATCTGAACTGGTACCTCCTTGTACGTCAAAACATCCCCAACCTCTAAGGGTTCATAGCTGATCATATTCAAAGGATCTAATACATGATTCCTTAGCACTGATACATGGAAGATGTTGTGAACTCTAGATAATGCTAGTGGTAACGCCACTCGATAAATGAATGGACCAATCCTTTCCAGGATCTCAAACATCCTAATGTACCAAGGAATCAAATTACCTTTCTTTACGAACCTAAGCACTCCCTTCATTAGAGTAATCCTCAAGAATACCATATCCCCGATCTTGAACTCTAGCATCCGTCTGCAAGTATCTACATAACTCTTCTACTAACTTTGTGCTACTGTTCGCCTACCTCATCCCAGTACAACAACGATCAACACTGACGACCATACAAGGCCTCATATGGTGCCATCTCAATACTGGCCTGATAACTATTATTATACAAGAACTCGACTAACGACAGATATTTGATCCAACTTCCACCAAAATCCAAAACACATGTGTGTAGCATATCCTCCAAAATCTGAATGGTCCTCTCAGATTGCCCGTCCGTCTGCAGGTGAAATGCAGCACTAAAGGTGAGTTGATTTCCTAAGGCGTCTTGCAAACTCTTCCAGAAATGAGAGGTAAATCGTGGATCTTGATCTGAAACTATAGAAACTGGGATGCCATGAAGTCGTACTATCTCTTGCACATAAAGCTTTGCCAGCTTATCCATGGAATAACATACACTGATTAGAACAAAGTGTGCAGTCTTCATCAGTAGATCCACTATAATCCAGATAGCGTTGTGCTCAGGCACTGCCAAAGGCAATCCTAACACAAAGTTCATTGAGATATGCTCCCACTTCCACTTTGGGATGTCAAGTGCCTGTAGTGGTTTTGCTGGCCTTTGGTGCTCGGCCTTCACCCGCTGACACGTCAGACACTGCCTTATGAAATGGGCGATCTCTCTTTTCATGTTAGACCACCAGAAAGAACTTCACAGATCCCTGTACATCTTTGTGCTTCCTGGATGTACCGTATATAAAGAGTGATGTGCCTCTTCCAAGATGGTTCATTTAATCTCGTCATCATTCGACTCGCAGATCCTGGTGTGAAATCTCAACACCCCGTCATCTGAGACATGGAAATCTGTGTTTAACCCATCTTGTATCCCACTCACAATCCCTGCTAGCTCTATATCTTTCATCTGAGCTGAACTAATCCTCTTCTGTAAGGTTGTTTGCACTACCAGGTTAGTAATGAATGCCTGGTGATTTCCTTCTACTATCTCTACCCCTAACCTTTCCAAGTCCATCCTGATACCATGCTGAATCTCAATCACTGAGACTAATGCAGGCACCAACTTCCAACTTAACACATCAGCTACCACATTAGCTTTCCCAGGGTGGTAACTAATAGTACAGTTGTAGTCTTTAATCAATTCAAGCTACCTGTGTTGCCTCATATTCAACTACTTTTGGGTGAAGAAGTATTTGAGACTCTTATGATCAGTAAAGATCTCGCACTTTTCACCGTATAGGTAGTGTCGCCAGATCTTCAGTGCAAATACAACTACTGCCAGCTCTAAGTCATGTGTAGGGTAATTCTTCTTTTACTCCTTGAGTTGGTGAGAAGCATACACAATAACTTTCCCTTGTTGCATCAAAACACACCTGATCCCTTTCTGGGATGCGTCCCTATAGATCACGTAACTACCATCCCCTGATGGAATGGTCAACACTAGGGCTGTGACTAGATGTTGTTTTAACTCCTAGAAGCTCTGTTCACACTCACTAGTCCAGTCAAACCTACTGTTCTTTTTCATAAGCTGTGTCAAAAGACCCGACAGCCTAGAAAAACCCTCGATAAATCGACAATAGTACCCTGCCATACCAAGAAACTTCTCATCTTATGTATGTTCTTCAGTCTTGCCCAGTTTACTACTGCCTCTACTTTGCCTGGGTCCACTGATATTCCTTCCATGGACACTACATGTCCCAAAAATGCAACCTGCTCTAGCTAGAACTAGTATTTCTTGAATTTAGAAAACAATCGCTTCTCTCTGAGTACCTAAAGTACCAACCTCAAATGAGTTTCATGCTTTACATGACTCTTTGAATAAATCAGGATGTCATCAATGAACATTACCACGAACTGATCTAAGTACGCATGGAACACCCTATTCATCAGATCCATGAACGTTGCAGGAGCATTCATCAAACCAAACGGCATAACCAAAAATTCATAATGGCCATACCAGGTTCAAAAGGCTATCTTCAATACATCCTCTAACTTCACCTTCAACTGGTGATACCTAGATCATAGATTGATCTTAGAGAAAACCTGAGTACCCTTCAACTGGTCAAACAGGTCGTCAATATGTGGTAACGAGTATTTATTCTTTACTGTTACCTAGTTAATTTCTCTATAGTTGATGCACATCCTAATCGACCAATCTTTCTTATTCATGAACAACACCGACACTCCCCAGGGTGATACACTCGGTCTAATGAAACCATTATCCAGAAGTTCCTGTAGTTGCTTCTTTAACTCTTTCAGTTCACTCGGAGTCATTCGGTATGGAGCCTTGGAGATTGGCGCCATCCCTGGAGTCAATTCAATGGCGAACTCCACTTCACGATTAGGAGGTAACCCCGGTAAGTCCTCCGAAAACACATCCAAGAACTCCCGTATCACTGGGATATTCTCTAACTTCTGTCCTTCCTTTAGTGCTTCTTTCACATACGCAAGGTACTTCTGACAACCCCCTAGAAGTAATCTCCTTGCCTATATCATTGAAAAGACTTGTGATGCAAAGTGCACACACAACCCTATGAATTTAAACTCCTGCTCCCCTAGAGGCCTGAATACCTCCTCCTTCCCGTAAACATCTATACTTTCTTAGCTGGATGCTAGCCAATCCATCCCTAGAATAACATCAAATCCATGCATATCGAAAATGATTAGACTAGCAGGCGACCTTCTCCCCTGGATTTCCACTGGGTAGTTTCTAACCACCTTGCTGCATACAATAACCAACCTTATCGATGTGACTACACATAGCTCGACTCTTAACAACTGAGTCTCTACTCCGCACATTTTAACAAACCCTCGAGACAAAAATGAGTGAGTCACACCTAAATCGAATAGTACAGTAGCTTTATTGGAAAACATATAAATAATACCTGTAACTACGTCTCCTACATGCTCGGCATCACCCGGCGTCATAGAGTACCCTCGTGCCTGGGCTGTATTCCCTTGGTGACCACCTCGGGGTGCCTAATTCCCTCTCCCATACTGCTATTGTTGAGGGGTATAATTTAGTGTTGTAGGATAGTCCCGCACCTGGTGCTCTACTACACCGCAGCGGTAGCAAAAAATCGTTTCAGCCCTACACTCACCCCAATGCTTCTTATGGCATTTGAGACAGGTGGCACTCTAGGAATTGCCCTACGAGGCTCAAGATCCTGACACTTGTCGTTGGCTCAATGAACTACTAGGCTGCTTCCAGGAGTTCTAGCTAAAGCTAAACTGAGACCCATGAGACAAGGGCCTCTTCTTCTACTTCGCCTTACTCTCCCCTTCCTAAATACTGGCCTCCACCGCCATGGCTCTGTCCACCAACTCAGTAAAGCTCTGGACCAATAAAGCCACCACCTGCATGCGTATTGCCTATCTTAACCCTCTTTCAAACATCTGAGCCTTCTTCGGCTCATCAGGGCCATACGTGGAGCGAATCAGGATAGGTCCACAAATCAGGCTGCATACTGCTGTATAGTCATGGACCCCTGGGTCAAACGTAAGAACTCCCAAGCCTTTACCTCCCGAATGGCAACAGGGAAATATCTGCTGAAGAATATCTCCCTAAAACAGGTCCAGGTAATAAATACAAACCATGGACGCTGTTCCTCCACTAGCCTAGCAAATCTCCACCACCTATTTGCCTCCCCCACTAGTTTGAAGGCAGCAAACCTAACCTTCTACTCCCTGTGCACTCCAACACACCTAACAGTTCCTCCATTTCTTGAATCCAGTCTTCCACCACAATCGGGTTCGGTCCTCTCGTTAATGCTGGCGGATTCGTCTGAGAAAACTATTGGAACATACAACCTCTATCATTCGCTAGCTAACCCTACTCATGAGAATCCCTCTGAATTTCCTTCCTAGCATGGCATGCTATACTGCGTAGCACAGCCGAGGCCTCAACATCATCTTCACTGGAGGCATCGACATGATTGTCCCCTCCAGATAGGACCTCTTTTCCCTTAGGTTCCATCCTAAAGATAGGATAGAAGCTGACTTAGAAATTCCACATTTATCATGGTTGATACAAATATGGAATGACTAATAGTTAAAGTATACAAGTTTGCAGTTAAAAGAAATCACTTATACATTACTACTACAAAACTACCAATGTATCGGCCCCTAATCATAACGCCGACCCTGCATACATACTTTTCTGACCTATCGTTCCCAACCTAAATTTCCTAGCTCTAGTCCCTCAACCTAGAAACAAAACCATTGATGGATTTACTATGATTTTCCTGAAATCGTCACTCTAGGAAAAACACAGATGACCGTCAGAAGATCACCATCCCTAAGCTTCCAAACTAAGACCCAACTTAACTTAGTAACTCTTATCCCTAACTTATAACAACCTATACTATGGTAATTATCACTAACAAAGTCTACAGAACTTAGCAAACCTAGGCTCTGATACCATCTGTAACGCCCTAAAACCCCTCGTGGGTCCAGGGTGCTACTTTAGTGACGTATGTGTACTTGATATCATCACAAAATAATAAACATGCAACGGAAGTAATGAAACAATCTCCATACATACATTACCAGAGTTCTAAGTCTTTTCAAACGTATGAATTCCCAAACATCCATATTACAACCTGACTTAAAACTGGACAACTAGTTCGGTCCATACAACCATAGTACATATCCATTAACTTACAATATAACTTACATACACCTTAGATCATACAGATCTTTCCCAAAAAGACTATTCTAACTTCCACCCCCCTGACGTTGCTAAGCACGATACTTGTTATTTCCTGAAAAGATGATTTGTATATTGGGGTGAGACACTTCTCAGTAAGGGTGATCAAGCTAATACTAGTGTGTAGGTAGCATGTATTAGTGTTTACAGAAAACATCCATTCTCTATATAACAAAAAAAAAACCATATTTACATCGTACGTACTTATACAGTTGAAAATACTCATTTCTTTTTCCTGACATAAATAGTTCATTAATCACATAGCATCATTTACATAAATATACAGATATGCATAAAAGACACCTCCTGGGACTAACGCCATGTATAAACCCCCATGGTCAAGGTTGTGCTGCCCAAAAGCTGGACTAAACCTAGGGTGATCAACCCAGATAAAGTCAAACATACGTCCATGTCTAACGCCGTCCATGCAGGCATCCACAATTTCTTGCGTGCTCCGATTGCCCTACCATATATTGAAAGTCCGGGCTTCCAAGTAAGGTACACCCTTTACCGAGGTTAATCGGCTGAAACCACCCACACCACTCTTACAATACAGTGTGGACGCACATGGTCACATATATAATTCCTAGCAATGGTACCATGCTCATAACATAATGGTTCTCAGGGTTCCTAAAGCATATCGTGCAATTTAAGTAATAAAAATCATATTTCATATTCATTTCATATAAAACCTGACATATCATACATATAAAACTCGGCCCTCGTGGCCATCATACGTATAAAACTCGGCCCTCGCAGCCATCATATAAATCTTCCTGCGTTTTCATAGACAGTTCTAGTATTTCACAACCATTCATCTTTTCGATTATGAAATAGTATATATATATATATATCATTCACTTGCCACATAATTTCTTGTATTGTAAATATAGCTCGTAGGCAACCAATAAAACATAACATATATAGTTTAAGACCTAAAACTGAGTTTTCCACCGTTCATTTTAATGAACATACCATAACATATATCTTAGATTTGAAAAATGATCGTTTGAACGGTTAGTTTTAGAAACTTCAACTTAAAAACCTGAATATACTTACTTCATAAACATTTCAAATGGTTCAATTTCATTTAAAAGCTGACTTAACTTAATCCCCTTACCTTTTCTAAAAAAGAATCCGAAATGCTCGAAAATCGATTCCTAGCTTTTTCTTGAAATCAAGAATCTGCTCCACTAGGATTGTAGGTATTCGCTCCCTTTTCCTCGAGGTAACTTCTGATCGTCGATTCAGGCGATGATCGACGAAGAAACTGAAGAGAGAGAGAGTGTGTGGTTTGTGGTTTTAGAGAGAGAGAGAGAGAGAGAGAGGGAGAGAGAGAGAGAGAGAGAGAGAGAGAGAGAGAGAGAGAGATTTATATTTTTTAATGAAGAAGCAAAGAAATATCCTATTTATAGACTCTTGACCTGGTCAAATTCGTCGATGAAGTGGCGCCTTTGTTTACGAGCTATAGAAGGCTGTTCGTCGATAAAAGAAGGGCTTCGTCAACAAACCCTAATCCTGATATTTTTTTGGCCATTCTAGATCTGTTCGTCAACAAGACTCTAAATTTTGGCGACGAAACACCTAAGGGCCCTCGTTGACGAGAGCCTGGACCTTGCCGATGAAGCTTGTTGTTGTACTTGTAAAATTTTCCTTTCTTCTTTAATTTTTCTTATTTTTTTGGGTTTGAGTCTCTACAAAGATGGCTAAGAGTTTTGAAACTAAATTGAATACAGATTTTATAAATGTTCAAGTGACTGACCTATGATTGGTCAAGCAATTGAGGATTTTTCTAAACTGTTTTTGAATAGGTAGTGTAGGATAAGGTGACTAACCCCTGAATCCTTTGGTGCCTAAACCTGTTTTAAATATTAAAATTACGCTGTGTTTAGAAGGATCGAGCGACTGACCCCAAAGGGTTCAGGTAGCTGACCCTCATTAACAACTATTATTTTTAAATTTTAAAACATCAAATTTATGTTGCTTGTGCCCCAAATTTTGTGTAAACTTGGGAAACACTCCAAGTAACACACGAATTAAACACTTTTTGAAGTTTATAAATACATGGTGTCTCAAATAAAATCAGTACCAAGAATTGAAAATCTGTTTTCAAGCCATATTGCTCACTCTCTCTCAAAGCTCTCTTGCTCACATATTCTTACTAAGATTTTCTAAGATATACTGAGTCCCTAATCACTCTTCTCCGAGCTCAAACTTTTGAGTTACTAATTCATATCAAGAGAAGAATTCCGGCGATACATTCTTGAGCTTCAAAACTCATTCTCTTTGATATTTACTTTGAAGTATATATTAGTGCTATAAATTGTACTAACCAGCTCTATCTGAGAGCATCTCTTGTACAAAAGAAATCTTTCTTATTTCCTTATTTTCTTTGACGGTTCAAGGTTATTGGATCGTTGTACCAAGCATGGGGTATCACTTGGAGAGGGGGCTCCACCCTAAAGGAGGGATTGTAACGGTTTGTTCCGCCTGCAAAGGAACGTTCTAGTGGAATCCTTAGGTGGTATTGCCTAAGACGAGGACGTAGGCTGGGTATAAGTCAAACCTCATAAAAAACTCAGTCTCACTCTCAACCTTTACTCTTTAATTTTTCTGCATATATAAATTGTTTGATTGTGTATCTAAGTGCGGGTAGTTAAGACAATTAAGATTGAGAAAAACTTTTAATTTACGGAAGTACGTTGATTAATCGTTTGCAAAAACCTTAAAGGGAGTACGTTGATCAATCGTATGCGGAAACCTTGGTTAAAAGGATGTGTATAAGATCCATAAATACAGGGCTATAATCAAACTCTACGCTAAGTTTTGCAAACACTGATTCAAGGATGCTCCACTACAATTTTTATTTTGGTTAAGTATTTTGTATTTGATTGATTGGTTGATTGGTTGATTGGATTGTCATTGTTGAAACAATTTGGTTTGTGTGGATTGTGGTTGATTTAATTAAAGCATTAAAAATCAAAATCATTCTTGTTTGTTTGCTAAGTTTACAAAAGGTTGGGAATTTGCAAAAAGAATTAAAAGAAACTTTTAAAAACCCAATTCACCCCTTCTCTTGGGAATACACCTTCCTTTTCAATTGGTATTAGAGCGGGGTTATAGAAAATCTTGAATAGAAGCTATATAAAGATCTAAATGGCACACCTGGGTGTATCCCCTTTTTTCTTGGGATGACGATTCTAGTAAAAGCAGGGCAGATCATTGATGATTTTTGTGTCGGTGTGATAGGACAAACTTGGACCTGGTAGGGAATAGTTAACACGATTAGTGTAGATCATTGTGTTAACTATATGTATTGTAGGGGTACTGATAGATTCCTATTGTGCTGCAGAATGGAGCGCAAGGATAATGACCTGGGAAGTGGTTCCAAGGAGACTGCGAGTGATGAATCTCCCTCTGTGCCTCGAGGTTCGACGAGGCAGGTGTTACAGGAGATCAGGCAGAGTGTGAGGAGACGTGAATGCTCTCCTACTGATGCGGGGTGTACCATTGAGAGGTTCACATGCATGCACCCTCCGACATTTACGGGAGGACCCGATTCGATAGTGGCGGAGGACTGGGTCGAGAAGACCGAGAGGATTTTGGAAGTCCTCTATTGCACTGAGAAGCAGAAGGTCTTGTACGCTACCTTCCAGCTGATTGGGGAGGCAGGGTGTTAGTGGACAACAGTGAGTCTGCTTGAGAGGAAGAGAACTGGTCCATCTGGTATGGCGTGGGGCCACTTTAAGGAGGTATTTTTTGAGAGATACTTCCCGGTCTCCACTTGAGATGCAAAGGCCGATGAGTTTTTGGGCCTGACACAGGGAACTTTGACGGTGCATAGGTATGCCGCCAGATTTATCGAGTTATCTCAATTTGTGCCATACTTGGTTCCAAATGAGCACGAGAAGGCTTGGAGGTTCGACAGGGGTTTGAGGAAAGACATTCGCTGTCTTATGGGGATGCTCCAGATCTGTGAGTTCTCTATCTGGTGGATAAAGCCACCATAGTTGAGATCGATATTTGGGGAGATGAGGTGGTGCAGGATCAGGGGAAGAGGCTGGTATCTTCTGGTCCTCGGCAAGGACAGTGGAAGAAGAAGAAAAACTATAGTTCAGGTTATCAGCAGTCAACCGAGCGGCAGATTTATTATGGGGATCCATCCTCCGCCCCGTGCGCCAAGTGCCGTAAAAGGCACGATGGGGAGTGTCAGCCGTTCTGGGGTAACTGCTACAACTGTGGCAAGCTGGGCCACATGTCACAGAGTTTTCGGGCACCAAGGAGAGATACGCGTGCACCGAGTTAGAACCGTGGAAGTAATCAGATGCCTTGGGGGACCTACCAAGCAACCACGGCTCTGGTGAGGGTATATTCACCGACCCCAGTAGATGCGAAACATGCTGGGAATGTAGTGACATATACCATGTTATTGCTTTCGAATAGAGTTGTTGTTTTATTTGATTCAGAGGCAACCTATTCGTTCATATCTACTAGTTTTGTGAGGTTGTGTAGGGCTAAAACCTATGTGATGAATGAGATGTTGTCTGTGACTACACCGACTGGGAGTGTAACGATATGTAATAAGATGTTAGGGAACTGCCCAGTGGAAATCCAGGGGAGACTACTACCAGCGAACCTTGTAGTATACGACATGTATGGTTTTGATGTCATATTAGGGATGGATTGGCTGTTCTCCAATTTTGCAGTGATTGATTATCGTAGGAAGGTAGTGGTGTTCAGACCTCCTGGAGAGCAGGAGTATGAGTTTGTAGGATCGTGTGTGCGTTTGACGCCACAGGTTCTATCTATGTTACATGGGAGGATGCTACTCTTGGATGGGTGTCAGGCGTACCTAGCTTGTGTGAAGGAACCGCCATGAGATGAGTTGACTCAAGGATATTCGGGTAGTCAACGAGTTTCCTGATGTTTTACCTAGGTTACCTCCGGATCGTGAGGTGGAGTTTGCAATAGAGTTGCTGCCTGGCAAGGCACCAATCTCTAAAACTTCGTACCGGATGGCTCCAGTAGAACTTCGAGAGTTGAAGGAGTAGTTGCAGGAATTATTGGACCAGGGTTTTATTCGACTGAGTGTTTCACCTTGCAGAGTTCCAATTTTGTTTGTGAAGAAGAAGGATGGGTTAATGCATATGTGCATTGATTATTATGAGATCAACAAAGTGACGGTGAAGAACCGTTACCCTTTGCCTCGTATAGATGATATCTTTGACCAGCTGTAGGGAACGCAGGTCTTTTTGAAGATCGACCTACGGTCAGGGTATCATCAGGTGAGGGTTAGATCTGAGGACGTAGCAAAGACTGCTTTCCGAACTAGATATGACCACTATGAGTTTCTGAATATGCCATTTGGTTTGACCAATGCGCCGGCGGTGTTCATGGATCTGATGAAAATGTTTTTCCATGAGTACCTGGATAAGTTCGTAGTGGTGTTCATCGATGACATTTTGGCATACTCGAGGAGTCTGGAAGAGTATGAAAACCATTTGAGGTTCGTGTTACAAATTCTACGAGAGAGGAAGCTGTATGCTAAGCTAAAGAAGTGTGAGTTCTGGTTGAATCAGGTCGCGTTCTTAGGCCATGTGGTGTCTAAAGGCAATATCTCAGTTGATTCTATGAAGATCGAAGCTGTAGTCGACTGGGCGAGACCGAAGAGTGTGCACGAAGTTCTGAGTTTTCTAAGACTGACGAGTTACTATCGTCGATTCGTAGAGGGATTCTATAAACTGTCTGGACCTCTAACACGATTGACCAGAAACGGGGTGAAGTTTGACTGGACTAGTGATTGCGAGCAGTGCTTTCTCAAGTTGAAGCACCGGCTGGTTATTGCTCCAATATTGATCATTCCTTCAGGGAATGACGATTTTGTGATCTATAGCGATGTGTCCCTAAAGGGTTTGGGATGTGTGCTTATGCAATAGGGTAAGGTGGTAGCTTATGCTTCTCGACAACTTAAGGAGTATGAGAAGAATTACCCTACACATGATCTGGAATTGGCTGCTGTAGTTTATACCCTAAAGATCTGGCGACACTACCTGTACGGTGTTTAGTGTGAGATTTTCACTGACCAAAAAAGCCTTAGATACTTTTTCACGCAGAAGGAGCTGAATATGAGGCATAGGTGGTGGCTTGAGTTGATCAAGGACTACGATTGCACAATCAGTTATCACTCGGGGAAGGCTAATGTGGTAGCTGATGCATTGAGTCGGAAGTCAGAACATGTAGCAGTATCTGTAGTTATAGCTCAGCATCATGTTAGACGGGATCTGGAAAGCCTTGGCGTGGAGTTGGTGTTTGGTGATCATCAGGCTTTCATTACTAGCTTGGTGATCCAGTCGACCTTGTTTGAGCGTATTACAGCCGCACAGGCTAAGGATGCGGAGTTAGCAGAGAGTGTGAAGAAAGTACAGCAGGGATTGGATAGGGAATTTAGCATCTTTGACAGAGGTGTGTTGAGGTTTGGGACTAGGCTGTGTGTTCCAAACGACGATGAAATCAGAAGGACGATTCTAGAGGAAGCGCATCGTTCTTTGTATACATTACATTCGGGTAGTACGAAGATGTATCAGGATTTGCACGAGTCCTTTTGGTGAAGCGGTATAAAGAAGGATATTGCCCAGTTCGTGGATTAGTGTTTAACATGTAAGCAGGTGAAAGCTGAACATCAGACGCCGGTAGGGCCATTGCAGCCTTTGCCTATTCAGGTGTGAAAATGGGAGTACATTTATATGGACTTTGTTACTAGATTGCCGCTGGCAATTCATGGGTAGAATGCTATTTGGGTAATTGTGGAAAGGTTGACAAAATCTACTTACTTTGTACCAATGAAGGTTAGATACCTTTCGAATAGGCTAGCGGACCTGTATGTGCATGAGATAGTGAGAATGCATAGAGTACCAGTGTCCATTGTTTTAGATCGGGACCCGAGGTTTACTTCTCGATTTTAGAAGAGCTTGCAGGAAGCTCTGGGACGAAGTTTACTTTTAGTACAACGTTCCACCCCCAGACTGATGGACAGTCGGAGAGGACGATACAAATCTTGGAGGATATGTTACGGTCTTGTGTATTAGACTTTGGTGGTAGTTGGATTCAGTTTCTGCCACTAGTAGAGTTTTCCTATAACAACAGCTTTCAGGCTAGTATAGGGATGGAACCGTTCAAGGCTTTGTATGGTCGAAGGTGTCGATCTCCTTTGTTTTGGGATGAGGTTGATAAACGTCAGGTTTTAAGACCTGAACTCGTACAGTAGGCATCTGAGAAGGTGGGTTTGATCCATGATAGGATTAAATCGGCTCAGAGTCGGCAAAACAGTTATGCGGATATTTGCCGCCATGGGTTAGAGTTTGAAGTGGGGGGTAAGATATTTCTGAGAGTCGCTCCGATGAAGGGAGTGATGAGATTCGGGAAGAAGGGTAAGCTGAACCCGAGGTATATTAGACCATTTGATATTTTCAAATGAGTGGGTCCAATAGCCTACCGGATCTCACTTCCCCCTGCGCTTTCAAGGATCCATGATGTATTTCACGTATCCTTGTTGAGGAGGTACGTGTCGGATCCGTCGCATGTTATTAGTTATGAGTCTTTGGTGATTGGGGATACTTTAGCATATGAAGAAGTACTTGTTCAGATACTGGACCGAAAAGTTCAGAAGTTGCATACCAAGGAAATACCATTAGTAAAGGTATTGTGGCGGAATCACGTAGTTGAGGAAGCTTCTTGGGCATTGGAGGCAGAAATACGTCGGAAGTATCCACAGTTGTTCTAAGTGGTAGTCATGATGGCAGAGTCGATATGAGTATGTATGTTTGTATGTATTGCTCTATTATCGTATTAGTACGGTGTGGTAAGTCTCTGGGAGAGTTTTGTAGTATTGTGAGCCCCAAGACCGTGTATGTATGTAACCATGGTATTCCTACGCCATAAGTGAGGGAATGTATGTATGTATGTATTATATTGGGGCTGCGTATAAATGGCCGTCATTTTCTCTAGAGTATGTATGTATGTATCATGACGGGGCTGCGTATAAATGGCCGCCGTTTTCTCTAGAGTGTGTATGTATATATCGTGATGGGGCTGCGTATAAATGGCCACCATTTTCTTTAGAATATGTATGTATCGTAGAGGGACTGTGTATAAATGGTCGCCGTTTCGCCTGAGTGTGTATGCATGTAGTAGTATGAATGTGTTCGTAATGAGAGATTGCAAATTTTGAGGACAAAATTTTTGTAAGGAGGGGAGGTTGTAAGAACCCAAATCGTAGTATATGGATTTGATATTTGAAAGAAGGGTAAAGTGGTAATTTAGGCGAGCTTCGTCGACGATGTCCCTTCTGTTCTTGTCAACGAAATTGGGGATCTTAGGCTCGTCGACGAGGCCACTGCTTCGTCGACAAAGGTAATGGCGGACTCGTTAATGAGGATGCCAATTCGTCGATGAATCCACTCGAGTCAAAGGCCTTTAAAAGATATTTTGGGCTTGCTTCTTGGCTAAGATTTGGAAATCCTCTCCCTCTCTTTCTAGAATTCGGAGCTCTCTCTCTCTTTCTCTCTCTCTGTTGACCTTATTGGTCACGCCCAGTTTTGATTATGACAAATACTCATTGTATCTAATGAGTGTTTGAGTTTTTGTGCAGGAATCAAGAATGATAAGATCAAGATGTGCACAAAGTAAGAAAAGCTTGAAGGCCAAATCATATTCTTTGTAATATATCTATATTGGTCTGTAATAGTAATTAGGGCATTTGGTTTGTAATAAGCTCACACACATCACACGTATGATTTATTATGTAAGCTCAAACCGAACCATGAATGAGAAAGGACCGTAGAAAAACCTTAGGACACACACATATTTCACATATGTTTATTAGGCATTTGAATAGGACTTGTTTGGGTCAATACGGGACCGAAATGCACACTTGGTGCACTTTCGGTCGACCGGCCAAAACAGTTCATTTTTGGCGTGGTCGACCGAACCCTACCTGGGTCAACTGTTGACCTAGGTCCCGGTTGACCGAGACCATGTAGTTCATTTGACCCCGGTCGACCGAACTACCTGGAAGTCAACTTTTTGACCTCCCGGTCGACCGAGCACTTTTGTACTCCAACTACCTGGTCGACCGAAGGGTCTCGGGAGAATTCCCAGTAGTCTGGTCGGCCGAACCACATAGTTCAAAAGGGCCCGGTCGACCGAACCTCAGAATTTTGGAAAATCGCCCTTCCTCAGTTGACTGACCACTCAGTTCAAAACACCCCTGGTCGACTGAGCCATATTAGTCCAGGTCGACCGAACCATTTCTGGTCGACCGGACCTCTCGGGTTGTTCCTATTTTTACCGCGGTTAATAATTTTTTAAACAGGGTTAAAATGTCTTAAACGTCATTAAACTTTTCTAATAATACCCAATAGGTCCCCAACGGTCATATTTTCTCCCTTGCCTATATATATGAGTTCATTTGGGATAATTAGTGATGGGATTAAAAATATTGATTAAGAGAAATTCTCTGAAAATCCCAAATCCTATAATACTCATATCCAATCCCCATTCACTCATGCTTACCTTCTTCGATCTCTTAAATCCTCTGTAAGTCGATTGAGTGTTTATAGTTAATAGGTTTGCTCTCCCATTCATTTTTGATTGATTTATTTTCATTGAGAGCTAAACCTAAGTATTCTTAGGAGACTTTGTGAATAAGTCTATCCTTAGAAAACTTTGATAGATCTTTTAAGATTTGCACCTTCATTGCAACATCTTAAGAAGATTGTATTTGTTTTTGGTGGCAAAAACATTTTCAAATATCTACTGTGTTTTTATCTTGAAAATATTTGATGAGATATTTGCTAGTGTGATAAAATCTTTGTTGCAATATTCGCTAACTCATATATCCCTTGCTGAATACAAAGATTGAATATCCTTTTGCAAACCAAACTTATACGTTGCTAGAGCTTCATATACATATATGTATTGAGAAAACTTGTTGATTGAAATATATGAAGTTTGGATAATATCTTTGTTTGAGCACTTCGATTGAATATCCTGTGATACAAAGATCATTTAGGTTTGCACTCTCACGCACTCATTACTACGATAGTAAATCTATTTGAGAGTTGACATCTTAGACCACATTGAGCTTACAAATTATTTCATATTTGTGGTGTATATTATTGCGCGAATTTGGGTACATATCTGCATTACTTGAAAGCACAATCACTGTACCATTTCATTGTAATACACTTTGGTTGTATTTCCAGGCACGGGCCTGAAGAGGGAGACTAGCCCTGGAATAGTCCCGGATTGGCTTAGACCCGGTTAGGAAAGCTAGGTGCGTTGTCCTGTTAAGGCGTGTAGGTTGAGGTCAGCCCCGCTAATTGACCTAGTTAAGGTTGAGGTCAGCCTTGTGTTAATTTGACCTGGTTGTAAACGGTGTCGCTCCATCCTTAAGTGAGCTACTAGTGGAATCCTCAAGCTTGCGAGCTTGAGGCGGGGACGTAGGCACAGTTGGCCGAACCCCGATAACATATCGTGTGTTTGCTTACATTTCCGCACTTTACGTTTACCGCACATGTATGTTATGGGTGAATGATGCGTATGACTTAATTTTCATATTATATTTATCTACGCATTTGGAAATTGCATAGACAGGCCCTAGGTTGTGCATATACTGTTGTTGAATACATTAACTTAGGAGAAAAAGTTTAAAATTCCAATTCACCCCCCCTTTTGGGAATACACAAATTCTAACACACACACACACACACACTCTCTCTCTCTCTCTCTCTCTCTCTCTCTCTCTCTCTCTCTCTCTCGATTTCTTCATCGTTCGTCACCGGATTCATAAATCTGACGTTACTGCGAGGATCATGGAAGGATTCTTTACATTTCTAATGGATCGGAATCTCGTTTCGAACAGTTTCGTGTTTCGAGACAAAATCGAGGTAAGACTCTATTTTCCTTTTTGATTTAAAATATGTGTAGTAGTACGAATTGTAAGCAGGTATTGTACTGTGGTTTGTAGGTTTTGGAGTCTCGATTCGTAGTTTTGGGGACCGTAGAGTTCGTAGTTGTAATTTGGGTTAAGGTAAGGGGATTCTGTTTATATCAGTTTATTTTTGAAATCAGGATCGGTAAGCTTGTAGGCTACGATCGTATGTATGTTTTGGTAACTTATTTGGGGAAATCTATCGGGTAAAATATGGGATTTTCGAGTTACAATTTTCAAAAAAATTTGGGAATTTCGGGTATCATCTCTGCTTTGTTTGGAAAACCATTTGTTTTGTTTAAATTATATTATTGAGATGACTATTATCCATATTTGCATAAATTGTGTACTTGAAATGGAAAATGATATGATTTGCCGTAAACCAAATAAGTGTGGTATGTATGGTGGTATGTAATTGTTCCAGGTATTTTGTAAAACAACTATGTGGCTGCTAATTACCGTACGCTGATATGTATAGAAGTGTGAGCTCTAAAATGATTCCAGGTTTTGTGAAATCGGCTAGTGGCGGCTAAATACCGTACGCTGCGCCATGTACCGATGTCAAAACCGTGGGCAAGAGTGTCCGACTTTATATCTGAGGGTGTGAAATATCACCATGTCATCCGGCTGGTCACCAAAGGGTGTGAGCCACCTTGTATGGCAATTTAATCGCTGTGAAGCTTTGAGTTCATGGAGTAGTTGCATGTTGGTAATGTAATCGCTATGAAACTTGAGTTCATGGAGTAGTTGCGTACTTGTGTGAGCTACATCGTATTGGCAATGCAATCATTGTGAAACTTCGGGTTTCACAGTGTAGTTGTGTATGAGTGTGATGACATTGACCGTATATTTTGGGTATCGTATGTATTGGAATGGAATTGTGAAAATACTGGAACTGTATGGAATTGTATGGAAATGTTTTCGAACTGTATCGTATTGTATTGTGTTATGTTTGCGTAAAATAACACTGGTATGCCACACACTGATATAACATGTTTTCTTCCTTACTGAGAGGTGTCTCACCTCAAATGTTCGTACAATGTTTTTTAGGTCCTTCAGGTAGCTGTGTTTAGCATCCTAGCAATTGGAAGCAGGGGTGTTGTTAGCTATTGCTAGTTCCTGTTAGGTATGAGTTTTTGTATCCGTGTTGTTGGGATGGTTTTGTAGACGCTCGAAGTATGTTTTGTAATTATGGGAATGTATGTCCTAGCTTTGTATAGACTTTAGTATGGTACTGTTAATGTATAGAAAGACCGTATTCCGCTGTGTATCTAATGAGTATGGATGTGTATGTTTATATTTTAAGGGCATCCGTGTACCCCACGGGGTTGGACCCTCTTTTGCTATAGTATCATGTATGTTTTAATTGATACAGAGACAGGTTAGGTTACTATAATCACACTTGGGACCCATCTGCGGGTTTGGGGTGTGACAGAAACTAATCCTAAAAAGTCTATAAATACTACCTTAATCCCAAGAAATTAATAACCAAGGCAATCAATCAGCATTCTTGCATTCAAACTCTCAGTCTCTCTCAAAGTTCTTTATTGCTCATACTCTTGCTGGGGGAATTCATTTGAATTGCTGTTGAAACATCAACCTATGGTTCTCACACTGAGTTTTCTCAATCACTAAAGAACCCTTGGTGATCTCTACACTTGAGCTTCAATTCTATTTCATATTGGTATTTAAATTCTTGAAGTACATAGTGCTGAAATTGTACTAATCTGCTTTTTTTTTTTAGAGTGTTCTTGTACGCAGTGTTTACTTCATAATTTTTCTAGTTCTTGGATGATTCTAGTGTTCAAATCGTTGACCAAGCATGGGGTATCACTTGGAGAGGTGTAGCTCTAGCCTAATTGAAGGAGTGACCGAGTGAGGGGTATCACTTGGAGAGGCAAGCTCTAGCCTATTGAAGGAGTGTATAACGGTATTGTTTTGCATGGAAAAGGAACTGGTTTAGTGAATCCTTTGGTGGTTTGCCAAAGGCAAGGACATAGGCTGGGGATAAGCCGAACCTTGTAAAAACCCGGTGTCACTCTCTTTTCTTTACTCTCTTTACTTTCAGCATATATATATAAACTGCGTGGATGTTTTAAATTTCTTAATCATATACACTACGTGGATTAGATATTAAATAAACTTAAGTTTAATTTGTTCTTGGGATTGCGGAAACTGAAAGGGAGTACAATGGTTGATTCGTACTTTGCGGAAACCATAAGGAAGTACGTTGATTGGTGAGACACCCAAAGACTCTTTAACTAAAAGTTTGTTTAAAGTTTAAATTCTTGGAAAGAGTGTTGTGCTTTATATTGAGAAATCAATTATCCACAGGCCTTGCATTATCCATAAGACTTAAATCAATTTCATATACATAGGGCTGCAAAAGTTGAGAATCGGTAAAGTGTTGAATATTGAATTTTGTAGGTTGAATACTTTGGTTGATTGCTTGGCTGATTGTTTAAGTATTTATGTTGTATTGGTTACTTTGTTGGTATATGGTTGTGGATTGAATATTATTTTAAGTATTTTTTGTGTATTTGATAAATCAACAAAAGGTCAAAAATTCATTAAAACAAATTAAAAGAGGTTAAGAATTCTTGAAAAGTATTAAAAGAAATTTTTTAAATCCAATTCATCCCCCCTCTTGGGACTACACCTTAGTTTTCAATTGGTATCAGAGAGGGGTTATAACAAATCTTAACAAGTAGTTATATAAAAATTTAGATGGCACACTTAGGCGTAGCTCCCTTTAAAGTGGGACAATCCTCAACTAGGCCACCCATCTTTTGTGGTTTAAATTATACATTTTGGAAACAAAAGATGAGAATATATCTACAAACCATGGATTGGAAAGCTTGGAAGGTTGTCACAAAAGGTGACTTAATTCCTCCTAAAATAATAGATGGCAAGGAAATACCCAAATAAGAAAAATAATGGACTGACCATGACCATAAGATGCTTCAAATAAATTCTAGTGCTATGAATGCATATTATTGTGCCCTTGATATGAATGAATTCAATAAGTCATGGCATATAAATCAGCAAAAGAAATTTGGGATAAATTAGAAGTTACCTATGAAGGTACTATTGATGTAAAGGACAATCGAATTGATATACTCACTAGCAAGTATGAAGCTTTTAAGATGAAAATAGATGAATCAATCACTAGCATGTACACTAGGTTCACCCACATAATAAACTCTCTAAATGTATTAGGAAAAACATACACCACTTATGAAATGATCCAAAAAATACTTAGACGGCTGCCACCTATATGGGAACCAAAAGCCACTGCAATAATCGAAGGAAGAAACTTGAAAAATACCTTCTTAGATGAACTTATAGGTTCTCTCCTCACATATGAAATGGAAATGAATGAAAGAAGTGAAAAAATTAAAGCCCAAGAATCTATAACCTTCAAAGTTTCAAAAGAAACTCTAGTAGTGAAAATGAAAAGGATGAACTAGCCTTCATATCTAAGAAATTTGCAAGAATACTAAGAAGGAAAAATAAATTCAAAAGAAGAATCCAAAACTCGGAATCAAATGAAGAAGAAACCAATACAAAGAAGTTAAAGAATAAAATCCCCACATGTTATAATTGCAAGAAGGATGGACACATAAAACCGGAGTGTCCACTACTTAAGAAGGATTCCAAAAAGAAAATGAAAAAGGCTATGAATGCCACTACATGGGATAATCTAAGTAGTTCAGAAAGTGAATCAAGGGACCAAGAGGTTGCTTATGCTTGCTACATGGCTTGGGACAATGAGGAAAGCTCCTCATCCAAATCTTTTAATAGTTCTTATGATGATTCAGCAAATGAATCCAATGATGAGTGTATGCCACCTTATGAAGAGTTACAAAATGATTTATTCAAAGTGTACAAGATGCTAGTTAAAGTAACTAAACAATATACTTCATTGAAAAATAAGAATGAAGAAGTTATGAAAGAGTTATAATCCTTCAAACTTGCTGAAAGAGAAAAAGACTTACAAATTAAGAAAATAGAAAATAAAAATGAAGTTGTGATGAATGAATTAGAGTCTAAAAATCTTACTGAAAAAGAAAAAGAATTGAAGATCAAGAAATTAGAAAGTAAGAATGAAAAGTTGATGAAAGAAGTAGAAGACTTGAGATCCCAATCCTCTATGGAAAATGAGAAATACTTATATATTTCAGAATTAAAGAATAAAATTACTAAAATGTCTCAAAACCAAGAAAAGGGTAAAAATGCAGAAAATTTTGAAATTCATGATCTTTAGAAAGAAATTGAGGGTCAAGCCAAAATCATTTACAATTTCACTAAAGGAAAAGAAAATTTTGACAAAATGATTGGCTCACAAAGAATGTCTTTAAATAAAGAACACATAAGATTTAATGGAGTTGAGAATGCCAAGAAAAAGAATCTCTATAAGGGATACTTCACAAAAGCCTCCAAAGACTATGCTAGCACCTCCACTAATGCCTATACTCACACTATATGCTATCTATGTAAGAATAAGGGACATGTTAAGTTTGAATGTCTATTAAAGAGGAAAGGTGTGAAAACAAAACAAATTTGGAGAATTAAAGAAACATCCCTTGTTAAATCATCCAAAAAGGTATGGGTACCAAGATGAAATACTATGACTAAATCCTTCAACTACAATTGATATCAAATCTTTGGAAAATCATACAAAGATATTGAACAAATTGAAATAGAGAATAAGGATAAAATTTTTCAAACTTATAATGAAAATTATTGGCCTCAATCAATGAATAAATCATACAAGGCTTAAATTTGTAAGTATGAAGATATTTGGATGTTATATGAAATCAAAAGAAAAGAATATCTGAAGCAAATAGAGCTTATTGCATAAGTATTTTAATAAATAAGAGAGCTTGGCAAAAAAATTGTGAAGGTCAGCTGACTGACCATAAGATTAGCCAACTGACTAAACAACACCTTTAAGGAGAAAGGATAGGTCAGCTGACTGACTGAAGGAAAATTTTTTTTTAACAAGTTTAATATGAAATATTTGAGCAACATAAAGAACAATCTAAGCATAAGTGTAGTACAATGCACACGATAATAATATACTCCATACTTATATGATATGCTATACGCTACATGTGTATATCTTGAAATTGGTATCTTGAAATCTTTAAAGATAATGAAAATATTGATGATTTATGGCTCACTATGTTTTGAAAATCTGACATAAAGTTATTAAGCTTAATTAAGAAGCATAAATTTTTGATATATGAATATGAAAATTAATTCTTGACCATGTATGCTTATAATCTATCACATGGATAAATGAAAAATTTGCATCTAAATAAATTCATGAGCTGTGCATAATGTGACATTAGCATTAGTATCCATAAAGTATATTAGTATCCATGAATATATAAATTGGTATTTGAGCATGACAAGTATAATTATATCCATGAGTATGTTGTGATATTGATATGACATTGGTATTTGATATAAGTATTCATGAGCATATACATGATATAATGAAACATGGGATGATAATTTTAAAAACATAATTGGTATCAAAACCGAATGTATTAAATTTAGGAGGACTATTATGACTCATTACTTGTATTATGATTTTTTTTTCTAATTTTTAAATTGGTATCATGAATTATTTTTAATTGGTATTAAAAATTTTCAATTGGTATTATTCTTTAATGTTTCAATTGACATCAAAAATTCAAAAGTTCAATTGGTATTATAATTAATGAAAATCTCAATTGGTATCATATGCTTGATATGCATGTTTGATATTCATATGCTTGATATGCATGTTTGGTATCATATTTTGACATCCTACTCTTTTTGATTGATGTCAAAAGGGGGAGAAGTTTTGAGCAAAAAGTGAGCTTGGTATTGAAAAATTTTGAAATTTTGAAAAATTATATATGTATCAAAAGGGGAAGAAGTATTTGAACTTGAGTGATGATCTTGAACTTGAATGATGTAATAAATGTATTATTATTGATCTTGAAATTACAAATATTGTTAAGATGATGCTTATTGTAAGGGGGAGTCTTTTTAAGGCTTACTCAAATTTTTTTTCCTTATTTGTCATCATCAAAAAGGGGGAGATTGTTTTTGCTCCTTGGTTGACATCATCAAAAAGGGGGAGATTGCTGGCCTTGTAAGGCTTAACATCCTGTTTTGATGCTAACAAACAAGAGAAACTTAACATATTTGGTTGAGTAATGATATTTAAGGATTTAAGAATGAGAATGATCACAAAGATGAGTCAAAGCATGATGTAAAGATGATATCTATTAAAACTTAAAGTTCATGAGAGTGTGGATGATAAAAAGAAAGTGCTAAAAGCTTAAAGCATGAAGACAAGAGAACCAAAGCAAAGCAAAGCAAAGCAAAGAGAGCCAAAGAAAATTAAGGTAAGAGAGCTTTTTGTATGCATAAGAACTTATTCAGGGGAGCATGAGTTTCATCCTAGAGAAAAAGCATTAAGGACTCATATGCATCATAGTTTTGCTTTTTGAATATTCAGGCTCTTCTGAACATCATATCCGACTTTTATGGTTCTGTGAATAGATATGGATTGTTCTCAGGTTTTTGAGCTCTATATCATGCCTTAATATTTATCTTTCTAATGCATTTGTGATCTATAGGGACGATTATACCAGTCAAATGATAAAAATGGTTTGATAAATATCCAGTATAGTTGTTTTTAAAAGATTTAAAATGTTTGCTTATACTTTGACATATTTAATGAAATTCATCTTTGATAAGTATAAGTAGTTCATTTCATCTAAGCTAGCATTTAAATCAAAATAGGGAGACTTTGTAAAATTCCATTTCGTATGCTCACCCTACTCTTGGCTTAGACTTATAGTTTACTATGGCACATGTGTTCAAAGCATATTGTCTTTTTTCTTGCTCACAGTAACACTTAAGGGAAAATATAATGCTTATGCTCGACTTATCTAAGACTTGCCATATGATTTTGTTTTAAAATTGGCTAATATTTTTAGGATCTGTATGGCTGTTGTTTCTGGTTTATGTATAAAATTGGGTTGATATTTGACTACCAAAAATTTAAAGCTTGCTTGAATTATGGAAAATTGTTTTAAAAATGAAAATATTACAGCAAGCAAAGAACTTAGAATGTTAAAGGCATTCATAACATGTAGAATTAGGAATTAAAATTTTCTTTGTCTTGAAGTTTAAATTTTTTATGGGCATTATTGTGTATTGCATGCTGAATTTAAATGATCATACACTTACATGCAATATAGTTGATTAAGGGTATGACTACATATGACTTTATTTGAAATTCCAAATACTTCTACAAGTCTTATGCAGTATCAAAATAGTGACCATACTCACCATATTGTATTAATCTTTAAATGGCCACTTTTATAGTTTTTGTGTCAAAAAGGGGGGGAGTAAAGTTTTTCTTTTAAGCTAAGGTATTTTTTAATGCTCAAATAGTTTTATAGTTAATTAGCCCTTTTGTTGATGCCAAAAAGGGAAGAAATTTATGAGCAAAATGCTAAAATTTTTTAACACTCACTACTTCTTATATTTTTATATCTTAGATGGGATGAGTGTCTATGCTTCATTATTAAAACTAAATGTATGATAATTAAAATGTCTTCTTTCTTAAATATGCTACATTGTTTATTTTTTTTAAATTATGCATATTGCAAGGGCGAGGCCTTTTAGACTAAACTCATTTTGGTCATGTACGTTTGTCATCAACAAAAAGGGGGAGATTGTGGACTTTTTGAGTCACATCCCTGTTTTGATAATGACAAAGTACGAGTATCTTATGCGTGTATTTAGTGCTTGAGTAGGTTAAAGCACGCACATAAGGTATAGGAAAATGGAAGCCATGAGGCGCTTAAAGCACATTTCGTCTAGTGTATTCCATGAAGAAATGAAGAGGAAAAGAGTGAAGACATTATTTATTTGAATTGTATTGCATTTAGCTTTTGATTGTAATATGCATGTCTTGCTTGATATGATGCAAAGCTCAATGGACCATAGGCTAACCATAGACTAACCTTAGGGCATAAAATCTTTCACATAAAATGCTAAACTCTTACACAAAGGTTTTGAAGTTAAATTAGGGCCACAATGTCAATTGTGTTAAGGCCCAATTGACCAGCCTCTAAGGCTCAGTTGATCGACCAAACCACCTGGCCAAAGTTTTCCAAAATGTAAAGGCCCAATCGACCGGCCAGACTTTTAGGCCCAAATTTTAAACCCCAACTGATCGGCCTATTTATGCCTACCGATTCCCAGTCGTTCGGTCTTCAAAGCCCAGTCGACTGGATCATATGGCCGACATGCCGAAGCTCGCGATTTTGAAAAATTGCCTTGGGCTAGTCCATTGGAGCATGCCCCAGTCGATCGGCCCTCTCGGGTTCAAGCTAAATTGAGCTCCAATGGTCAGAAAATTTTAAAACAAAATAAAATTTTATTGGTCCAACGGTCATGTAGTAACCTGGAAAATTAAAAATGATTAAAATAATTAGAAAAAAAATAATAAATAAAAAAATAAAAGGAATAGCATGGAAAAAATAATAAAAAATGAAATAAAATGAAATTAGATTAATTAATTAATTAAACGATATTTAATTAAACTAATAAATTAATTGAATGTTATTTAATTGAATTAATTAAATTAAGTATATGATATTTATATATATATATATATGTTTATATAATAAGGTATAATATTATAATATTATAATAAAATATATTTTATTATATATTAGTATATGACATCTGGATGCTTAGAAGCATCCAAATTGAAATTTTTGATTTCAAATAGAGAGGAGTCTGCCCCCCTGCTACATCTCCGTCCGTCTCCGTCTCTCTCTCAATTTTTCGACGGATTTGCGGTGAATCAGGAAATAAAAGGTGTTGTTGGATTCCTAACTCCACCACCGACATTTCTATTGGAGTGGATTTGTCGTGGGAGTGACGTAGGCGCCATTTCCAAAGTAAGATAACTTTTTCCTAATTTCTAAATTTCTCTTTGGATCTGCCGCTAAATCAATGATCGGGAACCACCACGTGGTCTTAGTCGCGATTGTCGTCATTTTGGCGTGAGTAAATTTCCAATTTGGGTTTTCTAGGCTCCACTCCAAAACGAAAGTGAGATTTGGGAAATTGGGTAAATTGGTTATATTTGAGGGTTATAACTATTTATTTGGAATTTATAGCCCTAGGAAATATTAAAATAGTATTTTATTTAGAGTTAATTTAATAGAACTAGGGTTACCAGGGTGTGGGTGAGCGTCGCGGGCATTTGTGTGGGATTCTTGTTGGTGTAGTTCAAGGATTTAGGTAAGGGAAAATTATATATTAAATCAGGTTTTTATGAATTAAATAAAAATGGACTATGTTATATATGTATATGAGTATTTTTGTGGGTATAAAATGCCAAACATGTAAATTATGTTTTATGAACTTAGAGCTGCTTATTTAGCTATGTATATGCGAAAATGAACCAAGGAAAGTGAATAATATTTTCAGGATAATTATGTAAGAAATGAAAGGTATATTTTTAGTATATGAACATTAAAAGTTGATTGGCCTATTTTACAAGAATACGTATAAATTTTACTGCTAAATTGAGTAGCATTAGTACATGTAAGTTCTGTACAAATATATGTTAAATGTATGAGATGTAGGCTAAGTAAGTAAAACATTAAGAATAAAATATGATATAAACCATGCTACTTGTGTATGTTAATGTAACCATGTAAATGTACGATAGCTGAAAGCCGTGTTTGCAGATTCTAGCACATTTCTATGTGAACTAACTGATAATAGCTAAAAGGAGCTATGTTAGTAGATTCTAGCTCATTTCGATGTAGACTAACTGATGACAGCTAAAGAGCGGCTGTAGTATGAATGAAAAGAATGAAATGGCAATAGAATGAAATGTGAAATGTGAACAATGTAAATGGGAAAAAGTCACTTAAAGTGAAATGTTATGCAATGTTAAAGCTATGAACATGAACAGAAGTGGATGGTTAAATAATGACAGAATGAATAATGTATTATGATATTAGAAGTATTTATGCTAATAAAACATGTTACGTTTGGGCGAGGCAAACTCTTCGCCTGAGGACTTGTTGAGAAAGGTGAGTGCCCTGGTTGTATCAGGTGTAGCAATAGGCTGCATAACGTGCTAGAGCAGAATAAAATTACTTGTTTGGGCGAGTAGATTTCCTTATTCTTGGGAGCCTTCGTTGGTTAACCTTTGTTTGAATTGTGTGAGTACAAGATCAATCTAATACTTGATGGCTTACTGAGTAAAGTGAGTGCCCTGGTATGCTTCAACAGCGACCCTAGGGTTGCCAAAAGTATCAAAGTAAAGGGGTGCTACTTGTATGGGCGAGTAATCACCCCTATCCTTGGGTAATTTCATGGGTTAAATCTTTTGCATGTGTTTGGTTAGACTCAGAAAATGATTTTAGACATTATGTTAATGATTTTCAAATGTTAAATTTTATGTTATTATATAATCTAATGTTAGTCACACGCTGTTTTTAATATATTGTTTCTTCCCTTACTGAGATGTGTCTCACCCGAATATGCATATTTCTTTTTCAGGACATCCTCAAAGTCGGGTTTTGAGAGCTCGAGGGTTTATAGCATTTTTTAGGATTATAAAGAGAAAGGGTATATTTTGATAATACTGTTGGGTTGTATAAAGTTTAAGTTTATGTTTTATGCTTTTCATTTTAAGTCTGTTGAGAAAGGAATGATTGTGAATACTGGTTGTGGATTAAGTTTTTGGAGGTTTATGGAGTTGCGAATACAGGTGGACGAATGGTTAATATGTGTAGACACCCTATTTTTGCCCTAGCCAAATAAAACAAGGGGTCCCCTCTTATTTTCTTATTATTATTATTATTATTATTATTATTATTATTTTATTATTATTATTTTCCTATATTATTAGTACTTTACTATTATTTTACTAGTACTTTTATTATCTTTATTTTATTTTTACTTTACTATACTTATTATTATTATTATTATTATTATTATTATTATTATTATTATTATTATTATTATTATTATTATTTTTATTATTTTTATTACTATTAGCATTAGTATCTTATTTTGGTTATTATTATTTTTATTGTTTTTGGTAATTTTATTATTATTATTATTATTATTATTTATTGTTATTATTACTTTATTTTAATTATTATTATTATTATTATTGATAGTATCTTCATTTTTATTTTTTATTTTTTTTATATATATAATCATTTATTATTGTTTACTATTTAGTAGTATTACCTTATTATGATAATTACTATTATTATTTCCCATTTCATTATTACCAAAAGCCTAAAAAATAAAATAAAATGAAATCAAAAAAAAAAAAAGAAAAAGGAAAGTTTCTTAGGTTTTCAAACTTTTTTTTTTTTATATAACAGAGGAGGCTGCACAATATAGTCGGGGAGGCCAAGCGCACACACGGGGGCGCAGCCGAGCAAAAGGCCTAAACAAAGAAAAAAGAGATTTTTTTTTCTACTGCTTCTTCTTCTTCTTCTTCTTCTTCTGGTTCGTTTTCTTCCTCTCTAAAGAACTCCTGTCCTCTTCTCCATTCGCTGCATCTCTTTTCTCCCTCTCACAACCATAGCCTCCATCCATCCCAGCCTCCAGTAACAGTCCCTTGCCCCTCTCGGCCTCCTCCACACCAGTAGGTCACAGCCGGCCACCCTCCAGTCTACACCTGCAGCAGCCCCACAGCCGTGCACAGCAGCTATCCGAGCAGCAACAATAGACGACCACGACCACCAAGTATATTAGAACCCCCCACAGCCGCTGGTTCACTCCCCGTTCACCATTCACCGGTGAGTCTCCCCTCACAGCCGCAAAGAACCCCCATTCCCACGGACACAACAGCAACGCCGGAGAAATTCCATTCACCATCACTGTCACTATCAACCATCGCCACCATCGCCCCTTGTATTTCATTGTCACAGCGCCAGCGACACTAGCCCCGGTCTCTCAGTCCCCAGCAGCTCTCCGAGCCCAATCTCCGTCCCTCACCTCTGCGGTACGCCCACGGCAGCCTCCTGTAGGTAAACACACGCACACACAGTAGAACGCACACGCATGTGCACCTCTATTTTTAATTTGTTTATCCTATTTTATTCTTTTTTTTTCTCTTTCTTTTTCTTTCATGTTTGGTTTATTTTTCTGTTTTGATTTATTCTGATGTCTGGATTCTCATTGTACATGCAGGAAGTGTGATTAGGTTTTGTTATATATATAACATGATTACCATTCATTCTACAGGATTTTTATATTTATTTTAATATTTAATATTCACGGGTAAATTTTTTTTTTAGGGTTAATTGTTTTATTATTATTGTGGTAAATATTTTATTGTAGGAATTTGTTTTAATATTGGAAGTTTAAATTTTGATTGTATTTGTTATGTATATTAAATAATTAATATTATTATTGTAGGATTTTAATGTTGTAATATTAGTATTTAATATCCATGTTTAGGTTTTTGTCATATTTATTATAAATACTAATTGATTTATATTGTTTTTGTAGGGTTCCTTTTTGTTTGATCGGGTCTCAAGTGTCAATATTGGAATTTTTTTGTCATCTTTTTTTTTGAATATGTAATATTATGGTTTACTATCTAATATTGTATTATCAGCATGTATATATTTTTCTTATGATATGCTTTTATTATTACATTTGTTTTGTATTATCATGTAATATTAAGGCTCATTGTTTCATATTGTTTTATTATCATATATACATATTCATATCTATTATGGTTTGTCATTGTACATATTTATGTAATATTATGATTTATTATTTTGTGTTGTATATACTATGGCTCATTATCATGTAGTAGTATCGTTAGGGTTTTGATTATTCAACGTTTATATTTAATAGGATTTTAAGTATTTCACATTATCACGGTTTAGGTATTTTTTTAGAGTTTGGATTATGTCATGTTCATATTTATTAATGTTTTAATCACTTCATAGCATCTTTGTGTACTCTTAGGGTTGAAATTGGTTCTATATAAATTATGTACTTAGGGTTTTTGGTCATTATTGTACTCACTTTATATTTAATATTTGTATAGTTAAGGTTGTGTATTAATTTTGGCAACCATATTGTATTGGTATATATTATTTTCAGCAATGCCTTGTTTCCATAATTTCATTATTTCTTTACTTTTGCATTGGTTTCCATGTTTTAATTTGAAATTTGGTTTATTTCTTTTGTTAATTATTTCCATATGGGTGTAACGGTATTTATAGGATATTAGGGGTGTGTACCATTAAGAAGATTATTATTATTACCTTTTGTTTATAGTGTATTATTATTATTATTATTATTATTATTATTATCATGTGTGAAATTATTATGTTACCATTATGATATTTAGAATATGTATTTATTGTTAATATGTGCGTATTAATATTATTTATTATTGTCATTATGGGATTACTACTATTAATATTAATATTATTATTATTATTATTATCATTAGTACCATTATTATTATTTTTACTATTGTTATTTATTATTATTATTATTATTGTTATTATTATGTTCATTATTATAATGATTATTATTATTTTATTTTATTATACATTTTTTTATTAAATATTTTTTTATTTTTATAATCCCTATGATTTTATTGCGGGGGTATGAGCCTTTGGGCATCACGTACCCTAAGCTCTGAGGGAATATATATGTATATATTATCTTTATTTATTTATTATTTTATTTATTTATTTATTTTTCATGTGTATTTATAAATTCATAAAAAGGAGTAATTTAAAGAATTATTAGATTAACTTAGGGATAATTTCAAATTAATTAGGTACCGTTCGTAAGAACGGGTGCGTAGGGGGTGCTCGTACCTTCCCCTCGCGTAACTGAACTCCCGACCCCAACTCTGGTAATGTAGACCGATTCTACCCCTAACGGGGTAGTAATCACGTGTTCTAACCACACTAAAAGGTTAGTGGCGACTCCAACATTCCATGATTTTTTCTGAAAATATTAAATTGATTTTAATTTCGCCGCCCGGGGCACACGCGCTCCCGGGACGTCGCGACAATATGGATTATAGATAGAAATAGTAAACTTTGGTATTTTATTTATGGAAATTATGATTATGTTTTCTACTGCATATATATTGATTTATGGATTATCAAGATTTTATTAGGTATAACGCACCAAACCCGAGTTTAAGGGTTCGGGGCATTACAGGTCACTTAACGGCTAGAAATTGAAAATGGTTACAAATTCCTTGCTCAATACTTTTAAAAGGGTTGTTAAGCATATTAATTCATACTCTTTCATTTGGGGCCATTTTATTTCAAAATCAAAGCTCCCTTATACTCTTTTATTGCAAATATTTTTTAAAAAAAGGCATAAATTCTAGTTTCTCCTACTCTTCTCTTTGAAAAACATTTTTGAAGAAACCATTTGTTGCAAGAAAATCTTTGAGCTTAATTTTCACTCATCCTTTCAAAAACACAAGAGTAGTTTACTATCTTCTATTCATATTTTGAATATCATCTCTTGAGAGCAAAATAAAATTGCTCCAAGCATCTTTTAGTACAAAAATCTATGTTGGGGAAAATATTTATTGCATTTAGATATTTGAAGTACGTATTGGATACTTCATATTTTAAATCAAAGATCATTTACATTTATGTTTGCGAAAATCTCCTTGAGAGCAAAAACCCTAGGTGCCCCTACATTCTTATCTTGAAGAATATTTTTGGATAAACATTTATTGGGGTTGAATCTTTGAAGTATTTATCATATACATGTTCTTCAAAGATTGCAAAAATTACTTTTAAGAAAATCTACCATACTCTACTGAGCTTTATTTCATATCTTGTAAGAGTCTATTAAGGTTTCAATTTGTACAACCCTTTTTTTTTAGAAGCATCTCTCTCACTTATCTGTTGAATTTATGGTTTGAGTATAGAATTGGGTCAAGCGTGGGGTATCGCCTGAAGAAGGGGCTTTACCTTACTGAAGGAGTGTGCCAGGCATGGGGTATCACCTGAAGAGGAGGGCTTCATCCTACAAGGAGTGTGTAGATGACTTTGCTCTGCCCGGTTAAGTGAGCAGAATAGTGGAATCCTCAAGTGGGTTGGCTTGAGGCAATGACGTAGGCGGGTACAACTGAACCTTGTAAAAAATATTGTGTTTGCGCTTTCTCTCCCTATACTCTTTATTTTTCTGCAAATTGTATGTCTTCATTGAATTAGTCATGATTGTTATATTTTTTTTAAATATTTGCATACATAAATATTTGAGGGATTTGATATTGCGTTGAAAAATCTCAGGTTTGAGTAATAATGGTTGTAATTGTAAAAGTAGGACATACTTGAACTATATTTTTAAATTACCCAATTCACCTCTCCTCTTGGGAATACACCATTCCTCACAATGATGATGATGATGAGGGCACTGAACCAGATGGTGGTTGTAACGACCTGCTACTTAAATCCTTTTATATATATATATATATATATATATCATATAACCAATATGTCTGTAATACTACTGAAAACATCTCAGGCCCAAAAACGTACTGAGTAAACTCTGTACATCATCCATTCCTAAGCAGCGGTAACTGAAAAACTGTAAACATCTATCTACAATACCAGAAAACTATAAATCTCAAAATACATATATATCACAAAATACCCAGTGACGTCATCAAAACTTGGGATCTACCCTAAACCATTGGCACCAAAGAAAGCACCTATCCTTCCCATAAGGGCAACGCAAGAAGTCCTCTACCTGCGAGCCTGATCTACTTGCCTAGTTGGATCTCTTGAAAAATGATAAGTCACTGGGATGATACAACGCTCAGTAAGAGGAAATATGCTATCACTAGTGTGTGGTTGCTAAGTTTCACATTTAATATACAGATATAATCCTGAAATTGTAAAGCAAGTAGGCTGGTATAGTATACAAAACACATGTAGTATAATTTAAAATACAACTGTGTATCTACGCTTTCTATTCATACCTACTTCTAGTATTATAATATAATTGTTGCTGTATGATATATCTGTATATATACATAGGAACTTCTAAATAATACCTTGGGATCTATATATCATGATTTAACCCCTCATGACAGGGTTGTGTGGCCTGTAGGCGGGACTTACTCTGGTTGGCCTACCAGGTAAGTCAATCTATATCTCTATCAACATACAATTTGGTCCACTGCAATCTCTCCGGGAACGCTACTACTACTCTACCTTGTCTAACCGACCACCTCAACCCAACTTTCTAGGGAGACTGTAATCTCTCCTGGCGTGGTTAGATGGAATCCACATATTATCTGAGATATATGGTTGCACTCTATCTAAAATAGTAACGGTACCATGCTCTGTTGTCTGAATCTTTATGAAATTTCCTCAGGGATCTGATATTGTGTAATACTAATACACACACACACACACACACACACACACACATTTATCTTACTGTTTTAACATGATTTCAAAATAACCATAACACTATAAATTTGAACTGGAATATCTAAAATATCTGACTGAAATATCTATAATATCTGTCTAAAATATTTTTAATATCTGTCTAAAATATCTGTAATATTTTTATGAAATATCTGTAACATCTGTTTGAGTGTTATGGTTTTAGAAATCATGTCATTCTAAAAAAAAAAAAAAAAACTATAATTCATACTTTCTACTAGTATACTGTATAACTGGATATCTATAAAGTTGTTTAATCATCATACTATACTGTAATAAACTCATGCCACACATTTGAGTAATCAAAATCTCATGCTCAATTCCTATAATTCTATTGTAATACTAATAACAATAATATTTTGGAAAAACTAATCAATAAGCTAATATATATATACATAAACATAATCTTATGACATACATTCTAAAATTCCGAGCATATCATATTTCCCTTACCTGACTATTGGAAAGCCCATAGTATGACTGGTCCTACACCCGTAGGGTTTCCCGTTAAACACCTTGAAAACAACATCCCCCAGAACAAAACTTCAGTATTTCTCTGTGTGAAAGCATGATATATATTGAAATTTCTAAAAGCTTGAAATATTCTGATGTGAGTGTTGAAAATTCTACTATTCATGTTATGACTTGTTAAGGATAAGTTTATTGTAAGGGGGATCATTTTTAAGGCTTTCTCATTTTTGCTCCTTACTTGTAATTATAAAAAACGGGGAGATTGTTGACCCAACAAGGCGTCCCTCACTTCTAAAAAAACATGGGAACTAGCTAAGTTGCCCAAAGGTAAGAAGGCTCTTCACAATAAGTGGATGCACAGGATCAAAGAGGAGCATGATGGCTCCAGGAGGTACAAGGCCTAGTTGGTAGTCAAAGGCTTCGAGCAAAAGGAAGGAATCGACTACACCAACATCTTTGCACTAGTTGTGAAGCTAACAACCATCAGATCAGTCTTAAGCATTGTTGCCTCAAAGGTCTACATCTCAAACAGTTGGATGTGAAGACGACATTTCTTCACAGTGATCTAGATCAGGAAATTTACATGCACCAGACAGAAGGATTCTTAATGAAAGGTAAAGAGAATCTTGTGTGTAGGTTGAAGAAGAGCTTATATGGTCTCAAACAACCTCCTAAGTATTGGTATTGAAAATTTGATGGCTTTATGCACAGGAATGATTTTTAAAAGTGCAACGCCGACAACTGTTGCTACTTCAAGAGGTATTAGTCTAACTATATCATTTTGTTGTAATATGTCGATGACATGTTAGTCATAGGACCAGATATAAAATAGATCAGAAAATTGAAGCAGCAATTGTCAAAGGAGTTTGACATGAAAGACTTGGGTTCAACAAAATAGATACTTGGAATGCGGATCTCCAGAGATAAGAAACAAGGAACATTACGATTATCTCAGCTAGAGTACATTAGTCGTGTTTTACAGAGATTCAACATGAGCAACGCTAAAGTGGTAAATACACCATTGGCCGAAGACTTTCGCCTCTCCAATGATTAGGCTCCCTAGACAGATGAAGAGAAGGACTTCATGGCTACGCCTCAGCCATTGGAAGTCTTATGTATATTATGGTATGTATTAGACCAGACTTTGGCTAAGCAGTGGGAGATGTTAGTAGGTTCATGTCAAATCCAATGAAGACTCACTGGGAACCAGTGAAGTGGATCTTGAGGTACCTAAGTGACATTATTGATAAGTGCCTATGTTTCGGCAAAGGAGACTTGAAAATTAAAGGGTATGTAGATGCCGATTTTGCTGGTGAAGTTGATCACCGCAGAAGCACCACCAGATATGTGTTCACTATTGGCACAACAATTGTTAGTTAGATGTCACAGATATAAAAGATTGTTGCCCTATCCACTACAAAAGCTGAGTATGTAGCAGTGACAAAAGCCAACAAAGAGATTATTTGGCTTCAAGGTTTGTTGATAGAGCTTGAAATAAAGCAAGAGATGAATGTTTTGCATAACGATAGTCAGAGTGCGATAAATCTAGCAAAGAACTTTGTATTTTATTCTAGAACCAAACACATTGGATTTCGTAATCACTTCGTCAGATCTCTATTAGAAGATGAAGTGCTGACACTTGAAAAATTTCAAGGTAGCAGGAATCTAGCAGACATGTTGACGAAGGTGGTGACTACAAAGAAGTTGAAGTTGTGCTCAACTTCAGTTGGTCTTGATGTTTGAAGACAGATGTGAGTACATCATTTACCTATACACTAATTGAGATGGTGCCTCCATCTCCAAGTGGGAGATTGTTGAGCTACTGTTAGTGGAAACATCGGCAACACCAACCACAACTGCTTTCATTGAATGTTGAGCTGTAGAAAGTGGAGACCTGGGGCCACCTCCACCAACCTTGCCCACTATGGTTGAAATTAAGACAACCACTCTTGACTTCCACCCCCCATCCATGGCTATGTATAGGATATGTGTGTGTCTAATCTGTGGCCAAAAAAAAAAAAAAGCGTGTGAAAGAAGTGGCTAGAACAGAGTGTCAAAAAGTGTGAGGAATAGAGTGAAATTGTGTTGGTTGAGTGAGTTGAGTTGAGAAGTGACTCATTTTCCTTGTATTTTTTCTCTCAATTATAGTGAGATTAGTGTGCTTCGTGAACGTAGGTCAATTTGGGCGTTAAATCTTGGTGTTCAATTTTTACTTGTGTGAGATTGTTGTTCCTAGATCCTCCAATTGTCTATAGTTTATTTTATTTTTAGGTTACATAATAGTTTTTGCCGCGGAAACCCAACATAAATGAACAACCTGTGAGCCATGTTAAATACAATTTTGATTCATTTAAGCAAACAGTGAGATCTATTTTATTGATTCATTTTACAAGATTCCACCACCCAGTAAAGACAGAGTTCCTTGATTAATAATTATGGCAAGCTGGCCAAGAAGCACAAATGAGAAGAAAAGATATTACAAAAGAAGCCAATAACAGCATGCAGCTAGCGCTTGTGAACACCTGCAAGAAAAGGAATATCATGATTCCACTTTGGTTCTCGTCTCAAAAATAAATAAATTGATTAATTGAAACAAACGCAAAAGATCTCAATGTTGATACTAACTGTTCTTTCACCTCTGAATACCTAATCTTACGAAATGCCTTCTGACTGTATGTTTATTTGATTTTATATGTGAATTTTTAAAATGAAAAATAAAAAAAACTTATCCATATATAACATGAGTTGTTTGGTTAGTCATACAATGACTTAATACCTCAGCACTAATTTTAAGAGATCAGTTTTTTTTTTCTTTTTACCTTTTCAAGCCCTTTTTGAGAATTTGCAAAATGGGTTTACAAATGAACAGTAATGAACAATATATAGGAGCAAAGCTATTACTCCTAAGCCCAACTTTGCGCGAGAGAGAGAGCGCTTACTTAGCATTCAGCGGAGGTGGTGATATTGCACCTGGCAGGAAGTGCGAGGGCAAGAGCGGGATTGATCCCAAGAGAAGGGAGGATGAAGGAGTTCTTGTACTGGCAGAGGCAGGTCAAGTTGGCGCCGGAGAGTGCCTGGCAACACTGATGAGTGGGCGGCTGCGGGTTGGGTTGGGTAACCGCCGGCTTGCAAGACAGCAGCCCTTGCTCGCTCACGTTGCACACCTCCAAAGCCAAAGATACAGCCACCACCGCTGCCAACACCACCGCCACTCCTATCATCTTCCTTCCCCCTTCCATCCTTCTGCAAGCAAAGCAAATGCTTGATTTCTCACACTATTAATCACCACAATCAGTAGTCACTTTGCTAGCTGCAACTGGTTTCTAAGCCAACCCCACAATACATATATATATATATATGTATATGTATATGTAATATATATACATATAACTTAGAGAAACCCCAAATGACAACACAAGTCATTATTCCCCCGACGCATTCACACGAATTCGTGGGCAGATTTGGAGCCTGATGATAACGACAATAAGAACCAGAGAAGAACCGCTGGCTGGGGGCCTGGGGCTGGCTAATTTTCAAAAAGACAAAACCAATTGATCGGTGGGTGGGCCAAGCGGACTCCCGTGATTACCGGGTGACGCCAAATTCTCCCTCACGGGTTTCGCACTATTCAATGTTCCTTCCCCACTTTACTCTTCATATATATATATATATATATATTAATGTTGGTTTTTGGTTTAGGGTTTAGGGTTAAGTTTTTCGGGTTTAGGGTTTAGTTTTTAAGGTTTAGGCTTTAAGATTTAGGATTTAGGGTTTAGGGTTAATGGTTTTATGGGTTTACGGTTTAGCATTTAGGCTTTAGGGTTTAGCGTTATGGGGTTACGGTTTAGGGTTTCAGGTTTAGGACTTTGGGTTTAGGGTTTTAGGGTTTAGGGTTTAGGGTTTAGGGTTTAGGTTCAAATGAGTTATAAAAGATCTTAAACAGTAAGGAGAAATTCATTTGTGCCTTAAAAAAAGTAAAATTTAATCACCCCCTAGAAAAATGATTTTTGAACCCTTTTTTTTTTTTGGTTAAAATTTTTGAGTCCAAACCCCCTTTTGGACCTAATTTTATGTTTTTGAAAATTTTTTAAAAAATGGTTCCTTCTGCACTTTACCCCAAATGACAAGACAAGTTATTATTCCCCTAACACATTCATACAAATTTGTGATGTCGGAGGAATTTTACTTATGAATTTGTCTTACATTAAAAAATTTGAATGGATAATAAGTGTTTATATACATGGTTGAGTTAAAAACATAGTAGATTTAAATTTTTGAGTTAAGTTAGTGCTCATCTATGCATATCAAGTCTACTTTATAAACTCCTTCAGAGTTAACAAATAGGCAGATTTGGAGTCTGATGAAAAGGATAATAAGAACAAGAGAAAAACCACTAGTTGGGGCTGGCTAATTCTCAAAAAGAAAAAAATAATTGATCGGTGGGTGGACAAAGCGGATTCTCGTGATTATCGAATGACCCCAAATTCCGCCTGACGGGTTTGCACTATTTAATGTTCCTTCTCCACTTTAGTCTTCATATATATTGGTTTCACACATGGTGTATCAAGGGTTCCATTTATAACTTTTTTTCAAAATTCCAAAACTTTATAAAATATGCTAAAATTTAAGATGATAATTTCTTATTTAACATGTCATTTCACACTTGCACTGCAGATAAAGTTAGTAGAAACTTTATGTGCATTTTGGTTCGCATAATCACATTTTCTAGTGTAAAGACATTTTTAATGGTTTCATTGTTGGAAATTTGCTTTATAAGATTCTAAAAATATATATATAAATATGAGGTCCATGTTAGTATTACAACATAAAAATCTAGTTTAAAAAATTTTCTTGATTTTCTTAACCTAATATAAAGAACAAAAAAATAATAATAATGACATTTTCAGCAAATTAAAACCCTTATTAAGAAAATATATGAAAGTAAATGGGTGTCGTAAAATTTCAACTATTATGTCATATTATTATAAAATGATAAATTTTTTTTTATTTCTTCTAAATTTCTATTTTTATTGTAATAATTCATTATTGTAAATATAATTTAAAATATCTATATATGTATGGGGACATTGATGTCCTACTTTTTTTGGAATCTTTCTTCCTTGTAAAATTTGCATTAAATTTCAACCTAAAAACAATATGAGAATGCGATGACATGAGATTACATTTTTAAAAATGTCATAAGATGTTACAAATTAAATGCCCTTAAAAATATTAATAATATTACATTTGCTTCTTAAAAAATTATATAATAATAGAGATTTAAATTGTGAAATGTTTTCATAAGATAATTAAATTTGGTACCAATCATAGCTAAAGAAATGAAAGAATAAATTTTGTTATCTAATAATAGTTGGTATAATGCATTCATTCTAAACTTGTGAATTTTACTCACTTTTGCATTCAATGAGTTATTGTAAGAAAATTTTCATAAATATACTGCAGTCAAGGATCTTCAATTATCATGAACTTCACATCAATAACCTTTATGCGGAAAATAAATAAATCATAAACTATAAACTTTATATACCGAAATTGGCCATATCAAATCTATCAAGAAGAACACCCGTAGAATCCGAAGAAATCGTTTCTCCCACTTTTCCTCTTTCTCTTTCCTTCCTTTACCAGATCTATGGGATCTCTTGATGATTAGAGAAATAGAAGCAGAGAGAGGACAATTCCTTTCTTCCTATCTTTTCTTTGCAGCTAACATCACTATGTAGATAACCCTAGAGCTTATGAACTTAGTTTTTCTTTCTCTTCTTTAACTCTCTTTTCTTAGCTTTACTTGGTGTATAGCATGCCCTTATAGCTACTCCCCATAATAGTAACTTTATATATATGTATAGGAATATCTTCAAACTTCCACCATTAATTTCTCATATTAAATAAGTTAACCCTTTAGTTAACCCATACAACCATTATTCATATTCTTATCATATGAGATATATACCCTACATGTGGGACCCATATCATTCATGTGGGACATATCCTTTGGGATATAAATCCTACATTCTCCCACTTGGCCCATATGAATGATATTAATATGTATTAACAAATAACTATAATGTGCACAAAACATTAGCTTATTTATACTTTTTAATGATATTACCATAATATTACAATTAAACAACTTATTAGCACGAGTCATGACGGTAAATATCATTAAAGCTACATCTTCCCTTTCATGTACCACAATACTAATAAACCACTTAATTATGATCCATAATAGGAAGTTACCATACTGTCCCTATAACGTTTTTGTCAAAGACCATTTCTGTTTAACAGTAATCTATCTTCCATAATTACGTAAATGATGGTAAACAGAAATAATGTTCAGAAACACTTTTATTGATGTTATTATACATGTTATAGAACAAAACATAAAGATTCACTATTATACATCAAGGATTACAACAAAGAACTATGTGACCAGCATGTTCTTTAAATGCCTTTAGTGTCAATCCTTTTGTTAAAGGATCTGCTATCATGAGCCAAGTCCTTATATGTTCTATAAGCACTGTTTGTTTCTGAACTTCCTTAACAGCCAAATACTTGAGCTCCATATGCTTAGCTCCATTAGAGTATTTGTCGTTTTTGGAGAAAAAGACTGTTGTAGAATTATCACAATAAATTCTTAGCGGCCTGGTTATACTGTCGACAATACCAAGTTTTGAGATAAAGTTTCGCAACCACAAAACTTGAATCATGGCCTCAAAGCATGCCACAAATTCAGTTTCCATAGTAGATGCTCCTATGATAGTCTATTTGGCACTCTTCCATGATATTGCTCCTCTAGTTAATAGAAACAAATAACCATACGTTGACTTACAACTATCAACGCATGCAGAAAAATCTGAGTCGAAGTAACTAACCACCTCAAACTGATATGTTCTCCTATATGTGAGCATACAGTGTTTGATTCCTTTTAAGTACCTAAAGACTTTCTTTGCAGCTTTCCAATGCTCCATTCCAAGATTACTTTGGTACCTCCCGAGCATCCCAACTTCAAAACTAATATCTTGTCTCATACAAGTCTGCACATACATCAAACTCCCAACAACAGATGCAAAAGGAATATTTTCCATAATTTTCTTTTCGAATTCATTCTGTAGACAATCTTTTACACTGAACTTGTCCCCTTTACAAATAAGAGCAGGAGTTGGTTTACAATCAGCCATATCAAATCTTTCTAGAACTTTATTGATATATCCTTTCTAAGACAACCCTAATAGTCCAAGTGATCTGAACTGGAATATTTCAATTCCAATCACATAAGTTGCCTCACCTATATCTTTCATTTCAAAGTTTATAGAAAGAAATCTCTTGGTATCATTCAATAAGCCAAGATCATTACTAGCAAGTAAAATATCATCAACATATAGAATAAGAAAGATAAGCTTCTCCCACTGACCTTTAGGTATATACATCGATCAACAGTGTTTTCCTTAAAACCAAAGGTCATGATGGTACCATGAAACTTAAAATACCATTGCCTAGAAGCTTGTTTAAGTCCATATCTTGATTTCTTTAATTTACAAACCATGTGCTCCTTTCCTTTAATCATTAAAACTTTAGGAAGATCCATGTACACCTCTTAATCTAAATTCCCATTTAGAAAAGCAGTTTTCACATCCATTTGATGCAACTCTAAATCAAAATGAGCCACCAAAACTAGAGAATCCTTTTTAGACACAGGAGAGAATGTCTCTTTATAATCAATACCTTCCCTTTGAGTGAAACCTTTTACTACAAGTCTACCTTTATATTGTTCAATGTTGCCATTACAGTCGTGTTTGGTCTTAAAGACCCATTTACACCCAACTGTCTTAAACCCTTCAAGCAAATCAACGATGTCCCAGACTTTATTTTGCTCCATAGATTTCAACTCATCATTTATGGGATTGATCCACTTTTCAGAATCATCACTTTTAATGGCTTGTGAAAATGTAAACGGATTCTTTCTAGTTGCTAAATCATAGTCAGCCTCTTGTAGATATACCAAATAATCATAAGAAATAACTGGTTTTCTTACTCTTTGTGATCTCCTTAATACTATTTCATGTGATTGTTCTGCAATTGGATCGATGGTGACATTTTCATTATGAAGTGATACATCATTATATTGTTGTTCAGTGTTATCATGTCTTTCAACAACTAAAGGAACAACAATGTCTGTTAAAGGTCTAGATATTTGTATAGGAACCTGAATTTCTTTAATGACTACATTTTGTGATATATAACTCCCACTAATTTCACCATTTTCAAGGAACTTTGCATTACTGGATTCAACTACTCTCATACTATGATTAGGATAATAAAACCTATACCCTTTAGACTTCTTTGGGTATCCAATAAAATACCCACTCATAGTCCTTGAATCCAATTTCCTTTCATTTGGATTATAGACTCTAATCTCTACTAAACAACCCCAAACATGAAATTTGTAGAGACCTGAAGAATTATAGTAATTAAATAATAAAAGAAAGGAGAGGAAAAGAATTTTAAAAGGGGTTTCAGTAGGGTCTCGTCGATGAGTGCAAAGTGCTTGTCGACGAGCAGGACTCTTGGACTCATCAATGGGGACGTGTGTCTCGTAGACGAGAAATTATCGAGAGGGTTGTTTTCAGGGCCTGAAGCTCGTTGACGAGGAGTAAATGTTGGTCAACGAACCTCCATAATGAACTCATCAACAAGGTGTCGTGGCTTGTCGACGAGGCCACGTGGACAAGCACTCTATATAAGGCCAAAAATCACTTTTTTGCCAGAGAATTTCATGTTCTCTCTCTCTCTCTCTCTCTCTCTCTCTCTCTCTCTCTCTCTCTCTCTCTCTCAACTATGTCTCCCTCTCCTTTTCTCTAGAATTTCAGCTTCGTTATTCGCTGGATCAACGATCTGAAGCTACCACATTACTCCTGGGAAGATTCTCTTCAAGTCTGCTGGAGTAATTCGTTGGTTAGGCCAACTTGGGAACCATCCCAAAATTTGGGTAAATTGATTATTTTAAGTTTTATAAGGTATTTGGTGTTTTTGGACTGAGAAAAATGCTTTAGATAGAATAATACTGAAGTTTCATTGTGGAAAATGTAATTTCAGGGTGTCGGGTGTAGGCTTGGCTTAAATTGTGGGCTTCTCAGTAAGTCCGGTAAGGGGATAAATTAAGTCATCTTTTTTTCATGAAATTATTTATTATTATACAACATTTATTTTCAGGAAAATATGCATGTTATAGAACTATGCTTGGGAATACTGTTGTTGAACAGGGAAATAATTTTAATACATTTTATAAGAAAATATGATTTCAGAACAAATTATGAGTTCATGAGGTTACTTACATTTTTGTGGCATGAGTATAATATTTCCACGAAAATTATGTTATATTGAAATATTATGATTTTCCAAGACAAACATGTTATAGCAGTTTTCAGGAAAACCATAAAAACAGTACAAAAACTATGGTTTTAAGAATATTATGTTAATAAGTGCAAGATTTTCATGTACAAGTACGTCATGTTATACCGGTGCCGGTGTCATTATTTCTATGTTATGATATGACAACATAAAATGCCGTAATTATGCATGTTATGTCAGAATTCAAGAAAATATTACCATGTCATGTTTTACCCTGAAATATGAAACTACTATGTTTAATATCATGAAATGTATTATATGTTATCACAACCCAGATAGCTTAATTTAGTTTCACGAAGCACAGTATCGTAGCTGTATGTTCACGTTTACTTTTACGTTTACATTTACGTTTATGTTAGTGCTACCACACATCTTATGTAGAGTGTGGAAGATGGCAGTCGATGTGACTTTGTGGGAGTGTTGTAGTTCCCCTGGTAGTCCGGCACATGTGGAACAGACCCATTGTACTTACACTGTAACCGATGTTTGACTTAGCATGGTCGGCCAACCATTGTTAGGTCCCGCCTTCGGGCCGCACAACCCTGTCATCTGGGGGGGGGTAAGACATGGCAATAACTAACTATATATCTATCTTGGGTAATAATTCAAGTATGATATGATTATATAAGATGATTTCTTAGTACAAAAATTTAGTACGATACACTATGTTATAATAAACCATGATATATTCAAATATAAGACGATTGTTATACGAGTTACGAATTATGTACTGTTTATATGTATATCACGAAAAATGCTCATGTTGCCACATGCTGATATTAATTTGTCTCCCTTACTAAGAGGTGTCTCACCCCAGCATTACAAACATTTCAAGAAATCCAGGTAGAAGGGCATATAGAGCCCCGTAGCAGTAAAAGAGGACTAAGCTACCCTGTCTGTAGGGTAAGTGGGTGAGCTAGGGTCAGATGGATTTTTGGGTTATGACCCTAGGATGTTTTTTGGTCTTTTTGGGATGTATGTATATATATATATAGGATGTTTTTTTGGTCTTTTTGGGATGTATGTATATCTATATATATATATATATATATATATATATATATATGACATATTTAGTAGAACTCTGGTATGGTTTTTGGTGTTTTGTGGCATGTATGTGATTTTATGTTTTTCGTTGTTTAGGTATTAAAGTTTTATGATAGGTATATCCCTAGTACCCAAGGGTCCAGGTTGATCATAACTTTGAAAGTTGGTAGGTTATTAGAATTATTAAAAATGTTATTATGTAGAAAAAATATATGTTAAATTAGGCAGGTCGTTAAAAATGCCTCAAACTCGGTTTTCTTCTCGTCCATAGTTCAAAAGGAGTTTTCTGAATTGCCTTACTAAGAACCCAATTTAGCACATATAGAGTTGTTTTAAGGGTTGCCATCCATAATGAAATGGGTACTGAGGAATTACTCAACATGCTCCAAACCATTTCTATAAGAGTATGATTCCGCTTTTTAGCCACACCATTCTGCTGAGACGTACCAGGCATTGTGTATTGATAAAAATTACCATGTTGTTCTAGGAATTCAGCAAATGGTCCTGGACATTGTTTTATGCCATCATACCTACCATAAGACTCACCACCTCTGTTAGATCTAATGATTTTCACTTTGCTATCTAATTGTCACTCCACTTCAGCAACATATGTGTTTAAAGCATCTATTGCTTGAGACTTTTCATGCAACAAATATGTTGACCTTATAGGTCACACCCGATTTTGATAATGACAAATACTTAGGTATTTGATGGTTTTCAAGTGTATGTGCAGGTCTATATGAGCATTTCAAGGAATGACACTTGAAGCAAGATATAAAGACCCTAAAGATTCTATTTCATATTGTAAATTCAATTAATGTAATATGGGTCTGTAATAGTAACTAGGTATATGGTCTATAATAATTACCTGCATGTTATGCATATAGGATATATAGTAAGCTTAGTAAGACCCTAGCATGACTCTAGGTCCCAACACTCATGCACATATATCATACAAAATTAAAGAGTGTTAAAAATGAATAAAATTGAATAATATAGGGAAATTTGAGAGAGCCCAGGCACTCGAACTGTTGAAAATTCAATAGTTGGCTTAACTATCAGGTGACCGAACCATTTTTGTGCATATCGTCCACGGGCGTCCGAACCCTCTGAAAAGGACCCCTCACCAACTTAGGCTATCGAGGAATTTAGTTCAAAATAGGCCCCACGCGATTGAACACGTGCGTTCAGGCTACCAAACCTAGGACCGGGCACCCAAACCTATGAATAAATGTTTCTAACTTTTGTTCGAGCTACCGAACCTACACTCGGGCGGCCGAATTGTTTTAAAGACATTTTAAAAATGTGTCTATTCGGGCGACTGAACCTTGGTTCTGCCACCTGAACCTTGTCAGGTTAAAATTATTTTAACTGAGGTAAAATTGAGTTAATGTGGGTTAATAGTGCTTAAGCATTTTGGAACTTTTCTAATAATACCCTGAAGGTCCCAAACAGTTATATTTTTTACCTTGCCTATAAATATAGGCTCATTTGTGAGGATTAGAAATTAATTAGCAAAATCATAAGCCAAGAATTCTCTCTACTCCAAAAATCCTACTTTGCTCAAATACTCTCAAATACTCACTCCTTTGATAAATCTTGGTATTGTAAGAGTTTAGTGAGTGTGCTTGTAATTGCTAGATAGTGTTAAAACTCCCATTTGCTTGAATGATTATTGATATTATTTTGGGGGAGTTTGACTTAGTTTTATCCCACTGATTTCATATTATAAATCTTTGTTGGGATAGACTAGCAAGCTTAGGGGTCTTTACATAGTTGTTGCGAGACTCCCGTAACTTTGATTTTTGTTGTGCAAAAATATTTTCAACAAGCCAAAATATTTTTCAAACTAGTAGTGTATTCATCTCATTGAAGAATATTTTCTTGAGCTAGTTTGAATATCCGATTGATATCTTTGAAATCTTGATTAGTTATTGAAATTTGATTTACCTAGTTTCAAAGATATTGCTTGTATTGAACACTCTTGAGCATTCCATTGATCATACCCTATTGAGCGTTGTTTGTACAACTATTTACATCACTAAGCTTACACTATGTCCATATTGTTGATGTGTATGTGATTGCTTATATTGGGTACATATCTGCTTTACATCAAAGCATAATCACTGTACCAGTCTTATTGAGAAAAATACTATTGTATTCTAGGCATGGCCTGAGGGGGCGGTAATCCAGGTCGGTAAGGATTGTGTGTAAAGGTTGAGATCAGTCTTGTACTAATTAACTTTGTTGTTTAGGTATCGCTCCACCCGCTTAAGTGAGCATTATAGTGGTAATCCTTGTGCTTGTTAGCCAAGGCGGGGACGTAGGCAATTTTTCGAACCTCAATTACACTTCTAGGTGTCACTTACTTTTTACTGCTTTCTAGTGCATGCTTTGTTGATTAAATTGTGTTATTTAATTTCTGCTACATATTGCAATTGATTTATTTTACTTGCACTAGATTAACTTTAGGGTTGTGAAAATATTGTTGTTAGGGTATTGACCTAGGGCATCAATTTTAAAATACCAATTCGCCCCCTTCTCTTGGGATCACAATAAAGCTAAAAAAATAGATATAACCATACCGTGAAAAAATCATCAATAAAAGTGATAAAATACTTTTTTCCACCTAAATATGGTGAATCAAAAGGTCCACATACATCAGTATGAACAACTTCCAGTAGATTCTTACTTCTTGTGGCTCCTTTCTTTGTATGTTTAGTTTGCTTTCCTTTAATACAATCAGCACACATAGAAATCAGTAAAATCAAGGTTTGATAAAACCCCATCCTTTACTAATCTCTTTATCGTTTCTCTAGATATGTGACCTAGACTTTTATACCACAAGCAAGAAGAATTTTCATTTATACTACTACGCTTAGTTCCAATATTATGATGCAGAGTGAGGAGTGTTTCAGCAAACTTTTCATTAAGATTAAATTTATACAACCCCTCATACAATATACCAGAGCCAACACAAAAGTCACCTTTCATTAGAAGAAAACCTTTATGTTCAAAATACAAACCATAACCGTCATTATCAAATTTGGACATGGAAATTAAGTTCCTAAAAATATTTGGAACATACAAAGTATCAAATAGGTCTAAACAATGACCCGATTCAAGATACAACCGAATAGTTCCAACACCCATAACAGGCACTTGATTTCCATTCCCCAGGACTATCATGTGTTCATTTCCTTTACGCTCTGGATCGTAAGGTATCCCTGCATCGAATTAGAAACATGAACAGTAGAACCAGAGTCAATCCAACAAGTTTTAGAAGGAACTTGTGTCATGTTTGATTCGAAACATACATAAACTAAAAGCTTACCTTTCTTTTTGAACCACACTTTACGTTTCGGGCAACTTTTCTTTAAATGCCCATATCCATGACAAAAGTAACACTTGGGACCATAATGTTCCTTCCTGCAAGCCTTACCACCATATGAAGTACTCGCCACCTTCAATGGATCTCTCTTTAAACCTTTCTTTGTTTTCTTTCCTTTACTTCCAACTGTGTGACCTATGACATTTACTGAATGTTGTCTTTGTTGTTTGAGTCTTGCCTCTTCTTGAACTAACACACTTGCCAATTCATTCACATTCCATTTTTCTTTTATGGTATTATAGTGAATCTGAAAAGGCCCATGCTGAGGAGGCAAAGAGTTCAAAATAAACTGAACAAGGAAGCTTTCATTAACATTCATTCCCAGAATATTAAGTATAGTAGCCAGATTAGTCATTTCTAGGATATGTTCATTCATTCCTTTGCTGCCATCAAATTTCATTGTGTTCAATTCAGCCATCAACCTTCCTGTAAGGGACTTATCAGATGAACAAAATCTATCCTCCACTGCCTAAAAACATCCCTTTGCGTTATCTAGTTGAGGGAGTGTTGATTTAATATTATTTTCTATACACATTCGTATAAACATCATACTTAATATGTTCGACCTTTCCCATGACTTATACAAAGCTCGCTGCTCCGAATTGCTGGTTTCAGTAATAGCATCCGGTTTATCCATTCGCAAAGTTAAGTCCAGATCCAGAACACCAAGGTGAAACTGAATCTGCTCATTCCAATTAAAGAAATTCGTCCCATTGAAGATTGGAAGAGAAGAAGCTAGAGAATGCAATGAAATAGGAACAGACATTGCAATAGCACAAAATGCTTACTACATTAATGCTTTGAGTTTAGAACATTTCATTAGTAAATTGCGTTTAATCTTTGGATCAACTTATGCAATATAATAATCCTTACATTTACTGGTAATTTTCATTCATCTAGGCATAATTGATAACCTTTATAAAGTTTGATTGGGCTGTCACATTTGGGAAGACATCCTAATCTTACTATCATTCTTCAATTATCCTGATTAAATCAATGATTATTTGAAAGTTGGTGCACCTTTGGGCGAGCCATAATATTCAAATAACAATTCTATAATAATTTTTTTAATGTAAAATCTGGCAACCCATGTATTAAAAAAAAAAAAAAATTTGGTAGCCCATATATTGAAAAACAAAACTGGCAGCCCATATATTGAAAAAGCTAGCAGCCTGTATATATAAAAAAAAACTGGTAGCCCACTAATCAACCTTGAATTCACAAAAGCAAATATTCACAGTAAAAACCAAAACCGCAATCAAAATTTTTTTTTTTCAAAAGCAAAACAACTTATGCATGCCACACTTCACATTCATCTCAGATTTGATTTCAAGTTACCAATCCATCCCTTTTTTCAAATTTAAACATTAAAGAAGAACATAATGATTTTAACTTGGCTCTGATACCACATGTAAGAAAATTTTCATAAATATACTACAGTCAAGGATCTTCAATTATCATGAACTTCACATTAATAACCTTTATGCGGACAATAAATAAATCATAAACTATAAACTTTACATACCGGAATCGGTCATGTCAAATCTATCAAGAAGAACACCCAGAGAATCCGAAAAAATCATTTCTCCCACTTTTCCTTTTTCTCCTTCCTTCCTTTACTAGATCTATGAGATCTCTTGATGATTAGAGAAATAAAGGCAAAGAGAGGACAATTCTTTTATTCTTGTCTTTTCTTTGCAACTAACATCACCATGTAGCTAACCCTAGAGCTTATGAACTTAAATTTTCTTTCTCTTCTTTGGCTCTCTTTTCTTATCTTTACTTGATATATAACATGCCTTATAGCTACTCCCCATAATAGTAGCTATTATATATATATATATATATATATATATATATATATATATATATATATATTAATTTCTCAGATTAAATAAGTTAGCCCTTTAGTTAATCCATACAACCATTAATTCATATCCTTATCATATGAGACATATACCCTACATGTGGGATCCGTATCATTCATGTAGGACATATCCTTTGAGATATAAATCCTACAGTTATGCCACAGTTATCCTTGCATTTAAAAAGAATAAAGGGTTTGCTTAGCTAGAATTTTTTTTTTTTCATTTAAAATTTCTAAATTGTTACAAATTCATACTTTGTTTTAATTTCCTCAAATTATATAATAAATCAAAAATTTTGAAAAATAATAAAATATGCTTTTCAACTTTCTTATACAAAGTAAGAAAATTGAAAATAATGTGGCATTTTATAGTTATTTAAAAAAATTTAAAAATAAAAATTAAAACTATTTCTATAAGATCATAGTACCAAAATGGAGGTGTGGAAGATTTGTGTCTTTTCACTAATTATCAAAGGCTAAGGACAAACTTTTTCAAAAATGTTGGATCAATTACCGTTTGATAAAGAAGTGAATATATTGATACAAGGACAATTTTTGAATAGTTTTCTGAAGTTTATTAAAGGAGGCAGAGTGTTTTTAATGCAATCGTGGAAGAGAAGGAGGATATAAGAGTTCTCTCTTCTAAGAGTAGACTTTATACTACCAGTTGTTACAATTGAATAAAATGATAAATTATTTACCTCCCTCAAAAGATTTTAGTGGTGTAATTTTTATTGCATGAAAATTAGTGGCATGTTTCTCGTGAGATTAAAAATCCTTATATGGACCAAAGAACCAAGGATCCACTTGACATGTTGTATTATGTTGTGATGTTTTTGTGCATATTTTCTGCAACGTTTATCTTTTTCTTTATTTCTATCTTGATCTAGATAGTATGTTCACAAGGTTATCAAAATTTTTCTAGGAAAGAAAATTTATCAAACTACTTGTGACCTAATCATTACTAGAGCTTGGTCACAAAGTATGGAGTTTCCAAAATTAAGCTAAAATAAAGTGTCTCCAGTCAATAAAGAATTGATACTTTGAAAATTATATGAAAGATCTAGTCCATTTTATAAAGGGAAAAGCACTCATAGTTGATGAAGCTCAACTATCATCTGCACCCAAAGTTACCTAAGAACTTGTTTTCATTAATATAGTTGGACAAGGGGCTGGCACTGAACCAACTAAGTCAAAAAAGGAAGATGGTCAAACAGTTGGGGTGGCAAGGAACGTATGCACACATTGAGGAAAAGGGTCAATTCAAGGTATATAGGATGGAAGTGTGGGAGATTTAGAAGACTTGTGTCTTTTCATCACAAATGTTTTCCTACCTAAGAAGTTCAAAGTTCTAGACTTTCATAGGTATAATAAGAAAAGGTGTCCTACGATTCATCTCCAAATGCATAGAAGGAAAATGGCTCCTTAAAACAAAAATTATAAACTTTTGGTGCTTGTGTTGCATGAGAAGTTAACATGTCCGACTCTAAAGTGATATGCCTCAATAGAAAAAATTTGAGTTCAAAGGTGGAGGGACCTGGCTAATCTTTTCTTGTGAACCAATAAACCAATATTTCTAATTTACCAAATTCTAATCCTAGCTAGACTAATTTAATCTAAGGCCCAATAGAGAGTTCATCACATTGTCAATCCCTTTGGTTGATTTGTATCACCAATTGGTAGCTCAAGGAAAGATTGTATCTATACCATTGAAATTAGGATAGAAAATGAGGTTCCATAATCCTGATGTATTATGTGAACATTATATGAGTGCTCCAACTCATGCAACCAATATTTGCTTATCCTTTAAGCACAAAGTGCAAGCTTGACGTCAATATCTTAAAATTCCAACTAATTGGAGATACGTCTAATTCTTATATCAAGACACACCTAACTATGAAGGCACATCTATCAATGCTCTTGTAGCATGTGAATTTCATGGCATTAATTCACCAACATGTTCCATTACTAGCACTTATGCACCTATTTGTATACAATATCATACATCATCCTTGCCTAATTTTTTGAACTTTTAATCATTAGTCCACCTACTCTATTCCTATATTCTTTAAATCAAGTTGTGCCTTGGAAATTGAAAATAAAGGTCATCGTTAATGTGGCTAATGCGGCTAATTTAGGTGGTATTGATCGAATAACAAGAATTGGTCATTGTTACACAATTGAAGAGCTGGAAAGAAAGGGGAAGAGTAAAGATAAGGTCAAAGAAGAAAAGGAGAAAAAAGTATACAAAGGGCAAAACAAAGGAATCAGTGATAAAGGGATAGTGATGTTTTTGCAACAACTCAATATCAGTGATTGTAACATTGTGGAACAATTTAATAAGACTCAATCTAGAATTTCAATATTCAATTTGCTCACAACTTTAGAAGGTCATAGAAATGCTTTATTGAAAGTTTTGAATGAAACATATGTGCCTTAGAAGGTTTTAGTTTAATATTTTGAAAATCTGATCAATTGTATATTGATGGTTAACAATAAAGCTTACCTTTTTTTTTTTTTTCAAGAAAGAGTCGGTAGCCACCCACATAGCGGTCCTGTCCCAAATTTATTGACGGTTTGCAAAACCATTACTAATAATAGCAGGATGAACTTTTAGTGACGGCTTATTAATCGTCACTAAAAGTCTAAAACCGTCACTATAGAATCAATATTTTCTACCTTCAAATTCGTCACTGAAGGCACAATATTAGTAACAATTTTATAATCGTTACTAATAGTATATTATTAGTGACGGTTTTAGTAATAGTCACTAAAAGCGTAACATTAGTGACGGTTTATTGAGCGTCACTAATAGTGTCATATTAGCGACAATTATTAAAAGCGTCACTAGTACTTAGGCTTTAGTGATGAATTTGACCAGAGAATATGTATAATTTATAGTGATGGTCTTACGATATTAGTGACGGTTGTCTTTCATCACTAATACTCCACTATTAGTGACAGTTTGAATATTTCATCACTAATAAGTATTAGTATCCATAGATATGGTGACAAAGTTAGAACCGTCACTAATACTGAAAATACTGTGGCTAATACTATTAGTGATGATTTTTTGATTATTAGTGACGGTTTAAAATCGTCACTAATAACCCTATTTCTTGTAGTGTAAAGATGATTTTCCATTATCTCACACTAACATATTGGTGAATAATATAGGACGTCATAAACTATTTATTCATGAATAGTTTCTTTGGATATAATAAGATAAAGATGCTAGAAGAGGATATTTAAAACCATATTCATTACTAAATAGGGCACGTTTTATTACAAAGTAATTCCTTTTGGTCTGATGAATGTTGAAGCTACTTACCAAAGGACTATGGTGACATTGTTCCACAATATAATGCATAAGGAATTTAAAGTATGTGTGGATTGTAGGATTGCTAAGTCTACAACCAATGAAGAGCATCCCAAGATATTGAAGAAGTTATTTGAAAATTTAGAAAGCACAAATTAAGATTGAATCAAACTAAGTGTACCTTTGGGACAATATCTACAAAACTATTAAGATTTGTTGTAAGTTAAAGGGGGATTGAGGTGGATCCAGCTATTAAGTAGGGGCCTCCTTCCACTCAAAAATAAGTATGAGGATTTTTGGGAAAGTTAAATTACATTGCAGATTTCATATCTTAGTTGACCAATACATGTGAACCAATTTTTCGTATTGTTGAAAAAGTATAATCCTTGTATCTAAAATTATGAATGCCAACAAGCTTTTGACAAGATTAAGGAGTATATGAAGAATCCACCATTTTTTATGCCTTCAATTCCCAAAAAGCCATTGGTTCGATACTTAATAGTCTTAGAGGAATCCATGAGTTATATACTATGTCAGAATGATAAGACATAAAGGAAGGAAAGAGTTATTTCCTATGTCATCAAGTAATTCAATCAATGTCAAATATTTAGTTGCGGAAAGAACATGTTATGCTTTAGGCAGCTTAAAGATTGAGATAATATGTAATGACCTGCCTATTTTACCATAATTTTTTTTTATTTAACACAAAAATCCTGATATCCTGTTAAGCTGATAAAAACACGATCAACCTACACCCATGGGTACTAGGGATATACCTAAAATACAATTCTGATACCGACGTAGCTGAAAACATAAAATCATATACATAACAAGTCATCCAACAAACACAATACCATAGTTCTACCAAACCTATCATATACATATACACATCCCAAAAATACCAAAAAGTACCCTAGGGTTATAACCCAAAAATCCATTAGACCCTAACATAACGACTTACCCTTCTGATAGGGTAGGACAATCGACCTCTAACGCTGCGGAGCTCTATCCGCTATTCTATCTGGGTTTCCTAAAATGTTTATATAGCTAGGGTGAGACACCTCTTAGTAAGGAAAATAAACAAACATCAGTGTGTGGTTACATGAGTATTTTCGTGTTATACATGTAACAGTACATAAATTATATTTGACAAAACTATTTATATCATATCTATATAAAACATAATTTATCATAACATGTTATAACATATTGAGTTTCTATACATGAAATCATCTTATATAACTGTACATGAAATAACACCCTGGATGGATAGCTGGCTGGTGTCATGTCTTACCCCCCCCCCCCCATGACTAGGTGTTGCGTCCTAAAGGCGGGGCCTAGCAATGGTTGGCCGACCATACTAGATCAACATAAGTTTGTAAGTATGATGGGTCTGGCCCTCCTGGTCCGGACTACCAAAGGGACACCTGCACTACCATAAAACCACACTGACTGTCATTCTCGCATAGTCCCTTAATACATGTGGAAGCACTAACATATACATGATCGTGAACATATAGCTACGGTACCATGCTTCGTGAAAGCCTAAACCAAGTCATCCGGGTTCTGATAATATATAGTAATTTCATAAAATGATACATGGCTGTTTCATAATAATATATGTTATGATAATATTTTCATAAAATTTTGCATAACATATCATATAAATCACGGCCCTTGCACCGGCATTTTATGTCATGTAAAAACCACAGCCCTTATGCCAGCACAGTATATCATGTAAAATCACGGCCCTTACGCCGGCCTATTTTAACATACATAATTTTGAAATCCCTGTACTGTTTCAATACCATACTTTAAACATAATTCTTGCATCGTTTTCATGGTTTTCCTAAAAACTAAGAAAAACATACTTATCCTGGGAAAATCACAATATTCTAATATAATACAATTTCATGAAAATTATACTCACGCCACACAAATATGAATAACATTTTTAAGGATAAAACCTGATCTGAAATCATATTTCCTGATAAATAACATTAAATCCATTTTCATGTTCAACTGCAGTATTCCTAAACACTGTGCTAATACATACATAATTTCTAAAAATAAATGTTGTAATATGGTGAATAATTTTATGAAAATTATTAACTTAGTTTATCCCCTGACCTAACTTATTGGAAAGCTCACAAATTTACCAATCCTGCACTCGTGGTGTTCCTAACTCAAAACCCTGAAAAATATATTTTCTTCCAAAAAAACTTCAGTATAAACCCATGTAATACCTTTCCTCAACCCAGAAATACCAAATACCTTAATAAATATTAAAATAATTAACTTACCCAGATTTTAGGATAGTCCCCAGGTTGGCCTAACCAACAAATCACTCTAGCAGATTTGTAGAGAATCTTCCCAGGAGTAACGTGGTAGCTTCAAATCGTCGAACCGAAGAAGAACTGGGCCAAAAACCTAGAGAGAAGGAAGAGGGGGTCAGAGTTAGAGAGAGAGAGAGAGAGAGAGAGTTCCTGCATGTTTCTCATAGGAAAAATGGATTCTTGACCTTTTATAAGATGTTGGTCCACATGGCCATGTTGACGAGACACGTCGCCTTGTCGACGAGTCAATGAAGGGAGCTCGTCAACGAGCACCTTCTCCTCATTGATGAGTTTCAGGTTCTAGAAACAGTCCTCTCGAAAATTTCTCGTCAGCGAGACACGCATTCTCATTGACGAGCCCAAGAGCCCTGCTCGTCGATGAGCACTTATCATCTCTTCTCACAACATTAAACCATACAACACTTACTTTATTCGTATACCTAGTATTGATCTCCACTGAATAAGTGCAGGTATTTCTGTCTGATTCCTTCCTCAAGCTCCTATAAAGCTTCTTCTATGGCATGATTTCTCCATAGGACTTTTACTAACTGAATTTTCTTACTGAGCAATTTTTGTTCCTTCCTGTCTAAGATCTGTACTGGAATTTCCTCATAACCTAGAGCATCACTGAGTTCTAATTCTACATAACTGACCACGTGGGAGGGATTTGAGACATATTTCCTCAACATGGAAATATGAAATACGTCATGTATTCTTAAAAAATCTAGTGGTAAAGCTAATCGGTAGGCAACTGACCCCACTCTTTCAAGTATCTCGAAAGGGCCAATGAACATAGGGCTCAACTTACCCTTCCTCCCAAACCTCATAACTCCCTTCAATGGCGCTATCCTAAAAAACACATGGTCCCCAAGTTAAAATTCCAACTTCCAGTGGCGAGTATTGGCGTAACTCTTTTGCCGACTCTGAGCTGCACAGATTCTTTCTTTAATGAGTCGGACTTTGTCGTAAGCTTGTTGTACTATTTTTGGTTCCAACACTTGCCTCTCACCTATCTCATCCTCGTATAGAGGAGAATGACACCTCCTACCATAGAGCGCCTCATAAGGTGTCATGTCGATGCTGGCCTAATAACTGTTATTGTATGCAAACTCTACCAGTGGTATATACTAGGTCCAACTATCCCTAAAATCTAGCATGCACACCCGCAGCATATCTTCTAATATCTAAATCACCCTCTCAGTCTGGCCATCCGTCCGAGGATGAAACGCCATGCTGAACGCTCACTGAGACCCTAGAGCCTCCTACAAACTCCTCCAAAATAGTGACGTGAAATGTGGGTCTCGGTCTAATACTATAGACATTGGCATACCATGTGATCATACTATCTCCTAAATATATATTTCCTAGTAGTTGACTTTAATAGGAATGAATTGAGCGGTCTTCGTCAATCTATCAATGACCACCCAAATAACATTGTGACCATGCGGTGTCGGTGGTACACCCGTTACAAAGTCCATAGATACGTGATCCCACTTCCACTCTAGGATGTAAAGTTGTTGCAACTAGCCCGCTAACCTCTAGTGCTCAGCCTTTACCTGCTAGCACTTCAGACACTGTTGCACAAACTCGACAATTTTCCTCTTCATGCCGTCCACTAGTAAGACTCTCGTAGATCCTTATAAATTTTAGTACTACCTGGATGAACCATGTACAAAAACCTGTGAGCCTCCTCTAAGATCATCCAATTGATGTCCATATCTGTAGGCACACACAACCTGGAATGGAACCTCAAGGCCCCATCATTAGAAATACTGAATTCCTATCCCTGCACCACCGGGATGGTAATAAATGCCTAAGGATCACTCTATACCAACTCTACATCGAGTCTCTCAAGATCCATCTGGATTGGAAGCTAAACCTCCATAGCTGCTAGTGCCGGTCCCACTAATTTCCTGCTCAGAGCATCAGCTACCACATTTGCTTTCCTTGGGTGGTAACTAATAGTGCAGTCATAATCTTTAAAAATTTCCAACCACCTCCTCTTTCTCATGCTCAGCTCCTTTTGAGTGAAAAAATACTTCAAACTTTTGTGATCAGAAAATATCTCGCATCTCTCACCGTACAAGTAATGCCTCCAATTCTCGATGGTGGGTAGGGTAATTCTTTTCATACTCTTTCAACTATCATGAGGCATAAGCTACAACCCTACCATACTGCATAAATACACATCCGAGCCCCTTCAAGGATGTGTCACTGTAAATAACATAACCGTCACCCCTCGAGGGAATTGTCAGTACTGATGCAGTGACGAGCCTCTACTTCAACTCTTGAAAGTTCTGCTCGCAATCCTCATCCCATTCAAACCTAACATTCTTTCTAGTCAGCTACGTGAGAGGTCTTGATAAAGCTAAAAACCTCTCTACAAACCGATGATAATAACCCGCTAGTCCCAAGAAACTCCTAATTTCCTGATTATTCTTCGGCTTGGCCCAATTCAACACTACCTCAATCTTGCAAGGATCCACTGAAATACCATCCTCTGATATGACATGCCTCAGAAACAACACTTTATTTAGCCAAAATTCACATTTGCTAAATTTGGCATACAATTTCTTTGCATTGAGCATCTGAAGTACTAGCCGTAAGTGCGTCTCATCCTCTTCAAAGCTCCTCGAGTAGACTAGTATGTCATCAATGAAAACTACTACGAACTGGTCTAAATACTGATGAAAAACACTATTAATCAAGTCCATGAACACAACACGAGCATTCATCAGCCCAAAAGGCATAACGAGGAATTCATAATGCGCATACCTGGTCTTGAAGGCTGTCTTTGAGACGTCTTCTGCTTTGACTCTCACCTGATGGTACCCAGAGCGCATATCAATCTTCGAATACACCTGTGTATCTTGAAGCTAATCAAATAAATAGTCTATATGGGGTAGAGGATACATGTACTTGATTGTCACCTTATTAATTTCCCTGTAGTCTATACACATCCTCATAGACCCGTCCTTCTACTTTACAAATAACACTGGAGCTCCCCATGGTGATACACTGGGCCAAATAGAACCCTTATCCAGCAAGTCTTGCAACTAATCCTTTAGCTCTCCTAACTCTGCTAGAGCCATTCTATAAGGAGCTTTAGAAATCGGTGTCATCCCCGGAAGTAGATCAATAGAGAAATCTACCTCGCGGTAGGGAGGAAACCCAGGTAGATCTTCTGGAAAAACATCTAAAAACTCCTTAACCACTGGTGTATTGCCCAGCTTCAACTCATTTTCTAACACCTCCTTTACAAAGGCCGTAAAGCCCTGAAAATCATACAGGAGTAATCTTCTCGCTTGCATAGCTGACACTAATTGAGGTGGGGAATTCACCTACGACCCCACAAATTTGAATTCTTGCTTCCTTAATGGTCTAAAAATCACCTCTTTCAGATGACAGTCAATATTAGCGTAGTTAGCTGCCAGCCAATCCATACCCAGTATTACATCAAATCCATACATATTAAGAACAATAAGGTCAGCTGGTAGTACTCTTCCTTGAATTTCTATCGGATAATCCCTGAGCACCCTATGACATTGCACCACTAACCCTGATGGTGTAGCTACTGACAATTCTATATCTAATAATCGGGTCTCGTTTCCAGAAAATTTAACATAAGCCGCAGACATAAAGGGGTGGGTGTCACTTGAATCATATAAAACAATTACTTGATATGATAAAAACATTAAAGGTACCTGTCATGACATCGCCTACGGTCTCGGCATCTCAGGACGTCAAAACATAGGCCCTCGTTGGAGCTACATTCCTTTGCTGGCCTCCATGGGGTGCCTAATAGCCTCCCTAGTAAGGTCTAAAAGCAAGAGCGGTACCAGGTGGTGTAGGGAAATCTCGCACCAGATGTACCTGCCTACCGTAGTGATAGCATATGACTCTCCCCACTTGACACTCTCCCAAGTGTCTCTTTCCACAAGTCTGCCAGACAGGAAAATTCTGCACTGCTTGAAACTCACGACCTCTAGTCTCCTACCTCTGTCCTCTGCCATAGTTTCCTCTTCTCCACTGACCCTGACTAGATACCTACTAGAAGCCTGAAGGCGTAGATCTCTTCTTCTGTCCCTGCTTCTGTACATCCATCCACTCACTAGCTTCAGCCAATGTTGCTCTGTTAACCAACTCAGCAAAATCCTATATCTTCAACACTACTACCTGCTTGTATATTCCACACCTTAATCCTCTTTCAAACTGCCTCACCTTCTTTACTTCATCGGGGACAATATACGAGGTGAAGCAGGACAACTCTATGAACCTCTCCATATACTGTTGGACTGACTGCTGTCCCTGCTTCAGATTCAGAAACTCTTTCAATTTGGCCTCTCTAATAGTGGCTGAAAAATATCTATCAAAGAATAATTCTTTAAATTGGTCCCATGTCATAGCTATCGGTATCGTCCTCTATTGGTCCAAGAGTTTCACAACAGTCCACCACCTTTCGGCTTCCCCTGTCAGTTTATAGCTGGCGAAGAGGATGCTCTGCTCCTTTGTACACTGCAATACCGCCAACACCTTTTCAATCTATTGCATCCAATTTTTGGTGACTGCAAGATCAGCACCTTCTGAAAATGCTAGAGGATTCATTTTGGTAAATTTCTTTATTATGCACCTATGGCCTGTAGATGGGCCTCCCTACTTTCTGGAGCTCCTAGCGATCTCAGCCATAACCTGCTAAGCTACACTGCATAGTATTGCATCTGAATCAACCACGCTTGCACTCGAGGGCCCTGCACCATCACTACCACTTGCATGGGCACTACCTCCTCCAGGGTCCATCCTGAAAAGACAATAGACAAGGCTTAGGGACCTTATTCTTATAACTTACGCATCTAACCAAAATCCCCTATCTTGACATTTTTTTCTTAATTCAAGATTTAGTCCTACACTTTAGAAACACAATCCAACAATAGTTTACTATGACTTTCCTAAAATCGTCACCCCAAGAAAGACACAAAAACCACCACGGAAGTCCTGCCTCCAAACTGTAGAACAAAACCTCAAATCATTTTCCTATACCCTGGTATTGTTTCCGCTGAACTCTAGAGTTTACAGAACCTAGCAACCTAGGCTCTTATACCAAACTGTAATGACTTGCCTATTTTACCATAAATTTTTTTTATTTATTTAACACAAAAATCCTGATATCATGTTAAGCTGATAAAAACATGATCAATCTGGACCCATGGGTACAGGGATATACCTGAAATACAATTCTAATACCTAAGCAGCGGAAAACATAAAATCATATACATAACAAGTCATCCAATGGGCACAATAATTCTACCAAACATGTCATATACATATACACATCCCAAAAAGACCAAAAAGTACCTTAGGGTCATAACCCAAAAATTCATTAGATAGAGTAGGACTGTCAACCTCTGACGCTGTGAAGCTCTATCCACTCTTCTATTGGGGTTTCCTAAAATGTTTATATAGCTAGGGTGAGACACCTCTCAGTATGGGAAATAAACTAACATCGGTGTGTGGCTACATGAGTATTTTCATGTTATACATGTAATTGTACATAAATCATATTTAGCAAAACTGTCTGTATCATATCTGGATAAAAATTAATTTATCATAACATGGTATAACATATTGATTTTCTATACATGAAATCATCTTATATAAATATACATGAAATAACACCCTGGATGGATAGCTGGCTGGTGTCATGTCTTACCCCCACATGACTAGGTTGTGCGGCCTAAAGGCGGGACCTAGCAATGGCTGGCCGACCATGTAAGATCAACGTAAGTCTATAAGTATGATGGGTCTGTCCCTCCTGGTATAGACTACTAGAGGGACGCTTGCACTACCATAAAATCACATCAACTGTCGTTCTCCCACAGTCCCTTACGACATGTGGTAGCACTAACATATACATTATCGTGAACATATAGCTACGGTACCATGCTTCGTGAAAGCCTAAACCAAAGCATCCGGGTTCTGATAACATATAGTAATTTCATAAAATGATACATGGCTATTTCATAATAATATATGTCATGATAATATTTACATAAATTTTTGCTTAACATATCATATAAATCACGGCCCTTGTGCCGGCATATTATATCATGTAAAAACCACGACTCTTATGTTGGCATAGTATATCATGTAAAATCATGACCCTTACGCCGACATAGCATATCATGAAAAATCATGACCCTTACGCCGGCATATTTTAACGTACGTTGTTTTGAAATCCCTCTACTGTTTCAATACCATACTTTAATAATAGATCCTGTATCGTTTTCATGGTTTTCCTGAAAACTAAGAAAAACATGCTTATCCTGGGAAATTCACAATATTATGATGTAATACAATTTCATGAAAATTATACTCATGCCACACAAATATGAATAACGTTTTTAAGGATAAAACCTGATCTGAAATCATATTCCCTAATAAATAACATTAAATCCATTTTCCTATTCAACTGTAGTATTCCCATACACTGTGCTAATACATACATAATTTTTGAAAATAAATGCTGTAATATGGTAAATAATTTCATGAAAATTACTGACTTAGTTTATCCCCTTAACTGACTTATTGGAAAGCCCACAAATTTACCAATCTTGCACTTGTGGTGTTCCCAGCTCAAAACCCTGAAAAATACATTTTTTCCCAACAAAACTTCAGTATAAACCCATCTAATACCTTTCCTCAACCCAAAAACACCAAATACCTTAATAAATATTAAAATAATTAACTTACCCAGATTTTGGGATGGTGACCAAGTTGGCCTAACCAACAAATCACTCCAGCAGATTTGTAGAGAATCTTCTAAAGAATAACATGGCAGCTTTGAATCATCAAACTGGCGAAGAACTGAGCCAAAAACCTAGAGAGATGGCAGAGAGGGTCAGAGAGAGAGAGAGAGAGAGAGAGAGAGAGAGAGAGAGAGAGAGAATTCTTGCATGTTTCTCGTAGGAAAATGGACTCTTGACCTTTTATAAGATGTTGGTCCATGGGGCCTCGTCGACGAGACACGTTGCGTCATCGACAAGTCAATGAAGGGAGCTCGTCAATGATCTTCAAGTTCTAGAAACAGTCCTCTCAGCAATTTCTTGTCGACGAGACACGCGTTCCCGTCAACGAGCTCAAGAGCCCTGCTCCTTGATGAACACTTCTTCACATGTCAACGAGACCCTGCTGAAATCCCTTTTCGAAAAATCCTTTTCTCTCTCCTTTCTTTTATTATTTAATTACTATAATTCTTTGGGCTCTACATAATATATATTGTATTATGACACTTATCTAATATCTTGAATTGATCTTGTTTACTTTTTAATTCCTATCTCATTTTGAAAATGACAAATCATATGTATCTCATTTGTGCACTTAGTGTATGAACAAACTTATAATTCAGAAGGCAAAAATGGTCATTGCAAAATGGAAGCCATAAGGTTCTTGAAGCATATATCACTTGACTTGTTACATGGAAATTGAAGAGCAAAGAGTGAAGACATATTGTGTAACCACCTGCCTATTTTATTGTAATTTTTTTAATAACATTTAATACAATGATCCTATTCAGTTGATAAAACATTATCAACCTAAACCCATGGGTACTAGGGATATACTTGAAATACAACTCTGATACCTAAGCAGTAGGAAACATAATTTACAAACATGTCATCCAACCAACAACAATACCAGAGTTTTACCAAACCTGTCGAATACATATACACGTCCCAAAAATACCAAAAATGTGCCCTAGGGTCATACCCCAAAAACCCTAGCATAACGACTTACCCTTCTGACAAGGTAGGACAGTCGACCTCTAATGTAGCGGAGCTCTATCTGCTCTTCTATCTGGGACTCTTGAAATGTTTATATAGCTGGGATGAGATACCTCTTAGTAAGGGAAATAAACTAACATTAGTGTGTGACGCTATGAGCATTTTCGTGTTATACATATAAATAGTATAATAAACATATTTAGTAAAATATATCTGTACCAGAACGGAGTAAAGCATGATTTGTCATATCATAATAAAGGATACTAGATTTCTATACATGAGAACCTTACTCATCGATGAGCACTTCTTCCCTCGTCGATAAGACCCTACTGAAATCCCTTTTTTGAAAAATCATTCTCTCCTTTATTTTATTATTTAATTACTATAATTCTTCGGGTCTCCACATTCTCCCCTCCTTATAAAAATTTCATCCTCAAAATTTACTTATCTGTATTGACACCATCCTTTAAAGAAAATGGGCTACTTATTTTTTTACTTACCCTCACTTATAGTGGAGGAATACCGTGGTTACATTTAGGGTCCTGTGAGATTACAAATACGTAAACTAAAATTCTCCCAAAACCAAAATACTACCTATTCTATAACCTACAATCTCTTACATATATCATCTTGCTTTTCATAAAATTAAACCATACTACATTTACTTTCTAGGATACTTGGCGCTGATCTCCACAGAATAAGTGCAGGTATTTTTGTCGTATTTGTTCCTCGAGCTCCCATGAGGCTTCCTCTACCGCATGATTTCTCCACAAGACTTTTACTAGAGGAATCTTCTTATTGCACAATTCCTATTCTATTCTATCCAAAACATGTACTGGTATTTCCTCACAAACCAGTGAATCTCTGAGCTCTAATTCTACATAACTGATTATGTGGGAGGGATCTGGTACATATTTTCTCAGCATGGAAACATGAAATATGCCTTGCATTCTGAACAAAGTTGGTGGTAAAGCTAGCCAGTAGGCAACTGACCCCACTCTTTCAAGTATCTCGAAAGGGCCAATGAACATAAGGGTCAAATCACCCTTCCTCCCAAACCTCATAACTCCCTTCAATGCTGCTATCTTCATAAACACGTGATCTCCTATATAAAATTCTAGTTTCCTGTGGCGAGTATTAGCGTAACTCTACTGCCGGCTCTGAGCTACACTAATTCTTTCTCTGATGAGCCAAACTTTATCATATGCCTGCTGCACTAGCTCTGGCCCCACCACTCGCCTTTCACCTATCTCATCCTAGTATAGAGGAGAACGAAATATCCTACCAAAGAGCACCTCATAAGGTGTTAAGTCGATGCTGGCCTGATAGTTGTTATTGTATGCAAATTCTACCAGCAGCATAAACTAGGTCAAGTACCCCCAAAATCCAGCACGCATGCCCGTAACATATCTTCTAATATCTAAATAGCCCTTTCAGTTTGACCATCCGTCTGAGGATGAAACGTCGTGCTAAAAGATAACTGAGACCCTAGAGCCTCCTGAAAGCTCCTCCAAAATTGTGACATAAAACGTGGGTCTTGGTCTGATACTATAGACACTGGCACACCATGTGATTGTACTATTTCCTGAATATATAATTATGCCAGTTTGTTCATGGAGTAGTTGACTTTAATAGGAATAAAGTGAGCGGTCTTCGTCAATCTATCAATGACCACCCATATAGCATTCTAACCATATGGTGCTGGTGGTAAGCCCGTCATGAATTCCATAGATACATGATCTCACTTCCACTCTAGGATGAAAAGCGGCTGCAACTGGCCCGCTGACCTCTGGTGCTCAGCCTTTACCTGCTAGCACATCAGACACTGCTGCACAAACTCAGCAATTTCCCTCTTAATGTCGTTTCACCAAAAAGACTCTCGTAGATCCCTATACATTTTAGTACTACCTGAATGAACCGTGTACAAGGACCTGTTAGCCTCCTATAAGATCGTCCTCCTGATATCAACATCTGTAGGCATGCATAATCTGGATGGAACCATAGAGCTCCGTCATCTAAAATACTAAACTTTTCCCCTTGACCGTCCTACACCTTAGCTATAAGCTCCACTAATTCTATGTCATCTCTCTGAGCTGTATTAATCCTTTCTTGTAGAGTAGGTTGCACTACCAGGCTAGCAATAAATGCTTGAGGATCATTCTATACCAACTCTACACTAAGTCTCGTGCTAAAAGATAATTGAGACCCCAGAGCCTCATGAAAGCTCCTTTAAAACCGTGACGTGAAACGTGGGTTTCGGTCTGATACTATAGACACTGGCACACCACGTGATCGTACTATTTCCTGAATATATAATTCTACTAGTCTGTTCATGGAGTAGTTGACTTTAATAGGAATAAAGTGAGCAGTCTTCGTCAATCTATCAATGACCACCCATATTGCATTCTAACCATGCGGTACTAGCGATAAGCCCGTCATGAATTCCATAGATACATGATCTCACTTCCACCCTGGGATGAAAAGCGGCTGCAATTGGCCCGCTGACCTCTGGTGCTCAGCCTTTACCTGCTGGCACGTCAGACATTGCTGCACAAACTCGGCAATTTCCCTCTTCATGTTGCTCCACCAGTAAGACTCTCGTAGATCCCTATACATTTTAGTACTACCTGGATGAACCGTTTACAAGGACCGGTGAGCCTCCTATAAGATCTTCCTCCTGATATCAACATCTGTAGGCACGCATAATCTAGAGTGCAACCATAGAGCTTTGTCATCTAAAAAACTAAACTTTTCCCCTTGACTGTCTTGCACCTTAACTATCAGCTCTACTAATTCTATGTCATCTCTCTAAACTATATTAATCCTTTCCTGTAGAGTAGGTTGTACTACTAGGTTGGCAATAAATTCCTGAGGATCACTTTATACCAACTTTACACCGAGTCTCTCCAGATCCATCTGGATGGGATGCTAAACCTCCATAGCTGCCAATGATGGTCCCACTAATTTCCTACTCAGAGCATCAACTTCCATGTTTGCTTTCCCTGGGTGGTAACTGATAGTGCAGTCATAATCTTTAATAAGTTCCAACTTCCTCTTCTTTCTCATGTTTAGCTCCTTTTGAGTGAAAAAGTATTTCAAACTTTTGTGATCAGAGAATATCTTGGATATCTCACCGTATAAGTAATGCCTCCAAATCTTTAATGTGTATACTACTGCAGCCAATTCTAGATCGTGGGTAGGGTAGTTATTTTCATACTCTTTCAACTGTCGGGAGGCGTAAGCTACAACCCTACCATGCTGTATCAATACACGGTCAAGCCCTTTCAAAGATGCGTCACTGTAAATTACATAACCACACTCCCTGACGAAATGATCAACACTGGTGCAGTGACAAGCCTCTGTTTCAATTCCTGAAAGCTCTGTTCACAACTGTCATCCCATTCAAACCTAACATTCTTCCTGATCAAACGTATGAGAGGTCCTAATAAAACTAAAAACCCTTCTACAAACTGACAGTAATAACCCGCCAATCCCAAGAAACTCCTAATTTCCTAAACATTCTTCGGCTTTCCCAATTCAACATTGTCTTAATCTTGCTGGGATCCACTGACATACTATCCCCTAAAATAAAATGACCCAGAAATGCCACTTTCTCCAACCAAAATTCACATTTACTGAACTTGGCATACAATCTCTTTTCCCTAAGCGTTTGAAGTACCAACCGTAAATGCGTCTTATGCTCCTCAAAACTCCTTGAGTAAACCAATATGTCATCAATGAAAACTTCAATGAACTGGTCTAAATATTGGTGAAAAACTCTATCCATAAAATTCATGAATACAACTGGAGCATTCGTTAGACCAAAAGGCATAACGAGGAATTCATAATGCCCATATCTGGTCCTAAAGGTTGTCTTCGAGATGTCTTCTACTTTGACTTTCACCTGATAGTACCCAGAGGAGCGCAGATCAATCTTTGGGGTAGAGGATACATGTTCTTAATGGTTACCTTATTAATTTTCCTGCAATCTATACACATCCTCATAGACCCGTCTTTCTTCTTTACGAATAACACTGGAGTTCCCCATGATGATACACTGGACCGAATAAAACCTTTATCCAGCAAATCCTGCAACTGGTCCTTTAATTCTTCCAATATCTCTAGAGCCATTCGGCAAGGGGCTTAGAGATCAGAGCCGTCTTGGGAAGTAGATCAATAGCGAATTCTACCTCATGGTTAGGAGGCAACCCAGGTAGATCTTTTGGAAAAACATTTGAAAATTCCTTCACCACTGGTGTATTGCCGAGCTTCAACTCAATTTCTAACACCTCCTCTACAAAGGCCATAAACCCCTGACAACCATCTAGGAGTAATTTCCTCGCCTCTAAGGCTGATACAAACTAAGGCAGGGATTGCATACGCAACCCTATGAACTTGAACTCTGGTATTCCTGGAGGTCTGAATAATACTTTTTTCAAACAAAAGTCTATACTGGCTTAATTAGCTGCTAGCCAGTCCACATAAAAAATTACATCGAACCCATACATGTCCAATACTATCAAGTCAATTGGCAAGACTTTCCCCTGAATATCAACTGGAGAGCCTTGGAGCACTCTACTACACCTCACTACTGACCCTATCGGTGTAGTTATTAACAATTCAATGTCTAACAACTGTGTTTCTGCCCCACATAATCTAACACACCCCATAGACATAAATGAGTGTGTGGCTCCGAAATCAAACAATACAATAAATTTAAATGAAAGCATGTTAATGATACCAGTCATCACGTCTGCGACAGTCTCAGCGTCTCCTGACGTCAGAGCATAAACCCTCGCTGGGACTGCATTCCTTTGCTGACCTCCACGAGGTGCCTGGTAACCTCCCCTGAACTATCTGGGAGTAGGAGTAGTACCAACAGGTGTAGGACAATCTCATGCCAGATGCCCTGATCCTCCACAACGATAACATACACTTCTCCCTACTCAACACTCCCCTAGATGCTTCTTTCCACAAATCTAACATATAGGGTAGGTCTGAGCACCCTGAACATCACAACCCTTAATCTCCTACCTCTGACCTCTGCCATAGTTTCCTCTCCTCCATTGACCCCAACCAAAGCCCTACTAGAAGCCTGAAGGTATGGATCTCTTCTTCTATCCTTGCTCCTCTGTACCCATCTGCTCACCAGCCTCAGCCAAAGCTACTCTATCAACCAACTCAGCAAAATCCTATATTTTCAACACCATAACTTTCTTTTAGATCTCACGTCTCAAACCCCTTTCAAATTGTCTTGCCTTCTTTGCTTTGTCGGGTATGATAAATAGGGCGTAGCAGGACAACTCGATAAACCTCACCGCGTACTGCTGGACCGACTGCTATCCTTGCTTCAAATTCAAGAACTCTTCCACTTTAGCTTCACTAACAGTGGCTAGGAAATATCTGTAAAAGAATAATTCTTTAAATCGGTCCTATGTCATAACTATTGACATCCTCCTCTGATTCTCTAGAAGTTTCACCACAGTCCACCACCTCTCGGCCTCCTGCTTACGCACCGAAACTGTGTAATTGGACGTTTAACCCGAGCTTTACGGTTTATATTTTTAATTAAATGTCCAAAATTTTCTAATATTTTAATAAAGTGCCAAAATCATCATTCTTGAACTTTATTACACTATTTATGAAGTTTTGGTTTTTTGTCGCAAGAAAATTTCCAGGAACCATAACCGACACCTGTTTGTATTTTGTGCATAACTTTTCCGTCTGAGCTCTGATCGAGAAGATTCAAATTTCTGGAGAAAGAGAAAAGGATCATATATAACTTTAATGTTTTGAGTTTTGTGAGATACTAGCTCCAAAAGAGTCAGATCTGTGATGAACAGAGAACAAATAAAATGAGAAAATAAAAAAATATATTTGAATGAATATTTGATGTGACCCGGCCATGCATGGCCGGGTCGGGTTGGCTAAAACTGGTAGGGCTTCTTTCTTCTCTTTTTAAACTCCTCCAGTGCAGCTCCTTGGGTATCCTCTTCTCTTCCCTGTTTTTCCCTTAGTTCTTCTTCTTCTTCTTATTCTCTTCTTCTTCTTCTTCTTCTTTAGTTTGTTTTTTTTTTCTTTTCAATTCTGCTTGCTCCTTCTCTGTTTCCCTTTCCTTCTTCCCCTGTTCTTCCTTAGCTCCGCCTTTCCCTATCCTCTTCCTTGCCCTTTGTTCTAGTCGTCCTTCTAGCACCAGGCCACAGTTACTCTTCCCGAACTAGAATCACCCACAGCCCCCCTACTGTAGCACAGACCCGAAGCTACAGAAGATCCACCAGCAGATTCTCGGCCAGCCTCCCGAGCAACTTGTTGCAATTTTCCAGCATAGGCCGAGCCATTCCCTCCAGCTCCACCCTCGGCCACAGCATACAGCAACAATCGGCCAGCACAGCCCCTCCACAGTACCAGCCGAAGTCCATACGTAGCACAGTGACGTCTGCACAAGCCTCTACAGTAGAAAACACCAACCCGAGAGCCTAGATAGTAGCAGCAATTCCTTGAGCACCAGTGCTGCACAGCTCCAACACAGCCTCTCAGCTACCCATCACAGCAAGCCTCTCGGCCATTCTCCAGCACAACAAGCCTCTCGGCCAACACCATCCAGCAGCAGATCCTCCTCTGCAACCACCCTCTGTTTTACTCTCTCTCTCTCTCTCTCTCTCTCTCTCTTCTTTTATTTCTTTCAATATTAAGTTGGATGCTATTATTTTAATTTAATTGCTGAAGTTATTTGGAAAGACAAGACTTTGAATTTTAAATATTTTATTATCATTGTAGTGGTTAATTATTTATTAATTGTTTTTTTTTATTGTTTTCGGTGGTAGATTTAATTATTGTTCGAGTCCTTTAGTTAATTTTGTTAAGGTCCGGTTTGGTTATTAAAAAAAGAAAAAAAAAAAGAAAAAAATATTGTTTTTGTTTTGAAGTTTCCCAAGTTTTAGTTTTTTTTGAAGCTCGGTTTAATTATGGTCAGATTTATCAAAGTTTGCATTTTTATTGTGTTTCGTTAGTATTTAAATTTAGGTTTTTGTTTGTGTTTTTTTTTTTTTATTTTGGTTCGAGTTCTTGCTTTGTGTTAAAGTCTTGGTTTTTATTGTATGCTTTGAATCTGATTGAGTTTCCTTTGGGTGTTTTTAATTCCATGTTCAAAATTACCATTTTTAATTAGTGTGTGCTCCGATGTTTCCTTGAGTAGGTTAGGGTTTCCATTCTAGCTTTTTAATTTAATGTATGGTAGTTCTAGGGTTTAATTTGTGTGTTATTTAATTTGGTAAAAGTAAAATCAACAATCGTGAAGATACCCGAATTTGAACCGAGTTCAGTACCTTTTTAATTTCGATTGGAAAAATGTAAAATCTGAGATTAAAACGCATTCCCTGAGGAGACGATCTAGCCCTTGGGCTTAATATTACACGACAGAACTCCTATACTTAGGATAGCTTCCGAGCTGCTCATTTTTCGAGTGAGTCAAGTTTTTGGCACCGTTGCCGGGGAGTTGCCAGTTTTAATTTCGAATTATGCGTTCTCTCAATTATTATTATTTTTTTCAAATAAATAGAAAAAATGAAAAAAATTGAAAATTGAAAAATTGAAAAAAAATTTGTCTGTTGCCGTGTTAGTGGATTTCTGCTGATGATTGTGATGTTTGATGCCCTGGGTTCGAGATAATTCGAATCGATTGTGTAGACTTTCACCTAGCACCAGTAGGGATACACATAGCACCGAGTCTGACTATTTACCTGTTAGTCCTGCGGGTAATTCTGAATTTGAGCTGAATAATCTATTTGGCCAGTATTTTGAAGAAGCTATGGCTGCACATGCACCACGTACACTTGAAGATTTTCTACAACCTGCACGCACATCTACACCTTCATGCATTGTGTTGCCATAAGATGCCAGAATTTCACTCTTAAGCATGGCATGTTATCTGTGATTCCCCAGTTTCACGGGATGGACTCTGAGAGTCCGTACCAACACTTGACAGACTTTGAGATGGTTTGCACCACTTTCATTAATAGGGCTGGGACTGATGAATACATTAAACTGCGTTTGTTTCCCTTTTCTCTGAAAAACAGGGCAAAAATCTGGTTTAATTCTTTGCGCCCTAACTCTATTACTAGCTGGGCTAAAATGCAGTGTGAGTTCTTACATAAGTTTTTTCCTCTTCAGAGAACTCAGTACCTACAGGAGCAGATCAGTCAATTCATGCAAAAAGATGGCGAGACATTCCAGGCATGTTGGGAGAGATTCAAGCACCTAATGAACATATGCCCACACCATGGTTTCAAATCATGGAGGTTAGTGAACTATTTTTTTACTGCTTTAACCCCTGTGTGCAAACAATTTGTCCAGTCTATGTGCAATGGGATGTTCTTCCGTAAGGAACCAGATGAGGGCTTATCATTTTTAGACTATCTCACTGAGAGTGCCCAGCAGTGGAACGCACGACCTGAACAGGTACCGATAGCTGCCCAACCTATCCGAGCAATCAGTGGCGGGGGCAGATATGAGGTCAAAGAGGACACTAGCTTACAGGCTCTTGTAGCTGCGTTATCTAAGAAATTAGAAGTCATGGAATTCGAGAAGTCGAAAGCTGAAATTTGCAAGATTTGTGAGACTTCAGACAACAGACCTCAGGATTGTCAATTCTTACCTGTGTTGCAAGAGAGCAGATCTGATCAGGTATCATCAGCAAAATGGGTTAACAAGACGCAGAATCAGCCACTCTCAAACACTTACAACCCGGGGTGATGGAATCATCCAAACCTCCAATGGAGGAATGATCAGCCTGGTCCATCATCTTCACGATATCAGCAGGCACCTCAATCATATGCACCACCTTCGCAACCGACATACAATCCAGTCGTAGCTCCTTAACCGCAGTATCAACCGCAATAGTTTTCTCGGAGCTACGCACCACCAGGATTCCAACCAGCGTTAGTCCCCATTCCAGTAAAGAAAGCTTCAGATGATAGTGTAGCGCAGGTGGCAACCATGCTCCAGCAATTCATGCAAATGCAAGTTACGACCAATGGAGAACTGAAAGATGCCGTAAGCAAGATGAGTACACAGCTTAATACCCTGGAAAAAGGAAAATTCCCTGCACAGCCTCAACCTAATCCCCAGGCATATAGACAGCCACAACAGTCAGTGCACAATGTTTCAGGGGATACGTTTGAGTCAGCAAAAGCAGTTATTACTTTGCGAAGTGGAAAGGAAGTTTTCCGTCCTGAAATGGCCACTGACCAACAAACAACCACGCTGACACCTGAGGTGACAAATGAGACAGATAAAGGAAAAGAAAAATCAGATGAGGCCAGCTCAAGTTTAACAAAGTCAGATAATAAAGAGGATGAGCTAGTTAAGGAATACCAACCTGTGGTACCATACCCTCAGCGTTTGACATCTGGACAAAAGAACAAGTATCATATGGAGATTCAAGAGATATTTATGCAGGTAAAAATCAATATTCTACTCTTAGATGCCATACAGCAGATCCCTGCATATGCAAAATTTCTAAAAGACCTATGCACCGTAAAAAGGAAACTGAACGTGAAGAAAAAGGCTTTCTTAACTTAGCAGGTCAGTGCATTGATTCTTAGTCAGACTCCACAGAAACTTAGAGATCCTGGCTCCCCCACGATACCTATTATGATTGGTGAATCTCGTATCGGGAGAGCTCTACTTGACCTAGGGAGTAGTGTGAATCTGCTTCCGTCTTCATTATATGACCAGCTGGGTTTAGGTGAATTGAAGAGAACTACTATGATGCTACAGTTGGCAGATAGATCTGTAAAAGCTCCACGAGGTATTGTTGAGGATGTTTTGGTTCAGGTTGACAAATTTTACTATCCCGTGGATTTCGTTGTTTTGGATATGCAGCAGCCTGTTTCCACCATTTATCAGGCTCCTGTCATTTTGGGGCGACCATTCCTTGCTACTTCAAACGCCCTGATTAACTGTCGGAGCGGAGTCCTGAAGCTCACATTTGGGAACATGACACTGGAAATGAATGTTTTTAATGCTCATAGGATGTCAAGTGGGTGTGATGACGCAAATACTCATGCAGTCGATGTGATAGATAACTTAGACACTTCAGAGCTACTGTCGGTACTCGACGTCGATGCCGCACTTGAAAATGACTCTTTTGCACAGTTTGAAGGGATTGATGAATTATTGCTAGAATCCGAGGAGCAGATCCCAGATAGTGGTCCTCATATGTTCGATGCAAATTATACAAATAGTTGGCGTAAGCCTACATTTGAGGCCATTGACCTACCAAAAATTCTGAAGTCGTCCGCAGAAGAAATTCCAACACTTGAGTTGAAACCATTGCCTGCCGAGCTGAAATATGCTTTCTTGGGTCCAGTAGATGGCATATTCCCTATGGTAATTTCTTCACACCTTACTCATGAATAGGAAACTAAATTATTGCAGGTACTTCGAGAGAATCGAGGAGTGATTGGATGGACTATTGCTGACATCAAGGGTATCGACCCTTCCATTTGCACTCATAACATCTTCCTCGAAGGAGACGCTAAACCAGTTCGAGATGCACAAAGGAGGCTGAATCCAGCCATGAAAGAGGTGGTAAAAAATGAAGTGCAGAAATTGTTAGCTGCCGACATCATCTATCCGATCTTCGATAGCAAATGGGTAAGCCCAACACAGGTAGTTCCAAAAAAATCTGATTTGACTGTCATTGAAAATGCTAATGGAGAATTGATCCCATCTAGGAAAGTAACGGGTTGGAGAATGTGCATGATTATTGTAAATTGAATTCGGCTAGCCGAAAAGATCATTTCTCGTTACTTTTCCTAGATCAGATATTAGAGAAAGTAGCTGGTAATTCTTTTTATTGTTTCTTGGATGGATTTTCTGGTTACTATCAAATTGTCGTAGCACCTGAGGACCAAGAGAAGACTACCTTCACTTGTCCCTTTGGCACCTTTGCTTTTCGCAGAATGCCATTCGGTCTATGTAATGCCCCTGCTACTTTCCAATGCTGTATGATGAGTATTTTCTCTGATATATTAGATGATATGTGCGAAATTTTTATGGATGATTTTTCTGTATTCGGTAAGTCTTTTGATCATTGTTTGACACATTTAATTGCGATTTTGAAAATATGTGAGGAAAAGAATTTACTTCTAAACTGGGAAAAATGTTAATTTATGGTACGTAGTGGTTTAGTACTTGGACATTTGGTTTCTGAGCGTGGTATAGAAGTTGACAGGGCCAAGGTAGAGCTGATTTCTCAGTTACCTGTCCCTAAGACAGTCCAGGATATTCGCTCCTTCCTTGGTCATGCCGGTTTTTATAGACGTTTTATTGAGGGTTTTAGTAGTATTGCTAAACCATTATGTACCTTGTTGCAAAATGAAACTGAATTTTTGTGGACTGATGATTGTCAACAGGCCTTTGAAACACTAAAGCGACATTTGACTATTGCGCCTATCATGCAACCTCCTCGGTGGGACTTGCCATTTGAGATCATGACTGACGCCAGCAATTACGCTCTTGGTGCTGTTCTAGGTCAACGAATTGATAACAAGCCGTCGATTATTTATTATGCCAGTCGAACTTTGAATGATGCTCAGAGAAATTATACTACCACTGAGAAGGAATTGCTAGCTGTTGTTTTTGCTTTAGAAAAATTTCGCTCTTACGTCATTGGTGCACCTGTCATTATTTTTACTGACCACTCTGCTTTGAAATATTTATTAGCAAAGAAGGACACTAAGCCCAGGTTGATCAGGTGGATTCAACTCCTCCAGGAATTTGATATCACCATACGTGATAAAAAGGGCGTGGAAAACGTTGTAGCTGACCATCTTTCTCGGTTGCAGCTACTTGAGGTACTGGTGTCCCCTCCTTTGAATGATGACTTTCCTGATGAACGTCTCTTTGCTGTGTCATGCGCTCCATGGTTCGCCGACATTGTGAATTATCTCGTCACCGACCAGATGCCAGACCATTGGCTCACCCAAGACAAGCATAAGTTCCTAGCTGAGGTAAGACATTATTATTTTGATAATCCATACCTGTTCAAATATTGTTCTGACCAATTGGTGGTAGATGTGTTCCAGATGATGAATTTAGTTCCGTGATGCATTTTTTCCATGGTGGGATATGTGGAGGCCACTTTGCTACTAAGAAAATTGTTTCAAAAATATTACAAAGTGGACTCTACTGGCCCACCATGTTTAAAGATGTTGAAAATTTTTGTAAAGCATGTGAGGCCTATCAAAAATTAGGAAAAATTACTGCCAAGAATGAAATGCCTATGTCCCCTATATTGACTCTTGAGATTTTTGATTGTTGGGGTATTGATTTTATGGAACCTTTCCCCATTTCTTTCGGGCGTTCTTACATTTTGGTCGTTGTGGACTATGTTTCTAAATAAGTGGAGGCAATACCTTGTCGAACCAATGACCACAAGGTTGTCATATGTTTTCTCAAAGAGTTATTTGCACGCTTTGGCATGCCCAAGACAATCATTAGTGATGGAGGGTCCCATTTCTGTAACAAACCTTTTGAAAAACTCATGCAAAAATATGGTGTAACCCACAAAGTCTCTGCCCCTTACCACTCTCAGACCAATGGTCAAACTAAATTGGCTAATAGAGAGATCAAAACGATACTTGAGAAAACCGTGCTTCCTAAACGTAAGGACTGGTCAGAAAAACTTGTTGACGTACTTTGAGCCTACCGAACAGCTTTCAAGACAAACTTAGGGATGTCTCCCTACAGGTTAGTATACGATAAGGCATGTCATTTACCTGTTGAAATTCAGCATCGTGCTTTATGGGCTATCAAACAGATTAACCTTTCACTTGATGATGCCACAGGTTTAAGAAAATTGCAGGTATGCGAGCTTGAAGAATCTTGAAGGGACACTTATGATAATGCTCGTTTGGCTAAGGAGCGGATGAAGTTGCTACACGATAGGAACATCAAAGAAAAACAATTTTTCCCTTCTCAACAAGTGTTATTCTATGACTCCCGACTGCATGTGTTTCCTGGGAAATTGAAATCTCGGTGGGGTGGTCCGTATATTGTTGAAAAAGTTCATTCTCATGGTGCGGTAGAGATTGTAGATCCGAAAAATGGCAACCGCTTCACAGTCAATGGATAGCGCCTAAAGCCTTTCATGACCCCATTCGATGTCGACAAAGAGGTCTTGCTTTTGCAAGACCCTAGAGGAGTCATCTGACCTTTCTATGCTACTGTTTTATTTTTATTTTTTTTTCATTTATTTGTTTTAGTTGTGTTTTTCCCTTTTCTTTCTTGTTACATTAGTCAGTAGTACTTTTCCATTAGTTGTTTACCGTGCACAATTTTATTTCCCCTGCGCTTTCACATTGAGGACAATGTTCCACTTTAGTTGGGGGGGGTGAGCATTTGCATGTAACACTGTGCACGTACACGTACCGAGTTTTTAATTTAAAAAAAAAACAAAAAAACAAAAAAAAATCAAAAAAATAAAATCAAAAAGAGAGAGAAAGAGAGGAAGAGCACTGAGGAATTACATTACACTATGTCATGCTTAACATTGCGTATACCTTTCATATACTTGCATATAACTTAAGAATGACACACTTGAGTCAATCATGCGTAGTTTTCTCTTTATATGATCTTATGACTCCATTAAGAATCGATTGGCAGTACATTTGTGTTAATTTGACTATATAATTTCTTGTATTCACATGGCATCTCACAAGGCTGAATAAACACATTCATGTGATTCATTCCACTTAGGGTTTCCTGTGAGCACTGAGAGAGCACCCGTGGGGACTATGACACCTTGTGAGATATCCTTGAGCTATTTATTGTCCTTTTGAGCGTTAATATCAAATCAGAGTTCACAGAACTCAATTCTCTTTTTCTGGATGATTTTTTGTGCACTAGTCTATGTTTTGATTTGCTAGCCTAGAGGTGACACCTAGTGGGGAGATAGAAACCTAGGTCTTGTAGCCTACTTAAAATGTGAAGGCTGAGCCACCCCTAGAGATAGACTTAATTCATGAACTCCTATTCAAGCTCAATTCCCATTGATGGTATGAAGATTACAAAAGAAGTGTAATATTGTCCTTATTGCTCAAGAAAAAGACAGAAAATAAAGAATAAGCAAAAAAAAATAAGCAATACACATGCACATGAAATGAAATGTCAGTGCCGGTCCAAATACATATCACAAAAAGTTAAGGACGACACATATTTTCCATGTATAAGGATGCTTCAACCGGTTAATGCCTCAGATGTATTCACGACAAGTTTGTGAGTAAGTTGATCTAGGGTGGTCTCAGTTGGATATGGCGAGTAGGTGAGAAGATGCTAGGGTGAAGGACCCGACACCTCATAGATAGGTTAGATCCTTTCCAAACTAGTCCACTCCATATACTTAGCGTTGTTCCTTTTAATATGTGGGATGTTTGATCGTGACACTCCTCCTCACATATGACGAGTGAACCCATTCCTTTGAGTGTTCTTGAGGGTATACCAGTTAGGCCGAGTCAAAGCGACCGTTCTGTAGGTGTCCACTGGCGTCCTAGGTGTACTGAGTCACACACATCACACACACCTCGAGAGTTTACCTATTTATACTCGAACTTATATGATTGCATTAATTATGAATGTGCCACTGATTAACTTTATGTGATACACTACTCTCAAATCACATATAAACGATGAAACTTGCATGAGTGACGTGCTTTGGAGTCGTGTGCATTGAATATGAATAAACTTGTGTGAAATTCAGTTATGCTCTTGTATGTGAAGTGGTATAGTTATATCGCATGTGCATTGATTTCATGATCACCGGAGTATGTAGTTTTAGACACCACCCTGAGATTCATTCACGTCATTTGCTAGAGACTAGCAAAACGTTAGTTGAGGGGTGTGATTACGCACCGAAATTGTGTAATTGGACGTTTAACCTGAGCTTTACGGTTTATATTTTTAATTAAATGTACAAAATTGTCCAATATTTTAATAAAGTGCCAAAATCATCATTCTTGAACTTTATTACAATATTTATGAAGTTTTGGTAATTTTTTGTCGCAGGAAAATTTCCGAGAACCAAAACCGACACCTGTTCGTATTTTGTGCATAACTTTTCCGTCTGAACTCCGATCGAGACGATTCAAATTTCTAAAGAAAGATAAAAGGATCATATACAAATTTTGTGCTTTTAGTTTTGTGAGATACTAACTCCAGAAGACTCAGATCTGTGACAAACAAAGAATAAATAAAATGAGAAAATAAAAAAATATATTTGAATGAATATTTGATGTGACCCGGCCATGCATGGCCGGGTCAGGTTGGCTAAACGGGGTAGGGCTTCTTTCTTTTCTTTTTAAACTCCTACAGTGTAGCTCCTTGGGTATCCTCTTCTCTTCCCTGTTTTTCCCTTAGTTCTTCTTCTTCTTCTTATTCTCTTCTTCTTCTTTAGTTTGTTTTTTTTTCTTTTCAATTCTGCTTGCTCCTTCTCTGTTTCCCTTTCCTTCTTCCCCTGTTCTTCCTTAGCTCTGCCTTTCCCTATCCTCTTCCTTGCCCTTTGTTCCAGTCCTCCTTCCAGCACCAGGCCACAGCTACTCTTCCCGAACCAGAATCACCCACAACCCCCCTACTGTAGCACAGACCCGAAGCTACAGAAGATCCACCAGCAGATTCTCGGCCAGCCTCCCGAGCAACTTGCTACAATTTTCCAGCACAGGCCGAGCCATTCCCTCCAGCTCCACCCTCAGCCATAGCATACAGCAACAATCAGCTAGCACAGCCCCTCCACAGTACCAGCCGAAGTCCATACGCAGCACAGCCACTTCTGCACAAGCCTCTGCAGCAGAAACCACCAACCCGAGAGCCTCCATAGCAACAGCAATTCCTCGAGCACCAGTGCTACACAGCTCCAACACAGCCTCTCAGCTACCATCAAAGCAAGCCTCTCAGCCATTCTCCAGCACAGCAAGCCTCTCGGCCAACACCAGCCAGCAGCAGATGCTCCTCTGCAACCACCCTCTGTTTGACTCTCTCTCTCTCTCTCTTCTTTTATTTCTTTCAATATTAAGTTGGATGCTATTATTTTAATTTAATTGCTGAAGTTATTTGGAAAGACAAGACTTTGAATTTTAAATATTTCATTATCATTGTAGTGGTTAATTATTTATTATTATTTTTTTTTTTATTGTTTTCGGTGGTAGATTTAATTATTGTTCGAGTCCTTTAGTTAATTTTGTTAAGGTCCGGTTTGGTTATTAAAAAAAGAAAAAAAAAGAAAAAAATATTGTTTTTGTTTTGAAGTTTCCCAAGTTTTAGGTTTTTTTTGAAGCTCGGTTTAATTACGGTCAGATTTATCAAAGTTTGCATTTTTATTGTGTTTCGTTAGTATTTAAATTTAGGTTTTTGTTTGTGTTTTTTTTTTAATTTTGGTTCGAGTTCTTGCTTTGTGTTAAAGTCTTGGTTTTTATTGTATGCTTTGAATCTGATTGAGTTTCCTTTGGGTGTTTTTAATTCCATGTTCAAAATTACCATCTTTAATTAGTGTGTGCTCTGATGTTTCCTTGAGTAGATTAGGGTTTTCATTCTAGCTTTTTAATTTAATGTATGCTAGTTCTAGGGTTTAATTTGCATGTTATTTAATTTGGTAAAAGTAAAATCAACAATCGTGAAGATACCCGAATCTGAACCGAGTTCAGTACCTTTTTAATTTCGATTGGAAAAACATAAAATTTGAGATTAAAACGCAATCCCTGAGGAGACGATCTAGCCTTTGGGCTTAATATTACACGACAGAACTCCTATACTTGGGATAGCTTCCGAGCTGCTCATTTTTCGAGTGAGTCACCTCCCATGTCAGTTTATAGGTGGCAAAGAGGACCCTTTGCTCCTCCGTGCACTGCAATACTGCCAAAACTTTCTCAATCTCCTGCATCCAATTATCGATAGCTGTAGGATCAAATCCTCCTGAGAATGCCGGAGGATTCATCCTAGTAAATTTCTCTATCGTGGACCCATAGCCTACAGACGGGCCTCCCCGCTCTCTGGAGCTCCTAGCGATTTCAGCCATAACTTGCTGAGCCACACTGCGTAATACCACATTAAAATCAGCCCTGCCTACACTGGAGGGCCCAGGACCGTCACTACCACTCGCATTGGCACTATCTCCTCTAGAGTCCATCTTGAAAAGACAATAAACATGACTTAGGGACCTTATCCTTATAACTTACGCATCTAACAAAAATCCCTTATTTTGACATCCTTATCTTATTTCAAGATTCAGTCCTACACTTTAGAAACACAATACGACAATAGTTTACTATGACTTTCCTGAAATCATCACCCTATGAAAGACACAAAAACCACCACGGAAGTCCTCTCTCTGACCTATAGAACAAAACCTCAAATCCTCTTCCTACACTTTGGTATTATTTTCGCTGCACTCTAGAGTCTACAAAACCTAGCAACCTGGGCTTTGATACCAAACTGTAACCACCGGCCTATTTTACAGTAATTTTTATTAATAACATTTAATACAATGATCTTGTTCAGCTGATAAAACGTAATCAACCTAGACCCATGGGTACCAGGGTTATACCTGAAATACAACTTTAATACCTAAGCAGTAGAAAATATAATTTACAAACATGTCATCCAACCAAAAACAATACCGAAGTTTTACCAAACCTATCAAATACATATACACATCCCGAAAAGACCAAAAATGTGCCCTAGGGTTATAACCCAAAAACCCTAGCATAACGACTTACCCTTCGGGCAGTGTAGGACAGTCAACCTCTAACGCTGTGAAGCTCTATCTGCTCTTCTATCTTGGACTCTTGAAATGTTTATATAGTTGGGGTGAGACACCTCTCGGTAAGGGAAATAAACTAACATCAGTGTGTGGTACTATGAGCATTTTCGTGTTATACATATAAATAGTATAATAAACATATTCAGTAAAATATATCCGTAGTAGAACGGAGTAAAACATGATTTGTCATATCATAATAAAGGATACTACATTTCTATACATGAAAATCATCTTATATAACTGTACGATACTGAAATAACACTTAGGATGGATAGCTAGCTGACGTTATGTCTTACCCCCACATAATTAGGTTGTGCAGCCTGAAGGTAGGACCTAGAAATGGCTAACCGACCATGCTAGATCAATCATAAGTTTATAAGTACAATGGGTCTGCCCCTCCTAGTCCCGTACTACTAGGGGGACAACTCCACTCTACACTGAAGCCACATTGATTGCCATCAGCCACACTACTGGTCGTGTGGTAGCACTATCATAATTATGAACATATAGCTACGGTATCGTTCTCCTGAAAATTGAACTAAACCATACCATCCGAGTTCTGATAACACATAATATGTTTCATATACTGAACATAATTGTTTCGTATTTCATAATAATATCTGACAAGATAATATTTCATGAATTCTGTCTTATCATACATGATTATGACATATGCGCCAATATGAGTCACAACATCTGCATCTACATAACATAACATGAATCATGGCATTTGCCTCGGCATATCATAACATAAATCACGACATCTGTGCTAGCATATCATAATATACTGAACCTGATTTCTCTGTGCTGTTAAACATTATATTCATAAAATCATGATTCCTGTATTATTTTAGAATTGTCTTGAAAACTATTATATCATGCTTGATATGAGAAAAACATATTATTCTAATATACATAATTATATGGAAATTTAAACTCATGCCACACAGAAATGGGTAATATCCTGAATTGAAGAGAGAAGGAGAGAGAGTCAGAGAGGGTTTTCTAAAAGTTTTTGCAAGAAAAAGTGAGTTCTTGGCCTTATATAGAAAGTTTGTCCACGTGGCCTCATCAACGAGTCACATCTCCTTGTCGACAAGTCCAAGCGATAGTCTCATCAATGAACACCTTCTTCTCGTCGACAAGTTTCAGGCTCTAATGGAAGCTCTCTCTGTAATTTCTCGTCGACGAGACGCATGTCCCCGTAGATGAGCCTAAGAACGCTACTCGTTGATGAGCACTTCTTCACTCGTCAACGAGACCCTGCTGAAATCCCTTTTTTGAAAAATCATTTTCTCTCCTTTATTTTATTATTTAATTACTATAATTCTTTGGGTCTCTACATATTGTGTTTAGATGGTAATGTTTTTAGTTCAATTGTATGTGCATGTCTTGGTTGATCTGAGTATAGCTCATAAACTGACCCTAGGAACCCAAACTTTTCATGGAAAACCTTTTACTTAAAATTTAAACTCATACAAAAGGATTGAAGTTAATTAAAGGCTTAAATATCATTTTTTTAAAGGGGCCAGTCGACTGGCTAATAAGCCCAGTCGACTGAATAGAACAAATGGTCAAAAATCATTTTTGTAAAGGGCCCAGTTGATCAGACTCCTAAGCCCAATTGACCAACCTTCATGAAATGAAGATCTGGTGGATCGGATCAATGGCCCAGTCGACCGAACCATGCTAAAAAGGAAAATCGCCTTGGGCCAGTCAACCAAACCTCGAGTCAGTCGACTAGAACTCTTGGGTTGAGCCGATTTTAAGCATAAAAATGGCCATAAAATTCACATTTAATGTTATTATAATTTCACTTCAAGTTCTCTCATTCTTGTTATTTCCAAAAGTCATTTGAGAACACCATCCTAACTTCATTGAGCTTGAAATCTTATTCATTGAGAGTGTTTTAGTATTTGTATTTCCATTATACTCACCAGCTCTTGAAGGAGCACTCTTGTACACAAATCATTTTTTTCCCATTCAACATTCACGTTTCGAATTTGAATCATTCCAAGCAAGGGTTTTTTCTTAGAGGGGTATCTCTGCCTCCAAGGAGGGTTATGAGAGGTAGCTCCGCCTTGTTGAAGGAGCCGATAGTGGAAATCCTCAAGCGGTTGTCTTAGAGCAAGGACGTAGGTGGGGTATAGTCGAACCTTGTAAAACCACAGTGTCATTTTCTCTTTCCCTACACTCCCTTAATTTCCAAACTTTTATGTTTGTATATTTGTGATATTTGTGATTGTTCTATAAACGCTAAACTCAAGTTAATCTAGATTGAAAAATAAGTTACATATTTGACCTAATTTTTTAAATATCCAATTCACCCCCTCCCCTCTTGGGATATCACGAATTCTAACATAGTGATGATGACGATGATGATAAAAATGATGAGAAGAGTTGATTACATCGATTTGAAAATAGGCTTTTAAAAGTGGTATTGGGTTGCATTGTCGATTTTGAAGAAAATGTGATCAAAAAATGAGTTGAAAATGGGTATTAAGTTATTTTATCAAATTGAATATGATTTGGAAGATGCATGAATTTGATTAAAATTCTAAGGTTTCATTATCAGCTGTTATATGATCAAGAAGGCTTTTGAAAACAATTTTGGTTTTTGGAAATATTTTAATGGTTTAAACTCTAACTTACCAAACAAACATTTGTTTAGGTATTCTTAAGTTCATTTTATCTATTTCTTGTTGAGTGAGACCGTAATCCCCCTCAATCATACAATTTTTAAGGGTTAAAAGTCTCTGCCATGCCTAAAGACAAAAGGAAGAAAACACAACATAATAAGATTTGCCCCTTTTCCTGTCATAAGCCAAGGTCACATAATTAGATGCATGGAATTACACACTTACTTTTGAAAAAAAATTTGATGAATTTCGTTTTAACCAAATTAACTATCCCAATCGAATGCTCACCCCTAGTGAGAAGAAGAGGAAGAAGATAAGGGAAGGCCAAAAAATGTCATTTTTATCCCACCTCCCTATTTTTTATGTTAAACCTAAGAGCAAAATGGTGCCATTTAAATTAGTGGGTGCACGTGCATGCACCTGCCTTTTTTATTTTACAAGTCTTTTTTTTTTTTTTTAAATGACATTATTTTGGCTACATGTGTCCATATATATGCACATAAGGCCAGCCATGCCCTCACACATTCGACTCATATATGTAGCTTAATTTTCTTATTATTTATTTATTTATTTATTTTTATATTTTGAACATTTTATTTTACTAAAATGAAGAAAAATAACTAATGTGGTCAATTGACCACTCTGGCAATCGACTAGCCCCATTCTCACCAAATTTAGCTTGGCGGCCCAATAGGTGGCCAATCGATCCCACCAAAATTCAAAATTTTGAGTTGCTTTCTTGTGATTGACTAGAGAATTTGGGTATTGTTGAATTTTTGAGTCTGATCTCTATTTTGATCCTAACAAAGCACTAATATCTTTTGTGTGTTTAAGTATGTGACCAAGTCTAAATTTCAGCACACATAAGTTCAAAAGACTTGGAAGTCAAAAGAAAATCCACGATCATATATATATCTGGCGCATTCCATGAAGACACACGAGCAAGAAGATTGAAGACATTTAATTTTAATTGTAAATGCATTTGGTTTTTTATTTTTTAGGCCTGTAATAATGAAATGTAATAATGCATTGCATACATGATAGGTTTATGCTCAAAATGACCATAGTCTGACCGTAGGGATCCAAACCTGACCTTAGGGGACCCAACCTGAACTCAAAACCTTTTTCTTAAAAAACCAAAACTCATACAAAGGTATTTAAAATAACTTAAGGTCAAAAATAGGGTTCGACGTTGGATTTTTGGGCTTAATTTAAAAGCCCGATCGATCAAACCCTTCCAGTATAAATTAGCTTAATCGACCGAATAGATCGTAGGCCAAAAAGTTAAAAGTTTGACTAAGCCTCGGTCGACCAACTAATTTGCGTTATAAATGCTTCTCTCGACAGAACTGGTGAAAGTCAAATATTTGACTTGTTTTGGTCAATCGGCCCATTTTTGAACTAATCATCCATGGTCGACCGAACCTTGAAAGTGACTTTTTTTATCGCCCTTAGCCGATCGAACCTTTAGATCAAAGTTGCTTTGGTCGACCAAAATTCAAAGTTTGGCAGACCAAACCTTTCTTTGGGCGATTGAAAGCACGAAGGCCAGGGAAATCACTTGGCTCAACAAACCGAGCCCTTCCCTCAGTTGATTGAACTTATTTTAAGCTTCAAATTCTTTGTGAGTGTTCAAGTGATTGGCCTCAACCTTGGTCGACCGAAACTTTTGGATTGGCCAATTTTTTTACCGCAATTAACTGAGGTCAAATTTAATTAAACTCATTAATCTTTTTCAAAAAAGGCCTTAGTGTCCCCAACGATTATTTTTTCATAAATATCTATATATAATTTCTCATTAGGCTTAATTAAGAGGGGATTAGCAAAAATCATTAAGAAAAATTCTCTAAAATTCTTTGATACTCATACTCCTTATATTGCTTAAATTCTTACAATCTTTCAAGGTATACTACTCATTCTCCTTACACTTTGATTTGAAAAACTATTTTCTTTGTGGAGAATCATTTGTTATACTGCTTGGTTGCAAACTAATTGCAACTTGAGAAGGAGTTTGATTTCTTATTGATTGTGCACATTTTCATACATCTTTCTTGAAACTTATTACTCTCTCTCATACTTGCATTGATAGATATTGATTTTTGAGAGTAAGCTAAAAATTTTCCCATTATATTTTCATTCATAAATATTGTTTAGGAAAACTCTATATTTGCTTGTGATCTAGCATCCTTATTGCAAGTTTCAAAAGCTTGCTTTGTGCTTTCGATAAAAATACTTTTGGCAAGCTTTAACCCTAATATCTAGCATGCTTGACATTCGAAATATATTGTTGAGGTATTTGTTTAGGGCTATAGAGTTTTCTTTGATTATTCATATTGCAAATATACTATTTTGAATCAAAGAACTCATGCTCTCGCACATACATATATACATATAGTATTGAGAGCTGATATATAACTTGACCAATCTCACTTTGAGCATAAATACTTATCATACGTGAGTGTATTGAGCATATTGTTGTACATCATCTGCTTGTGTTAGAAGCATTAAATTTGTTCAAAAATATTGATTATCTATTGTGCTCCCGACATGTGGTCAGAAGAGGGAGAATAGCCCTTTGAAGAGTTCCGAATTGCTCAGACTCAGTTAGGAGAGCACTAGACTAGTTCATACCCGGTTAGGAGAACTAAGTGCACCTTCATGTAAGGTGTTGTAATCGGTGTTGCTCCACCCACAAGTGAGCTTTAGTGGAATCCTCGGGCTTGCGAGCTATAGGCGGGGACCTATGCAGTATTGACTGAACCTCGATAACATATCGTGTGTCACTTTCTCTTTCCTTTATCTCTTTACTTTCGATATATGTATTCTTGCACTTAAATTATTGTGAATGATTTATTTGGTTTGAACTTATACATACATATCTTCTTGGGAAATACTAACTTTGCTATAATTGTTATAACTTCTACTCAGTGTTAAACTGTCGGGTGATTGGTATTTGTGTAGACAAACCCTAGGTTATGGAATACTGCTTGTGATTAGAGCTTAACCTAGGAAGAATTTTTAATTTCCAATTCACTCCCCCCCCCCCCCTCCCCCTTCTTGAAATTACACCAATTCCAACAGGTATGTCACGTGTCCCATTGATGCCATATGTCAAGTAATGACATCGGTCGTTGGTAGTTTGTAGTTAATGGTGGTTAGTTTGGAATTTGAACTTTCAGATTTCAAATTCTCTTTATTGTTTGATTTGCTGGAGGATTTTTTAAGAAACTTAGTGGATTCCCATGGGACTTAGGCCCTAGTATGAATTCCATGAAAGCCTTTTCAAATGGTGAAAAGGTTAAGAATCTCAAATTTTGCACCAAAGGAAAAAACCAAAACTATTAAAGGTCGATCAATCGCTCTCTACAAAGGTCAACTACCTAATGCTACAAGCCTAGTTTTATGCTACTTTTCAACCTTTCAACCTTTTCTTCACAATTCTAATTTTTAAAGGAAATGTGTACACGCACTTACACAGAGTAAGTACTACAACCATTCTTAAAATATATGCTTTAAGATGCTAAGTCTTTTAAATTTCAAATTGAGAATAATTAAAAGTCCGGCTTCCCTATTTATAATAGACTCCCAAATTGGACCTTTTGAAAAATAAATTTTTTCCTTTATTTTTCCTTTAATAACAATAATAACAAAACCAAGCCTTAAGTCCCACTAGGTGTGTGATACCTTATGGAAGGAAGGCTTAAAAGGATTAGATGTTGCTACCCATATCAATAAGGTACACCTTTCTTTTCAGGAGCTTTCCCATAAGAACTCCATAGTTAAGCGTGCTTGGCTTGGAAAAATCTTGGGATGGGTGACCTTCTAAAAAGTTTTCTCAGGAAATATGTGAGTGAGGACAGAACACACTAAAAAGGACACGTGTTTGTTTGTGGGGCCAGTCATTAGTCTGATAAGGCCCGCCCCCCTGTTGTCTGGTCCAGGTGGAGGAGAAAAGACGCAGTGCTCCCTGGCAGACCTTGGTTTGGGCATTACAAGGTGGGTTCGACTATATGAATCCTTTTCCACCAATTTATAAGATCATAGACCGTTTCTTTTGACAGATTTGGGGCTATTAAATCCTTACTATCTCATTCCAAGTTATTAGGTCTACCCCTACTCTTACTACCCCCCACGATAACTAACTCACTCTTTCTCATTGGCACACTATGTAGCCTACGTTGCAAGTATCCATACCATCTGAGTCATCCCTTCCTTAATTTATCTTTCAGTGTTATATCACTCATCCATCTAAACATTATTATCTTGACATATTTTACTTTTTGGATATTCTTCTTCTTCGTCACCGAACATTTTGATCCATATAGCATAGTTGGTCTTAGTTGTCCTACAAAATTTCCCTTTTAATTTTAAGGGTATTCTATGATCACAAAATACACTTGAATCACTTACTCATTTTACCCAACTTTCATTAACTATATGCATTACATCATCTTCAATTTCTCCTTTAGCTTTCATAATAGATCCAAGGTATCAAAATCTAAAAATGTTATTTATTTCTTCATCATCAAGTTTAAATTTGTCTCCTATATTCTTCCAACCATTACTGAAATTACGTTTCATATATTCTATTTTACTTTTACTTATCATAAAGCCTCTAGATTCCATAGCTTCTCTCCATAATTCCAACTCAGCTTTTACTCCGCCCCTAGATTCATCAGTTAATACAATATCATCTGTTAATAACATACACCATGAAACCTCATTTTGGATACTCTTAGTCAATTGGTCCATCATTAAAGCAAAAAAGATAAAGGCTTAAAGTAGATACTTGATGTACACCTATGGTGATTGGAAATTGTTTAGTTTCTCCATATATAGTCCTTACACTAGCCATTACTTCATCATACATATCCTTAAAGACATCAGTATACCTACTACGTACACCCTTTTTGTTTTTTGTAAAACCCACCATGGAACTTCCCTAGGTACCCTATCATATGCTTTCTCTAGGTCAATAAAAACCATATGCAAGTCCCTCTACTTTTCCCTAAACTTTTCTATTAATATTCTTAAAAGATATATAGCTTCTATGGTAGATCTCCCAGGCGTAAACCCAAATTTATTTTCTGAGACCTTCGTTTCTAGCCTTAATCTTTGTTCAACTTCCCTTTCCCACAATTTCATTATATGACTAAGTTTAATTCCACAATAGTTATTACAATTTTGAATATATCCTTTATTTTTGTGTATATATATATATATATATATATATATATTAAAGCTCTTTTCCTCCATTCATCTAGCATTTTCTTAATTTTTATAATTGTATTAAATAAATTAGTTAACCATATAATTCTGTTATTACCTAAGCATTTCTAAACTTTAATTGGGATGTTATCCGATCCTACAGCTTTCCTAGTTTTCATCTATTTTAGTACAAACTTAACTTCGTTAACTCTAATTTTGAGAATAAATATCATATTTTTAGTATTTTTATCATTTTTCAAATCTAAGTCTTTTATTTGGTTTTTATTAAACAACTTACTAAATTAACTTCGTCATCTTTCTTTTATGTCTTCATCCTTAATTAACCAAGACAATATCATCCTCACTTTTTATACATTTTACATTTCCTTAGTCCTTACTCTTCCTTTCTCTAACTTTAGCAAGTTGAAATATATCTCTTTCCCCTTATTTTATTTATAATATATCATACAAATTATTAAATAATCTGAATATAATTTCACTAACGACCTTTTTTGCATATTTTCTTGCCTTTTTATACTTTTCAAAGTTATCTATGTTTCTACATTTTTGCCACATTTTACTCCAAATTATTTTTGTCTTTACGAATTTTTGGACATATTTATCTTACCACCAACTTTCTTTACTATTCGAGAATCTTCCCTTTGATTCACCTAGAACCTTTTTACTATCTTTATAATAGAGTTAGCTAATCTACTCCAAAGAGTATTTGTATCTATCCCATCCTCTATAGTCAAATCCCCATCTTTAATCATTTTATCTTTAAATTTTAAAGATAAAATAAAGTGGTGACTCCATTTTAAATAAAATGGGTAAGCAAGATAACCTAAGGATGGTTATGTTATTTACTTTAGTTTATACAAGTCACAAAAAGTTGGCAACCCAAAATAGGTCTTCTGAACTTAGTGTCGATAGCTTTGGTGACTCCACAAGAGACACTTGACAGTCAAGACACTTCCTATGTGTGTTTATGTGTGTGATTTTTATATTAAGTGCACTTGCATGTGTTAGCCTTAGTGGCTAAAGTATCTTAATCTAAAATGTTTTGATGATAACAACCCATTTGTGATCCTCAGATTAACTAATCTTTGCACATCAAGTTTAGTAAAGGACAACATGATGATAATGGAGCAAGCACAAGGGTCAGATGAACTTTGATGAAGCAATGATCAAAAGCTTACTCAAAAAAATACCCAAGCACAACCAACTGAAGCTATATAAAGTCTTACATGTCTACGGTTATGTGTGAGGTAGGGATATCATGTAACTCTTGTGGTTATGATCTTAGTAAGAATATCTAGCAAAAGTTGAGCAAATGCATATGCATATTAGTTCATACTAGTACGTAAGATATCAAAATGAGTTTTCAAATGCATTATCACACATAAGATATCTTATAAGCAAATGGAACTTCATAAGGAAATGTTTCATTATCATTAGTTTCAATATCTTTCATGTACACTTGTCCTAGATTGGTTTAATTCAATAGAAAACATATAAGTATGAAAAATAGGGCAATTAGTCGTCTAATTGTCCTTACTCATCGAAGAATTAAACCAATAGCTAAACATTATTTTCTTCCCAGTCAAATCATCGACTAACAGGGGTAACTCATTGACAAATTAGGGAAACTCATCGAAGAATTAGAGCATATTGTCGACGAATTAATCCAGTACCTTAATGTGTTTTCTGCCCTGGTAATTCGTCGACTAATTAGGAAAGTCGATGATGAATTAAGGCAACTCATCGATGATTTGGGTCACATAGTCGATGATTTGCATCGAGAAACCTGAAACAACAAGCTTAAAATGGCTAGTTTTTTACTTATCTTGTCACATTAAATGCCCAACAACCAGATAATGGCTAGCTCATCCCTTTGCCTATAAATACAAGCTAGTTGCATTTATTAAATACATTGATTAGTGATCAATTGGTTGTTGCAAATATTCTAGGTTATCATTTGCTCAAATCACTCTTGCTTTTTATTCATGTGAAGTATCATTTACTCAAGAGAGTAGTGTGAGGTTATATATTGTAATATCAATTCAAGAAGGAGCACTCTTTGTATCATCTACATTCTTGTGATTGTAAATTGGTTCTTGATGAACCAGAGGTTCTTTGTGAACCGTCAAGGAGGTTCTTGTTGAACCGTATCAAAGGAGGTTCTTTTTGAACCATATCAAAGGAGGTTCTTGGTGAACTTCGCGTATTGGCTCTTGGTGAGCATTAGGGATTGGTTTCCGATTTTTAAAGGCTTCTCCGTCTTAAAACGAGATTAAATAGTGGACTTTACAATCCTTGAGTGTGTCTAAAGGCATGGGTGTAGCATGGGTGCTGAACCACGTTAAAATCACGATGTCAAGCTTTTCTCTCTTTCTTCTCCCTTATTTACTTTTGTTATTTAATTTCCAATTATTGTGATTTATATTACTTGTATCTTGCCAAGCCTTATTGTTTTGTAGAAAAATATTTAATCTATGAAAAGAGTCTATTCACCTCCCTCTAGACACAACTCTTGGGCAACCAGCATGTGTTTTCCTTCACTTGGTCTATTCACTTTGAAGAAAATCCAAAAGCCTTTAGAGTTTATGATATGTAGAGTGTAACTACTTTCTTAACTTACTACATAATAAATCACAGATAATATAGTCAACTCGAACCCGTTGGTAACGGGGACACATCTATCATACACAGCGAAAACCAAAGTAGCAGTAAAATAAATTACATTCACCAAACCATAAAGTGCATAATATCATAATTAACTACAATCCACAATAATACTGTGTTTATATACAATCCCCAAAACATCCAAAAATATAATTAGGACCCCATAATAAAAAAAAAATCTCTTGATCCTAGTTCCAAACTTACCCTCCTAGCGGGGTAACACAACCAACTCAATGGCGGCCTCGATCCGCCGGTCTTTCTAGGTTTCTTGAAAATTATTTAAGCTGGGGTGAGACACCTCTCAGTAAGGGAAAATAAACTAGATATAGCTGTATGGCAATATGAATATTTAATGCTATAGTAGATATACAGTACATTTCACATACCAGAAAATATTGATCATACCATAGCTAAGTAAACATTATTTTCACAATTCTAATAAATCATACTATTAATGAATTTTCTGATATAACTAATAATACTGAAATTTACCCAGGATGTATAGCTAGCTGATGTCATGTATTACCCCCCATGACGGGTTGTATAGCCCAAAGGTGGGAGCCGACAATGGCTGGCTGACCACACCAAGTCAAAAATGTCTGTAAATACGATGGGACCGCCACGCCCTGGTTCGAACTGTTAGGTGGATGTCTATAACTCTACACTAAAAGCCACATCGACTATCCATCTCCCACTCCCTCTACTTGTAGAGGCGGTTAGCACAAGTGTGAACTGTAATAATCTGAACTGTATAGCTACAGTACCGTGCTTCTAAAACTAAACTGAACAATCATCCGGGTTCTGATATCATATAATACACGATAATTTATTGTTTAACGTAAATAGATTGATAGCATTTTCTATAATAACATAAATAAATGCGGCCTTGCCCCGTTTACTTTCATATCCGCGGTCTTGCGCCGAAATCATACATAATACACGGCCTTGCGCCAGCTATCAATCACAGCCTTGCGCTGAATATTTCATACATATTGATCTGAATAAATAATTTATTTATCATGTATTCTAAAATCATAATGTACTGAATTATTCCATATTTTCTAGATATCACTGAAATATATACTTTGCGCAAATATAATATTCATGCCATACAATGCTGAATAAAACCATATTTTTTATTCTGAAATCATATTTTCTGGCACTTTATACTAAAAACATACATTCCAGTGTAACAGCAATATCTTCCCAAATATGTATTTTCTCAGTAATACTTAGATATAATACATGCTTTCTGAATATATAATTTACTAATAATTTCATAATAATTTTCATAGAAAAATTACTACTTTAGTTTATTCCCTTACCAGACAACTGAAAAGTCCTTATAAAATTCTTCTCTTACACCCGTAGGATTCCCCGTTCAACACCCTGAAATCAAAATCTCCTAGAACAAAACATCAGTATTTCTTCGTGTATAACATTTCCTATAACTATGGAAAAGCCAAATTCTAAATAAAAAGCATTACCTTGAATTTGGGATGAATTTCAAGGTAGCGCCATCGACAATCCACTCTAGCAGATTTGTAGAAAACTTCCTTAGGAGTGTCGTGGTGACTTCAGATCATCAAACCGGTGAGAATCCAGCCCTTAATCTTAAAGAGAAGGGAGGAGGGATGAATTGAGAGAGAGAGAGAGAGAGAGAGAGAGAGAGAGAGAGAGAGAGAAAGGGATTTACGCATGAAATTCAGCTAAAAAATCAAATTTAAGCTATTTATACACTGGCCTTCGTCAACAAGTTACGTCACTTCGTCAACGAGGTCAAGAAGCAAATTTGTTGATGAATGCTCACCCCTCATTGACGAAATTCAGAACTGTGAAACATCCTCTCGGTATCTTCTCGTTGATGGGACATGTCCCAGTCGACGAGCCTTTTATGTGTTCTCGTCGATGAATCCCCTGTGTTCATTGATGAGACCCTGCATAATTTCTTTCTTTAATTCCTTTTCCCTCTCCTCCTCCTATTATTAAATTACGATAATTAATCGGGTTTCTACATTCTCCCCTCCTTATAAAATTTCGTCCTCAAAATTTACTATCTATGATTCATCATCCCTCTAAAAATAGCAGTCTACTTAATTTATTACTTACTCTCACTTATGGCGGAGGAACACCGTGGTTACATTCCAAGTTCTGGGAGATTATATATATAAAATAAAATTTCCCCCAAAACTAAAATATTACTTACTAACTAAATTACTACAAGTACTCGCAAAAGAAACATCGCACAACTATCTATACATTACCCGGTTATAATTAAACTTCTTAGAATAATTGCGGGAATTTCTGTCTTATCTATTCCTCGAGCTCCCAAGAAGTCTCTTCTACTGTATGATTTCTCCACAAAACCTTTACCAGAGAAATCTTCTTATTACGCAATTCCTGCTCCTTTCTGTCCAGAATATGTACTGGTACCTCCTCATAAACTAGTGAATCACTGAGCTCTAATTCACCATAACTGATTACATGAGAAGGGTATAGGACGTATTTCCTCAATATGGAAACATGAAATACGTCGTGTGTCCTAGACAATATAGGTGGTAAAGCTAACATGTAGGCAGTCGGCCCCACTTTCTCTAGAATCTCAAATGGACCGATGAACCTAGGGTTAAGTTTACCTTTCCTTCCAAATCTCATAACCCCTTTTAATGGAGCTATTTTCAAAAATACATGGTCACCAATATCAAATTCCAATTTCCTATGACTATTATCGGCATAGCTCTTCTATCGGCTATAAGCTGCACTGATTCTATCTCTGATAAGCCAAACCTTATCGTACGCTTGCTGCACTAACTCTGGTCTCACAACTCACCGCTCACCCATCTCGTTCCAATATAAAGGAGAATGACATCTCCTACCGTATAGCACCTCAAACGGTGTCATACCAATGTTGGCCTGATAACTGTTATTATACGTAAACTCTACCAACGGCATGAACTGAGTCTACCTACCCTTAAATTCTAGCACGCATGCTCGAAGCATATCTTCTAATATCTTTATCATCCTCTCAGTTTACCCGTCTGACTGGGGATGGAATGTCATGCTAAAAGATAATTGAGACCCTAAAGCTTCCTGTAAACTTCTCCAAAAACGTGAGGTGAAATGCGGGTCTCAATCTGACACTATAGATACTGGCACTCCGTGAGAACGAGCTATCTCCTGAATATAAATCTCTGCCAAATGATTAAAGGAGTAGCTGATCTTGATAGGTAGGAAATGGGCGGTCTTAGTCAACCGATCTACAATCACTCAAATTGCATTCTGACCATGCAATGTCGATGGCAGCCCTAAAACAAAGTCCATGGATATATAATACCACTTCCACTCTGGGATAAATAGTGATTGTAACTGACCTGCCAGCCTCTAGTGCTCAGCTTTTACCTGCTGGCACGTCAAACATTACGCTACATACTTACCAATCTCTTTTTTCATACCACTCCACCAATAAGACTCTCGTAGATCCCTTTACATTTTCGTACTACTGGGATGAACTGTGTACAATGATCTATGAGCCTCCTCTAAGATGGTCTTTCTGATATCAGCATCAGTAGGAACACACAATCTAGAGGAATCATAAAGCTTCGTCATCTGTAATACAAAATTCCACTCCCTGATCATTTTGTACTCTGACTAATACCTCTGCTAATTGTGGGTCTTCCTTTTGAGCAGCTTTAATCCTTTCATGCAGTGTAGGTTATACCACTAAACTGGTAATACGTGTTTGGGGATCACTCTCAACCAATTATATGTCGAGTCTCTCTAGATCTATCATAATCAGATGCTGAATCTCTATAGCTGCCAATGCTGATCCCATAGACTTCCTGCTCAGTGCATCAACTACTATATTTTCTTTTCCTAGGTGGTAATTGATAGTGCAATCAAAATCTTTAATTAGCTCCAACCACCTTCTCTATCTCATATTCAATTCCTTCTGAGTGAAGAAGTACTTTAAACTCTTATGGTTGGAGAAAATTTCACATCACTCACCATACAGGTAATGCCTCCAAATTTTCAATGCATGTACTACTACAACCAATTCAAGATCATGGGTAGGGTAGTTCTTCTCATACTCTTTCAGTTGCCTAGAAGCATACGCTACTACTCTGCCATGCTGCATCAATACATTCAAGGACGCATCACTATAGATAACATAACCTTCACCCCCTGACGGGATGACTAGTACTGGTGTTGTGATTAGCCTTTGCTTCAATTCCTCAAAACTCTACTCATAACTGTCGTCCCATTCAAAACTGATGTTCTTCCTAGTCAGTCGTGTCAGAGGCCCTGATAACGCCGAGAATCCCTCGAAAAGCCAACAGTAATAACCAGTTAACCCCAAGAAACTCCTGATCTCCTAGACGTTCCTCGATCTAGCCCAATTCACTACCACATCAATTTTACTGGGATCCACATAAATTCCATCCCCTGAAATGACATGCCCCAAAAACACAACCTTCTCGAGCCAGAACTCACATTTACTGAACTTGGTATACAACTTTTTTTCCCTGAGCGTTTGTAAAACTTGCCTCAAATGTATCTTATTCTCCTCATAGCTCCTCAAATAGACCAATACATCATCAATAAAAACAATAACAAACTGGTCTAAATATGGATGGAAGATCCTATTCATCAAATCCATAAATATTGCAAGAGCATTCGTCAGACCAAACGGCATAATAAGAAACTTGTAATGCTCATACCTGGTCCTGAAGGCCACCTTCGGTAAATCTTCTGCTCTTACCTTTACTTTATGGTAGCTTGATCTAAGGTCAATCTTAGAATACACCCGTGTACCCTAGAGCTGATCAAATAAATCATCTATATGGGGTAGAGGATACTTGTTCTTGATTGTCACCTTATTAATTTCCCTATAGTGTATACACATCCTCATGGACCCGTCCTTCTTCTTCACAAATAATACTGGAGCTCCCTATGGTGATACACTAGGTCGTATAAAACCCTTATCAAGTAAATCTTGCAACTGATCTTTTAATTCTGCCAACTCCACTGGAGCCATTCAATAAGGTGCTTTAGAGATCAGCGATGTACTTGGAAGTAGATCAATAGGAAAATCTACCTCACGATCAGGTGGCAAACCTGGTAATTCTTTTAGAAAAACATCTGTAAATTCTTTCACTACTGGCGTACTAGTGAACTTCAATTCATTCCCTGATCTTTCCTTCACAAAGGCCAAAAATCCCTGACAGCCACTCAAGAGCAGTCTCCTCACCCGAACAATTGAAACCATCTGAGGTAGAGATTGCACTCGTGATCCTATAAATCTGAATTCTGGTCTTTCTGGGGGTTTGAATATCACTTCTCTCGAATGGCAATATATTCTGGCAAAGTTAGTTGCTAGCCAATCCATGCCAAATATGACATAAAACCCATGCATGTCCGGTACTATCAAATCAATAGATAAAATTCTCCCCTGGATATCAATTGAACAACCTTTGAGCACCCTACTACACCTTACCACTAACCCGATTGGTGTAGTTACTAACAACTCAGTGTCTAATAACTGTGTTTTTGCCCCACATAATTTAATGCACTTCATAGACACATACGAGTGTGTGGCTCCTGAATCAAATAATGCAATGACTTTAAATAAAAACATATTAACCATACTTGTCCCCATGTCATCGGTGGCCTCAGCATCACCCAGCATTAAAGCAAAAACTCTACCTAGAACCATATTCCTCTGTTGGCCTCCACGTGGCGCCTGATAGCCTTATCGAGCAGGTCTAGGAGTGGGAGCAGCACCAATCTAAGCTTGACAATCTCTCATCACATGCCTTAGCTCCCCACATCGGTAGCAAATACCTCGCCTGGCACGACACTCCCCCGGGTGCCTTTTCCCACAAGTCGGGCAAGCTAGAAGTGGTTGCATACCCTGAAAACCACGATTCTATGTCTCCTGCCTCCGATCTCTATAGTAGCTAACACTCTTCCATGAACCATGACTAGACCCCTGCTGGGAACCAGACAGTGTGGATCTCTTCCTCTATCTCTGCTCCTTAGCCTCCAACTGTTCTCCAATTTCTGCTATAGTGGCCCTATCTACCAACTCAGTAAAATCCTACAACTTCAGTATCGACACCTGTTTGTATATTTCTCTCCTCAAGCCTATTTCAAACTATCGTACCTTTTTCGTCTCATCCAGAATAATGTACGTGGCGAAGCGAGGAAGCTCAATAAACCTCGTCATGTACTGCTGCACTATCTGCTATCTCTGCTTCAAATTCAGGAACTCCTCTATCTTAGCTTCCCTAGACGAGGCTGAAAAATACCTGTCGAAAAATATCCCCTTAAATCACTCCCATGTCATCTCCACAGGTACTCTCTTCTACTGCTCTAGGAGTATCACTTCTGCCCACCATCTATTGGCCTCTCTAGTCAGTTTATACATAGCGAACATCACCCTCTGCTCCTCAGTACACTACAACACTGCAAACACTTTCTCAATCTCCTGCACCCAGTTTTCAGCGATAGCAGGATCAGTTCCTCCTAAAAAAATCGGAGGATTCATCTTAGTGAACTTCTCAATCTATCTGTCGTGGCCTATAATCGAACCACCCTATTCTCTAGAGCTCCTGGCAATTTCAACCGTAACTTGCTATGCCACGCTGCGTAGTACTGCATCTAAATCACCACCTGCAGTGCCTGAGGGCCCAACACCCTCATTACCACTAGTATGGACGCTACTAGGGTCCTTCCTGAAAACATTAAACTTAACTTAGGACCCTATCATCGTAACATGTCATCTAATTAATATATTACATCTTAAACTAATTCTTCACCCCTGTCTGGATTCAAGGTTCAATCTTGCAACCTAGATACCCAAGCCAAGGATAGTTTACCATAGCTTTCCCGAAATCATCACCCCAGGAAAATCACACAAACCATCACGGAAGTCTTGCATCTAGACTACAAAACCAGATCTCAAATTCCCTTATCCTATACTCTAGTATCATTACTGCTGCATTCTAGAATCTACAAAACCTAGCATCCTAGGCTCTAATACCAAACTATAACAACTTGCTTAACTTACTATATAATAAATCACAGACAATATAGTCAACTCGAAGCCATAGGTAACGGGGACATACCTGTCATACACAGCAGAAACCTAAGCAGTAGTAAAATAAATTACATTCACCAAACCATAAAGTGCATAATACCAGAGTTAACTACAAACGACAATAATACTGTGTTTATATACAATCCCCAAAACATCCAAATATATAACTAGTGAAATTAGGATAGCTTCCCAAGAGGGGGGGTGAATTGGATTTAAAAACTTTCTTTTAATTCCTTTCGAGAATTCTTAAACTTCTTTTATTTCTTTTAACCAATTTTTAACTTGTTTGTTTAACTCTTTAATTACAAAAGAACTTAAATTCTTTTATCCAATCAAAAACACTATTGCTTAGCCAAACAAGTAATCAATCATTCAACCAAACCAATCAAGCACAATGTTTAAACCAAACAACCAAATGATTTGTCAAGTATAAGTTAACTGTAGCACTATTTGATTAATTGAAAATTTAGCACTCTTTGGAATATAAATACAAACCACTCAATATCAAACTTTAAACCATTCAATCACGATATAGCTTATGTTGTCAGCCTTGGATATAAAATTGAATTAAGCCCTGTATTTATGAAATGTTATGCTTGCTGATATAAAGCCCTGTATGAATGGATTTGCCTCTTTAATATGATGTGTAATATAGAATCCAACACTTTTCCCAATATTCAAAATCCAAATAAACTCTTAGTTAATTTATCTTTGGGATGTTTAACTCAGTAACGTACTCCATATGATTTCCACAAAATATGGTTTAACCAACGTACTCCCTTTCGGTTTCGGCAACCCAAATCAAAATCAGACGTCAAGTTTACTAGATTTCCAAATATATGTAGTATATATGATTTCCAATTTAAACCATCCACGCAATTTAAATATGTACTAAAAATAAAGATTAGGGAAAGAGAGAGTCAGATTGAGATTTTTACGAGGTTCAGCTTATACCCAACCTACGTCCATGCGTTTGGAAAACCACCAAAGGATTCACTGAACCTATTCCTTTAACGGGCGAAACAATACCTTTACAATACTCCTTGGTTAAGGCTAAAGTCTGCCTCTCTAAGTAATATACCCTTGCTTAGCCAACGATCTAAACAATCCTTGGAATCGTCAATCTACAAGATACAAATCAAATATTTGTGTACAAAGAATTTGCTCCAAAAAGAGATGATTAGTACAACAATTCAAAACTATAATATACTTCAAAGTAAATAACAATATGGAAATTAACTTGAAGCTCAATGAAGTATATCACCGATTAATTCTTTCAATGATTGAAAGATTTAGAATTTGTAGCACAATTCCAGTGGAAGAAGATCAGCAACAACTCAGTTGAATTCGTGCAGGTTGAGCGCAAGAGAGACCCTTGTGAATTTGAGAGCAATTAAGAGAGATTTTGAATTTTTATTGAATTTGAATTCTTGGTGTATTGATTCAATGTTCTTTGAGGCTTATTTATAGACTTTAAAATGTATGTAACTTGGTCCCCAAGTGACTTGGAGTATCCCCCAAATTTTCACAAATTTTGAGCCCCAAGCAAACCATTTAAAAAAAGTTTTCGTTGAGGTTTTTTTAAAAATCTGTTCATGGCAGTCGCCTGCGCCATTCTGGCAATCGCCTGCCATGTTATTTTTAAAGGAGCAACAGGGTGGTAGTTGCCTTCCAGGACACAGCCAGTCGCTTGGTTTGACCACCAAGGCGTCTGTCCTGGTTCAGGCAGTCTACTAGTTGGTGTCAGCTTCGAGTACCCTTATGTTGTTTAGTCAAAACATTTTCTGTGTAACTCCAAATTTGATGATCTTAGTGTCAAATTAAAGCTAAGAGAAAATCCTACAACTTTCATGTTGAACACTTGTTAAAATAAAGAGTGTTTGATAGATAAAAATACACCTCAATGCATATGTAGAAAAATTAACAGTATTTGGAAAAACCCCTTTTTGATGCTTTTTATTCCAAAAATGATTCTAACCTTTTTGAAATAATTTTTGACCTTATAAAAATATTTTCCAAATATTTTGAAAGGTATCTAGGTCCAATTAACCTAAGAGCTTCATGTATCCATATTGAAATTATTTGAAGTACTTACATGAAATTTCCTATAAACTCTTTCAAATTTTCAATTCTTGAATTTCTTAAGGTTTTTATGCTTGCTTCATCTTTCTTTAAGCTTTCATCAAGTTCTCTTTAATCCTCATGCTCTCATGATCTTCAAGCTTTATCTTTAAATCCATTTTCGAATCCATGCTTCAAGCTTGATATAAATCATCCTTCTTTGAAATATAAGCTTTCATGAATTCTTTAACCTTGCATTCATCATTGAGTCCTGAAAATACATCACTTAAACAATCCATGTTAAGTTCTACTTGTTTATTAGCATCAAAACATGATGTTAAGCCTTGTAAGGCCAACAACTAGGATCCCACAATAATAAAAAAAATCTCCTGATCCTTGTTCCAAACTTACCCTCCTAGCGGGATAACAAAACTAACTCAATGGCGGCCTCGATCCACTGGTCTTTCTGGGTTTCCCGAAAATTATTTAAGCTGGAGTGAGACACCTCTCATTAAGGGAAAATAAACTAAATATAGCTGTGTGACAACATGAATATTTAATGCTATAGTAGATATACAGTACATTTCACATACTAGAAAACATTGATCATACCATAGCTGAGTAAACATATAATTTCATAATTCTAATAAATCATATTGTTCATGAATTGTCTTATATAAATTATCCCCCATGACGGGTTGTGCAGCCCGAAGGCGGGAGCCAACAATGGCTGGCCGACCACTGCTGAGTCAAAAATATCTGTAAATACGATGGGCTTGCCACACCCTGGTCCGAATTGCTAGGTGGACGTATACAACTCTACACTGAAAGCCACATCGACTATCCATCTCCCACCCCCTCTACTTGCAGGGGTGGATAGCACAAGTCTGAACTATAATAATCTGAACTGTATAGCCACAGTACCGTGCTCGTGAAACTGAACTGAACTATCATCCCAGTTTTGATAACATATATTACATGATAATATACTGTTTAATGTAAATAGATTGATAGCATTTTCTGTAATAACATAAATAAATGCGGCCTTGCGCCGTTTACTTTCATATCTGTGGCCTTGCACCGAAATCATACATAAATACGGCCTTGCACCGAAATCATACATAATACACGGCTTTGCATGAGCTATCAATCACGGCCTTGCACCGAACATTTCATACATTTTGATCTGAATAAATAATTTTTTTATCATGTATTCTAAAATCATAATGTACTGCATTATTCCATATTTTCTGACAACCATTTAATATATACTTTGTGTAAAAATAATATTCATGCCACACAATGCTGAATAAAACCATACATTTTATTCTGAAATCATATTTTCTGGAATTTTATACTAAAAACATACATTCCAGTGTAACAGCAATATCTTCCCAAATATACATTTTCTCAATAATACTTAAATATAATACATGCTTTCTGAACATATAATTTACTAATAATTTCATAATAATTTTCATGGAAAAATTATTGCTCTAGTTTATTCCCTTACCTAACAACTAAAAAGTCCTTATAAAATTCTAGTCTTACACCCGTAGGATTCCCTATTCAACACCCTAAAATCAACATCTCCCAGAACAAAACATCAGTATTTCTTCGTGTACAACATTTCCTATAACTATGGAAAAGCCAAATTCCGAATAAAAAGTCTTACCTTCAATTTGGGATGAATTTCAAGGAAGCCCCACCAACGATCCACTCCAGCAGATTTGTAAAGAACTTCCCCAAGAGTGTCGTGGTGGCTTCAAATCGTTGAACCAGCGAGAATCTGGCCCAAAATCTTAGAGAGAAGGGAGGAGGGACGAATTGAGGAGAGAGAGAGAGAGAGAGGGATTTGCGCATGAAATTCAGCTGAAAAAATCAAGTTTAGGCTATTTATACATTGACCTTTGTCGACGAGCCACGTCACTTCATCGATGAGGTCAAGAAGGAAATTCGTCGACGAATGCTCACCTCTCATCGATGAAATTCAAAACTGCAAAACATCCTCTCAGTATCTTCTTGTCGACAAGACACATCCCCATTGACGAGCCCCTTATGTGTTCTCGTCGACGAATCCCTTGTGTTCGTCGACAAGACCCTGCATAATTTCATTCTTTAATTCCTTTTCCCTCTCCTCCTACTATTATTAAATTACGATAATTATTCGGGTCTCTACATAGAGCCTAACTATGCACTAGAAAACTTTATCCTATACCCTAGGACAAAGCTTTCCCCTCATGTTTGAAGTTGAATAAAATGTTAAGACATAGAGGGTCATACACATGATCCTTATAGGGCATGCTAACATATCATGTCATTGCATTTTGCCTTATTCATTGTAGAATTGAATTGCATAGATATACAACGTACTAGTGAGACCAACAAATAGAGTCGAAGAGGCTTACCTTTCAAAAAAACCGCTTGTTATAGAAAGGGATGCTACTCATCTAATTTTCAAAGTACACTATCGGACAAGGTGAACCTTTGGGTGAATAAACAAGATGCAGTCGGAATATTAAGGTCCTTGAATTGCCTATTGAAGGAATATCAAAGGAAATTCATTATAATATATTGGGCATGTCATGAATTTTCTTAAAGTGGATGTAGATTGGAAGGTCTTAGATATCGTGATCCAACGTTAGGATCCAATGCTAACCCTTGGACCAATCGACATGGTCCCACTTATTGAAGAATATGAAGAGTTATTACAAATTCATATGTTCGCTCATGACAAAGTTTTCACATATGATCCTAATACCAATTTGGTTCAAGCATTGATCCAAGCCATAGGTGGCAAAGAAAAGAAGTTAGATGGGAAGATTCAAAAGAAAGCTAAGATTGAAGGTTGGCATTGGGATGAAATAAAGAAACTCCCCAAGAAACATCTTGATGACTTGGATTCAAAGTTTGTACTCTAATTGTTAGCTTTAGCAGTGTATAGACTTGTTCTCCTACCTTCAGTTGCACACAACATTGGCCATGGGGCTGCTATGGCCTTTACAAAGATGGATATAAGGGTCAAGAACAAATTCCTATCATCATAGCTAAGACTTTGTAATATTTTAACATTTTTCAAAAGAAAGGAAAGGGAGCTCTACTATGTTGTAATCAACTCTTGTATGTAAGGTTCCTTGGAAATGTAGCTCCTCATTTGTTCCATAATGCATTTGTGAGAGTAAGGAACCTATTTCTAGATTGTGTAACTAGATACCAGAAGGTAGTTAAAACAGCTATTTTGGAAAGCTTGGAAAGGAAGACAGGTCAATGGTTAGCAAAATGGATGCCCATTTGGTATATGCTTTTGCAGTGTGGAGATATACCTTGGATTCCATTATTTGGAGCTAGGGGTTGCGTTATCTATGCACTTTCCCTAGCTCTAAGCTTGACCATTTCCAATTCATACCTCAGACCATGTGACTTCAACAATTTCATTGCCAATACTGAGATAGTACAATTACTCTCTTCATTGAGCAAATTAAAAGGGCTTGGCTAAGTCCTCTAATCTTGGAGAATGAAGAAACCACCATTCACACTTCATTGGGCTATCCTACTTGGAAATTATGGGGAGGACTACTACGAGGAGTTCTAGCTAAACAAAAGCATTATCATTAGGAATGGAAGGGGAAAATGGCCTCATTGAAAAAATCAAAAGGAAGATGGTTGATATGCCAAGGAATGAAGTTAAAGAAAGGGAAGCTCTACGAGCTCAAGTCTTCGAGCTAGATATGCTAGCTGATGATTCGGAAAAAGATCAAGGAGATAATTATAGGATAGAAGATGAAGTACAAGGCAGCTAAAAAGAAGCTTTAAGCTAAAGTGAATGAGTTGACTGAGGCAAGCTAGTAACTAAACAAACAGAAGACCAAGTGGGAAGTAAAGAAGACTAAGCTAGTAAAGAAAGCATCAAATAAGGAAGACCTAGAAAGACAAATCCATCGAATTCTAGATTTGAACCAAGACTTAAGAAACAAGCTATGGGAAGCTAAAGTAAACAAACATGGGCAACAAAAGGAGATGGTAGCTCAGTTAATGCACATGCAGGAGTTAGAATGGATCATCATGCATAAGGAGAAGCATCTATCACAACTTTTGGCATATGAGGAGGAGTCTTAGGACATGCTCCACATAATTATTCTAGTCTATCATGCCATGTAGGAGAGGCTCCTTGCCTTAAACCCCATCCTTCAGCAAACTAGCACATCACCTCAAAAGCTATATCCTATGGTCAGGGATGTAATGGATCCCAACTAAGTACTCTGATGTATATGATGTATTGACTAATGTGTTAGCCTATTTTAAAAAGGCTAGTGATGTGTATGAAAAGGAGAAGGAAAAATATCTCCCCCACCAATGAATAAATGTTGTACTTAAAATTTTGATAGAATAAAATGGAATTTTCCTCTCACCAAAGAAAGGATTTACTTGGCATGTTATGTCCCTTATACAATTCAACTCTATGTGAGACATGTGCCTTATGCCTTATATTTCTTTCTTTGCATATGTTTCAAGTTATACCATATAAGGTCAATCAAAATTCCATAAAAAATAAAAATTATCAAGCAAATCGTGACTCAATCATTACAAAAGCTCTGTCACAAAACATGAAGATATCAAAATCTAGCCAACATGAACAGTCTCTAATGAACAAAAGAATTAAGGCTTTGGAAAAATTAATAGTAGAATTAGTCCAACTTATTAAAGAAAGGCACCCCTTTTTTATGAAACTCAACCTATAGATATACAACCAATTCCATAAAAGCCAATGTTCATTAACATTACTAGACAAAGAACCAACATTGAGCCAGCCAAGTCAACAAAGATTGAGAAAGAAGACATCAAGTCAAAAGGAGACAAAGACTATATGTGTGACACCCCAATTTTCATACCATTTTTTTTAATAAAAAAAAACACATACAAACAACACACATCAGCCACGTCAAACACTGATACCATAATACATAACCTGACCCACAAATGGGTATCGGGTATACATCATACTCACATATAGAATCCTAACAGCGGAAGTCATTTCATATACATATATACATCCTACAGCGAATACACATACCAGAGTACAAACCATCCATAAATTGTATATCAACATACATCCCAAAATAACAAAACTCTGGGGGAATCATCCATCCCTAGTTACACACTCACCCTATAAGTCAAGGTACCAACTCCACTCAATCTGGGAGCTCTATCACCAACTCAATCTCGGTTTCCTGAAATATTTAAATGATTGGGTGAGACACATCTCAGTAAGACGGAATAAATTATCTACAGTGTGTGGTAATATGAGATTCATTATATCATAACACATAAGCATACTAGTGTTAGTATTTTCTAAGAAAAATATACCATTTCACATTTACTACCGTATAGATATACAAAAGAAGCTTTCAAAAGCTTTTATTTTCATTTCCAAAGTCATTCACTATAATCCAAATTTACCTGCGAAGTTCTTGAAAATAGGGAAACTTACCCTCCCATACAAGCAACTTTCCTTTGCCCCGATATCGTTTGCAGTCTAGCTCGATTGACTCGAGTTCAGCTACTACTAATACTTATCAGAGCACTCACCTTACTCAGTAAACCCTCAGGCGTTGTGTTTTACTTCACTTTGATTCTTAATTAACTCACTCTATTCATTTTCCATTTCATTCCTTTTTCCTTTTTTCATGTTCATTTCCATTTCTAATTATTTCCCTTTTCCATTTCCATTTCTAATTATTTCCCTTTTCCATTTCCATTTCTAGCACATGAGTATCCTCGGTAACCCATACTGCCATGTCTGTAACTCATGGTTGCCCTAAGGATTTTTTTCTCCATGCCATGCTTCCCCCCATGGTTAGGGTTGTGTGGCCCGAAGGCATGACCTAACCACGACTGGCTGACCTGATTAAGTCAAATTTCATCACATATCTCATGTTTGTAGTATGACTAGCCGGCTAAAGCCCTGATCCAGACTCAGACAGACACAACAATTCTACAATACGGCTTAGCCTACTACCACGCCACACACTCCACGAGCCCATGTGGTTGTACTGCTCCACTAGCAACGGTACCATGCTCTCAATATCATAACCCAACATTAGGGTTTTCATATCCATCCATCAGGATTTCACTACCACATGCCAACAATCATTATATGGTATTGGCATTTCATCCATTTCATGTTTGTATTCCCCTTGCAGAATTCCACATTTCGCACAATTTAGAATACATATTGCAAAATTAACATGCAATATTCGCATTTCCCTTTTCCATATTTCTTATCATCATGTTTCACATGTTCACAATCCTTATATTCATATTGCAGAATTTTATATTGCAATATACACATTTCAAAACCAGTATTCTCAACACATTTATCATTTCAATAATACTTTCTCAATTCATGAATAATTTCACCACATTTATCATATAAATATCTCTTTTCACAAATATTCAGTGTTTCTCAAACACATTCACATATTTCACATTTCCCCATTTTCTCATAAAATACCTTTCCTACATATTTCACTTTCATCATTTTTCCCAATTCAATTCTCATATCATAACACATTTCAATATCACATATTCCACAAGATAATTCATTTATCCTAGTTTAAGCATTTTCTAACATAATTCATATGCCACACAAATTTCATCTGATATTTATATTATAAATAAATTTCACGTAAAATATCATATACCATTTCACATATTTCTCAACCCATAAATTACATAAAATACTGTTATAATTTATTCCCCTTACCTAACTTACTAAGATGATCACAATAACATCCAATTTGATGCTCATCGGTGTTCCCAACTCAAAAGCCTAAAAATCATATTTTTACCAAATTAATCACCTCATTTCCCACAATAAATTTCAGTATAATACTACCTACATTTCAAATACTTCAAACAACTCATAATACCCTTAAATCTCTTACTTACCCTAATTTTGGGATGGTACCCAAGTTGGCCTAACCAATGAACCACTACAGTAGATTTGAAGAGAATCTTCCCAAGAGTAGCGTGGTACCTTCCGATCGTCGATCCGACAAATATCAAAGCGAGAAATGAAGAGAGAAGCTAAAGGAAATGACTTAGAGAGAGAGAAAAAATCTTTGCATGCGTTTTGCTCGCTAAAAATGAGAGTTTCCACCTTATATAGCCCGGCATTCGTCGACGAATTCAGGTGGTTCATTGATGAGTCCATGAAGTCATTTTGTCGATGAGGGATCTATTTTGTTGGCGAACTTGAAATTCCTAAAAACTTCTCCCAGTAATCTTTCGTCGACAAGACACGTGTATCCGTCGCCGAAATCTATGGAGCATTCGTCGACGAAGACCCTATGTTCATTGATGAAGCCCTATTTCTCTCCCTTTGAAAAATTCCCTTTTTACCCCTCTTCCTTTCTTTATTAATTAAATTTCTTGGGTCTCTAAAGTATGACATATATTAAAAAGAGAAACTGAGATCAATGCAAGGAATACAAGATGGAGGAGTAGGTGGCTTTTAAGATTTTTGTCTCTTCACAAATGTGGTACTTCTAGAAAAGTTCAAGGTTCCAAAATTTGACATATATAATGGCACGGGTTGTCCCAAGATACATCTATAAATGTATGCTAGAAAGAAGGAACCATATTCGAAGAACCAAAATTTGCTCATGCACGTGCTCCACAAAACCTTAACTAGACATGCATGGAGGGGGTATACTTTATTGGATAAAAGTAAGGTTCAAAAATGGAAGGATCTAGCTAACTTGTTATTAAAACAATACCATTCAATGCTAATGTTGCCATAGACTGAATAAGTCAATAGAATGTGGAGAAGAAAAGTTCAAAAACCTTGAAAGATTACACACAAAAATGGAGCGAGGTGGTAGCACAAGTGAATCCACTATTATCCGATATAGAACTAGTGAGCACCTTTGTAGTGAAATTAAAAGGAATGTATATCATAAGCTAATCCCACAAAGCTTATCCAACTTCGCAATAATGGTGACAATTGGTGAGAGAATTGAAAGTGGTCTAAATTAGGAAAGCTAACTTATTACACAACATTAAAAGCGGTTGAGCAAGTCACTGCAAAGAAGACATTCATCTAAAAAGAGAAGAAGGAAGGGAAAGTTAGTGTGGTATCTCAGGGAAAGGCATAGAACCGAACTACCCAAGTTGTTTGTACTTATACCACTCAGGCTATTGTCAATCAACCATTTAATACTCTCAATCCACTAACTAATAACCAAAACAATTCTAATGTCATGCCTAGAAGAGAACTTACAACACTACTGATACCTTGGGTTGATTTGTACTACCAATTGGTATTCCAAGGGAAGATTGTCCTTATACTCTGAAATTAGGGCAAAAATTGAGGCTCCATAATCCAAAATTTTCATGCTATAAATGCTTGCTCAGCTCTGACACATAGACTATAGAATCTGTTTGATTCAAATATCCTAAAATTCCAACCTATTGGAGATGCTGCCAACCCTAACATTAAAACTAATCACTTGCTAGATCATGGAAACACTTCCATCAATGCTTTGGAAATTTGTGAAGTCCAAAATCCCACAACATGATAGAAATTACATCTCCCATGACTAGAGGAGACCATGAGTTAGCACTTGAACCTAAATTCACAAAAGTTAGTGTGATGACTACCAAAGAAATGTTGAAGCAAGAATATGACTTGGAAAATGATTGGGAAAACATCTATAAGGTATAATAGAACTGATCACATTGAAAGGCCACTAGGATACATTTGGATTGGGTTTCCTAGCAACCAAAAAGGATAAAGTGGAAGTGTACTTCCAATGACAAGAAAGAAGACTAGCCAAGATCGAAGGAAGAAATCCCAACGAGCCTTGACTAGTGATTCTACAAATTTTATATACATTTCTAAAGCTATCGTGCATGATACACCACAAATTGGACACGGTTCCTGAGGAAGTGATCATGCTAGAAGAATTGTTTCAAAATCAACTTTCCATCAATGTAGTTGATAAAGAGAAGCATTAGTTGTATGTTTTTGAGCTTGCATTAGGGTTGCATGATAATTGGACTGCTTGGGTCCTAATTATGTACACATAATTTGTTGAACAAGACTCTATTTCTAGTTTGACCTATGGCCAAAGATAGATAATTCATTAATAGGCTTGTCTTTCTTGCTTGATCTTTTTTGTAGTTTATTCTATCACTACAAAAGTAAAAAAAAAAAAACCCCATCTTGAGCCTTGAGAAAATAATTAATTGCCATGAAAACGCTTTATCAAACCATAGTGAAGGAGATGAAGATTTAGGACCATTGGAAGAGCTTTTAAGAATGTTGAAACATGAAGAAAAGTAGATAAAGTCAGGCAGAGATGAGATAGAAAAGGTGAATTTGGGAACAGGGGAAGCTCCACATGAAGTAAAAATTGTTACTCTGATGAATCCACAAATAAGACAAGAAGCAATGAATTTGCTCCATAAATACAGGGACATATTCGGTCTTATCAAGAAATGCTAGGTTTTGATACTAATATAATAACTCATCAAATATTGATATAGCCAAATTGTAAGCTTTTGAAACAAAATCTAAGAAGAATGTATGCAGAATGGTGAGTGAACATCAAAGAAGAGGTCAATAAACAGTTTGATGCAAGTTTTTAAGAAGTATGCAACTATCCAAAATGGGTAGCTAATATTATTTAAGTTTCTATAAACACAAATAACATCGATGGAGGTGGAGGAGGTAATTTCTATTGTGAGAGGAACTACATCATCTGCTGTAAATGATAGTGTTGGTCTGCACAAATCCACTCCATGTGCTTAACCATCTCCTAAAGAAGGGATGCACTCATAGTCTACATCTCCACTCGAACATGTGTTTACGCAAGCACCAACTCTTCTATGTGATTGTTCAAATCATCCAAATTATCTCGAGTAGCGTGGATATCATCACCATCATCATCATCATCATCGTCATCATCACCACCACCACCAACACCAGCTTCATCATCAGAATCCTCACCATTAGGGTCTTTAGGAGTTTTCGGGGAATCTAAGTACATGCAAGTTGTCATTGCAAAACCAAGACAATTGGATACTATGGGAAAGTACTCAACCTCACGCACCCAACAAGAATGGAACAAATGAGTGAGGAGCATGTCATAAGGCAAGTAACAAATGATACCAAAGGAGGGTTGGAAGCATGCAATTATGTAATTTAGAATAATATGCCCCAAGTGAACATGGATACCATTGACAACAACATAGATGATTTCAACTTGAAATCCAGCCAGAGTATCAAAATTCCCCAATCCTAAGAATGACATTATGAGCAATGATTTTTGCAATGACACACTTTTGAGGACTTAAATTGACAGACTTATAGGCAAGATGAGCATATACAACATTATGAGGTGGGGATACGATCGATGAACCTTCCGTGAGATAAGTGGTAATATAAAATTTTGAAGTCTTCAACATTTAGGAGGTTAGAGATAATGGACTTGTCAAGGTAGAGGGATGTACTTTGGACCTTAAAGGTCACTGATTAACAATTTAGGCTAACAACAAGATTTTGATATAATTCAAAAATCAAAGTCTCACTAACCTTCTCGGAAAGGCTTAAGAAACTTTCCCAATTAACATTATAGAACAAAGTATGGATGTTGAGAGTAACGAGTTAAGGAAAAGTCAATGGCTTACTATAAGTGAGGGACCACGTGGTGAACTAGGGCCATTCTTCCTTTGTTGGTGTCTTGTACCACTATCCATGAGAAGTACCTCTTGAAGAAGTCATGAAATGAGAAAATAAAACTAGTGAAAAATGAAGAGGATGGGAAGAGGAATCTTTTGGATGGATGGACCTGGGCTAAAACTGAGTGTTTGGTGTTTTAGATCAAAGGGAGATGAAAAGGGGGAGATGTATTGCACTAGGAAAGGAAACAAATGGGAGGAAAAAAAAGAGGATTTTAAGGGTTTTAAAGAGGGAACACTGCGATCCAATCGACTGCCTCAAGCAGCTGGTTAACCACTTGAGGCTACTGCCTAGGTCAGTCAACTATGTCCCTTGTGTCGATTGACCACACCCTTGATCAATAGAAATTTTGCCAAAAGTTTTAGAGAATTAGGGGTGCTCTCTAGGATTAGGAGTAAATACCAAATAAAAATACAACAAGTAAATAACAAAATGTCAAGAATAACTTGCACTAAAAGGATCAAAACAATCAATCAAGGATGCACAGCCAAGTTCTTTCTAATTATGCAAAATATATCCTCACTAAGGGGTTTTGTGAAAAATATCAACAAATTGATTTTCAGTGGGCACAAAAATCAGATTTTTCCTTTTTACACATGGTATCTTACGAATTGATGTCTAATTTCAATATGTTTAGTTCTTGAATGTTGAATAGGGTTTTTAGTCAAAATAATTTTAGAATTTGAAATCAAAATCAAGTAGTATTTCTTTCATCCAAAGAGTTTGTGCTACACTACGATCGCTACTATATACTAGGCTTCTTCCATGAAAAGTGCAACTAAATTTTTTTTTTTTATTAAATCAAGCTACAAGTGAGTCTCCTAGGAAGTAACAAGTTCTATTAGTACTCTTTTGGTCCATTTTTTAACTAGAAAAATCAACATCCAAGTAAGTTAAGAATTTAAAAGAGATGCATTTTGGATACCAAAGTCCTAATTTTTAAGTGCTAACAAGATATTTAAAAATACATTTTACTGCAACTAAGTGTGATTCCTTAGAATTAGCTTGAAAATGAGCACACGAGCAAATGCTAAATGTAATATCTGGTCTACTTGTTGTTAAGTAAAGAAGACTACCAATCACACCTCTATATTGTTTGACATCTACACTTATACGTCACTCATCCTTGCTGAGTTTTTTTTTAGGTACTCATGGGAGTGCCTATCTCCTTTGCTTCATCCATGCTAAACCTCTTAAGTATTTCCTTGATGTACTTTGTTTGGTTGATGAAAATTTCATCTTTATTTTGCTTTTTTTTGGAGTCTAAGGAAGAATGTGAGATCTCCCATCATGCTCATCTCAAACTCATCCTGTATTTATTTTAAAAAATTCTTTACACAAGAGTTCAGTAGTAACACCAAAGATAATATCGTTTCTATAAATTTGCACAAGAAGAACGTCATTATCTTTAGTCTTAATAAACAATGTTGTGTCAACCTTCCATATTTTAGAAATGTTTCCAATGAGAAATTTACAAAACCTTTCATACCATGCTTTAGGAGCTTGCTTTAAACCATATAAGGCTTTAGAGAGTTTGAAAACGTGATTTGGAAATTTTTTTATTTTCAAAACTTGGATGTTGCTCAAGATATCCCCTTCCTTAATAAATCTATTCAAGAAGGCACTTTTAACATCCATTTGAAATAGATTGAAATTATTATAATTAGAAAACAAAAGTAGCATATGAATAGCCTCTAACCTAGCAATCAAAGCAAAAGTCTCATCATAGTCAATTCCTTCTTCCTAATTGAAACCTTGGGCAACAAGTCTAACTTTATTTCTTACTACAATTCCAAATTCATCAATTTTATTTCTGTAAACCCATTTTGTTCCAATTACAAGATGATTATTAAGTATTTCAACAAGATTCCAAACATGGTTTCTTTCAAATTGATTTAATTCCTCTTGTATTGTCATTACTTAACTTTCATCAATTAAAACATCATTTATATTTTGCATTTATTTATAGATAGAAAAGCCATGTTATTTACAAAGTTATGCAAATGTGCATATTTCCAAGCATTCGATAAATCATTTTTGAGTAGATAGTTCATTGTTACCCTTTGCTAATTGTGATTTTTGGTGTAATCCCAAGAGGGGGTGTGAATTGGAGATTTTAAAATTTCTAGGTCAAGTGTGTCTTATTTTTATAGCCACAATCAGTATAACATAACCTTGAGTCTTTTCTAATCAAACACAATTTCAGTAGATATATGAGTGTGTTATAAATTTAAACAAGTACGACAGTTCCAGTATTTCCTAATCAATCACAGACCAGTATTTAAAAGCAATTGCAGTAATATCAACACGTAAATATAAACATGCAAATACAAATATGTAAAGAGTGTAGGGAAAGAATAACACTTGGTCTTTACTAGGTTTAGCAAACCGTGCCTATGTCCTCACCTCAAGCCAACCCACTTGACGATTCACTATATTGCCCACTTAACCAAGATGAGCGATGCCATTTACAATTCATCTTTACTGGGTGGAGTCCCCCTAACTCCCTTAACCAAGCGAAGACAAACCGTCACATATCTTACAGGATGGTGCCCTCCACTTCAGGTGATACCTCACACCTAGAACCCAGTTCACTACTCGAATCGTAGGGATGATATGAAATAGATTTTTGTGTACAACAAGTGCTTCTCAAATAAGCTAAAGTGTACAATGAAGTTCTATATGCACTATTGTATGATAGGATTTATGCTTAATAGAGTATTTAGGATTTCTCTCTCAAAGGTATTTGTATGAAATAAATGAGAGAAGATGTAAGTATTTAATCTTTGATTTCAATAATAAAAATATGCAATATGTATTTTCAAAGATCATAAACCCCCAAGTGATTTTCCAAAAAAAATATATATATATTTAAATGTATAGTTCAAGGTAAGCTAGGGTTTTTTCTCAAAAATATTTTTCCAATAAAGAATATGTGAGCTTTGGTGTAATGCCCCGAACCCTCCAAGTGGGGCCCAAAGGTTATGTGTTTCAATCACCTGTTTCTGATACCAAACACTACATTCATGTAGCATAAATAAAAAAAGCAACCTCTAATTAAATACCAAAGTCTATCTATATATATCCCATAAACAACTACCGCCATTTGTTTATACTACATGCCAGTATTTGAAAAAAAAAAAAGCATAAACTATACACAATCTGTTTTTACAAACTCCACAAAATTACCAAAACGTTACCCTGCCGGAGCCCTAAGTTTGATCTCTCGATGAACCTGAAAATTTAATCATCCACTAAGGTGAGACACATCTCAATAAAGAAGAACAAATCATAGCAGTGTGTGGCATAGAGTTTAAATATTACAAAATATATATTCATTTGTATTTCACTATCAACAGCAGTTGAGAAAGATGCATCATTAACAACAAAACCAACATCTGATATCATACTCGCAATCATAAATATCTTTTAATAAAAATACCTGAGAATAGGGAAAATTACTCACCCATGCAAGTAGCTTCCCTCTGCTCTAATACTAATATCAGGGCACTTACCTTACTTAGTAAGCCCTTGAGCTATGTATGTAAAGACCCGAAAATTTAAAAGGATTAAAATAATTTAGAAAAAAATATAAATAAAATAACAGATAAATAAATAAAGGAATGGTGTAAGGAGAAAAAAAATTAAAATTAAAAAATTAAATTAAATTAGGATAAATTAAATAATTAGTTATTAAATTAAATATTTTTACATTAGATTTAAAAAAAACTAATTGAAATAAGAGAAATATATATATATACTTATGTAGTAGGTTAGTATAATATATATATATATATATATATATATATATATATATATATATATCTGACAGAAGAATAAGTAAAGAAGAAAGAAGAAGGAAGAAGAAGAAAGAAGAGATGTCAGGCGCCACCCACCCCCCCCTGTGAAATTTTCCTGCGCGCGCCAGCCACCTCCGTCTCCGTCTCTCTTCTCTCAATTACTCGGAGAGTTTACGATGGATCGGGAAATGGAAGGTGCTGTTGGAATCCTGGTTCTGCTGCCGACATTTCTACTAGAGCAGATTTTTCATGGGAAAGGCGTAGGCACTGCTCCTGGGGAAAGGTAATTTTTCCTCATTTTCTCAATTTCGCAGTCAATATGTGGTTAAATCGACAAATGGACACCACCACGGGGTCCTAGTCGTCGTCATTATCATTTTGACATAGGTAATTTTTCAATTGGGATTTTCTAGGCCCTACTCCAAAGCGAGAGTGGGATTTGGGAAATTTGGCAATTTGACTAAAGTTAAGGGTATTATTATTTATTTAGGAATTATGGCCCTAGGAAATATTTAAACAATATTTTATTTAGGAATAATTTATTGGAACTAGGAATTTAATTTTAGGGTCCAGGTGAGCACCGCAGGTATTTTTCGGAGTCCTTGTTGGCGTAGTTCAAGAAACCAGGTAAGGGAGAAATTTATATATTAAATCAGGTTTTTTATGAATTAAAAATGAACATGTGTTATTTATGTATATATGTTTTTTATGTGGGTTTAAAATGCCAGCCATGAAATTTATGTTTTCTGAGCCTAGGATTGTCGATATAGTTATGTATGTGTGAAAGTAAACAAACGAAAGTGAAAGGAATTTTCTAAGGAATTATGTAAGAAATGAAGTGTATTTTGAGCATGTAAATGTTAAATGTAAGTTGGCTTATTTTTGGAGAAATATGTATGAATTTTACTGCTAAATTGTGTGGCATGAGAATCTGTGCAAATTATATGTTAAATGTATGAGATGCAGGCTAAGTAAGTAAAACAATGAGAATAAAATATGATATGGACAATGTAGCGTGTGTATGTTAAATGCAACCATATAAATATAAGACAGCTGAAAGACAGTCATGTTAACAGATCTAGCACACTTCTGTGTAGACTAACTGATGACAGCTAAAAGGAGTTGTGTTAGCAGATCTAGCACGTTTCTACGTAGACTAACTGATGACGGCTAAAGACCAGTTGTAGTACGAAGTAATGAAATGAAATGTTATGCAATGAAATGACGATGAAATGACAATGAAATGAAATGACAAAGGTAAATGATATAAATGGGAAAGAGTCACTTAAAGTGAAACCAATGCAAAGTTAAGTTATGAACAGGAATAAATGTGTATGAACGTATAATAATAGAAAAGAATGATGTATTATGATATTAGAAGTATGTATGTACATAGAACATGTTACGATTGGGCTAGGCGTACCTTTTTCCTGAGGGCTTGCTGAATAAGGCGAGTGCACTAGTAGCTTCAGATGTGGCAGAAGCTACATAACGCACTAGGGCAGAGGGAACCTACTTGTATGGGCGGGGTAGAATTCCCTATCCTTAGGGCCTTTGCTCGTAAACTATTGTTGAATGCGTGAGTACGAGATCAATTTAACACTTGAGGGCTTACTGAGTAAGGTGAGTGCTCTGGTATGTTTTAATTGTGACCTTAGGGTTACCTAAGTATCAGAGCAGAGGGGGTGCTACTTGTATAGGCGGGTAATCAACCCTATCCTTGGGTAATCTCGTAGGTTAAACATTTGTATGTGTTTGATTAGGATCAGAAAATGGTTTCAGGAAATTATGTTAAGGATTTTCAAATGTTAAATATTATGTTATATATAAACTCATGTTGGCCACAGACTGTTTTAATATATTGTTTCTTCCTTTACTGAGATGCGTCTCACCCGAATATGAATTTATCTTTTTTTTCAAGATTTCTTTGAGATCGAGCTTAGAGAGCTCGAGGTTTTTATAGCATTATTGGGGAGATATAAGAAAAAGGGTATAAACATTTTAATGATGTTTTTGTAGAAAGTAAATAATTAAGTTTTATGTCTTTATGTTTTAAGGCTATTGAGTAAGGAATGATTGTGAAAATATTGAATTGTTTGGGAGTTATGTAGATTTATGGAAATGCAGGTGATGGATGATTTAATATGGATTATAGTTAGAATTAGTAAACTCTGGTATTATGTTACATAGAGATTATGATTATGTTTTTCGCTGCGTATGTTAGGTTTAATTATGATTTATTAGGGATATGATCAGGTATAACGCACCGGGCCTAGGTTTAAGGGTTCAGGGCGTTTTAATGTATATAGGTAAAGTCTCCAAGAATAGGGAAGGTTGCCCGCCTATACAAGTAGCTTCCCTCTGCTCTTATTCCAAATAAAAAAATACCAGGCACTCGCCTTTCTCAGCAAGCTCTTGGCAGAAAGTTTTACCTTGCCATAAATATACATATAATTAAATTAATATATCATTCATCTTATCAAATCACATTCCACATAAACATTCCACACAGGAGAACCCCGTCCACACAGGACTCTCATTTATACAAAGTACACAATCCACAAAGGACTGGTCCACACAAGACTAACATCATCACAGAATACATGGTCCACACAAGACTAACTTCACACAGAAACATGGTCCACATAGGACTAACATCACACAAAATCATGGTCCACACAGGACTAACATCACATAGAACCATAGTCCACACAGGACTAACTTCACACAGAAACATATCGTGGCCCAAATAGGCACCACTAACCACCAATACCAATCCCCATGACCTACCCATAGTATATCAGTAGAACAACCTCCTCACACCTGCCAATGCTCTATCCCAATATATAATGACAATATACAAACTCCTCAGGCCTGCCAACGTATATCATGATTACATCTACGCGATATAACGAACTCCTCAAGCCTACCAAAATTATATTGTGATACACACAAATAAGCACAAAAAATGACTAATATACACACATCACATTATTTGTCACGCAGCAATCTCAAGCAACTAGTATTCACAAACAATCATTATTCACCAATAAACTATACTCACAGCTAGCCAATGTTCACAATCCTATAGTATAATTCATCAATATGTACTCACATCAGCCAATTAAATTGTAAAAGTTATATTCCTGTCACATAATTTCTTTTCCATATATATAAATTATATCAAAGATCAATATTTTCCATATGTCCAACTGTTCAAATAAATCACATCTAAATATATATATTTTGCATATCCAAATTAACTGGTTTAAAATTTAATAAAAACCTACTATAATTAAATTCCCCTTACCTGTTTTCTTAAATTTCGCCCGCGAAAACCCCGAAACGTCGCCTGCGGCACTCACCTGAATCCAAATTCAAAACACAAGTTTATTAACCCAAACTTCAATAAAATGCTATTTTATCATTCCCTAGGCCCTATATACTCCATATTAACCATTAAAATAATATTTTATACTCTTACCTCAGTTTTGGGATGGTGCCCTAGAACCCTAAACTAGAAATCTGCTCCACCTAAGATGTAGAGAATTTTCCCAAGAATCCCATGGTGGTTATTGATCATTGAAATAAGGCTTAATGGAGCCGAAATCGTCAGTGGAAGGTTGGAGGGTCGTGGGTTTGCATGAGAGAGAGAAAAGAGGTTTTTGTTTTGATTTTCAAATGGCTCCTGGTTGTTTATAGTTTCAGTTCTGCTAACAAAATCGTCGCTAGTTTTCTTGGCCTCTCAGAAAACCATTGTCGATTTTCTCTTTAACTGGCCTGAATTTACAGTTTACCTTTTACTGACCCACGGTAAAAACCCCAAATCGTCGCTTGTTTTCTTCCTGTCCAGAAAACCGTCCCTGGTTTTCTCTTTCCCCAGCCAAAAATTCATTTTTCCAATTATTTTTATTATTTCATTTCCACGGGCCTCTACATTCTCCCGTCCTTATAAAATTTCATCCTCGAAATTCGTTAATCCGTCATTTTTCATATCTTAAAAGCTAATTAACCATGTTTACACAGTTCAATCTATTTTAACATATAAATCATTAAATCATTTAAAATCAATCAAGACTAACATTTATACAATCATAAATATATATTACCTACGCTTTTAGCATAATCCCCCTTAATCATACCAAGTATGTAAACACATGCCAAGCCACCGTTGCCACGAGGCATCGGGTTGTTCCTTGTATTCTAATTAGGAGCGGGTGCATTGCCCCATGGAACACGACAATCAAGAGCTATGTGGCCAGGTTTGCCACAACTATAGCACATGGTATTCCCACCCCGGCATTCCCCCCCAATGCCTCTAATTACACCTCGTACAAAGGGGTTGGAATGCATTCTCCCGGTAATCTCAATCAGTCCTATCCAACCTCTGACCCCCACCATCACGATCTCCCCTCCAAGAATCATGTCGTACATCAGTATGTGAGCTAGAAAATATGGATCTCTTCTTCTGCTTCACCTCTGCCTCACACTCTTGTATACTGACCTCAACTGCCATGGCTCTGTCCACTAGCTTAGAGAAACTCTAAGCCATCAATGCCACCACCTAAGCGCATATCCCCGACCTCAATCCTTTCTAAAACATTCGGGCTTTCAGTGGCTCATCCAAATCCATGTGTGAAGCGAAACGTGATAACTCCACAAACTTGGCCGCATATTGTTGCACTGTCATGGACCCCTGGGTCAAATGTAGAAATTCCTTTGCTTTCGCCTCTCAGGTGGCAACAGGGAAGTATCTGCCAAAGAAGATCTTCCTAAAATGGCTCCAAGTATTAGATGTGTACCCTAGACACTACTCCTCCACCAGTTTTGCCAACCTCCACCATCTCTTTTCCTCCCCAACCAGTTTAAAGGTGGCATATTGTACCTTATGTTCCTCAGTACAGTGCAGAACAGTCAGGAGTTCCTCCATCTCCAGAATTCAGTCCTCAGCTACGATCGGATTTACACCTCTTTCAAAAGCCGGCGGATTTTTTCGGGTGAACTACGGAAATGTGTAGCCCCCAACTATCATTGGCTGACTCTGCTCTCTCCGAGCTTCCTTCCTAGCATGAAGTGTTATACTACATAGCACCGCCAAAACATCAACGTCATCCTCACTGGAGGTATTCACGTGTATATCTCCTCCAGTATCAATGTCCTTCCCCCTAGGATCCATCCTGGAGACAAAATAAAAATAAGCTTATAATCCTTACTTATCATATCTGAACAAGTTTAACATGAAAAGTTATAATAACATATTAGTTCTAATCCACAATTCATTCATACCGTCTCACTATAGAATCATAACACCAGCACCACTACGTGCTCAACGAACCTATTGTTCCAACTTACGTGCTCAAATTCCAGTCTCTCAACTCAAAAATGAAACCATTAATGGATTTACTCGTAATTTTCTAGAAATCGTCACCCCTAAAAAAATACAGAAGACCATCAAGGGATTACTGCCTCCAAGTTTCTATACCACTATTCCTCCTAACCTACCCACTCTTATCCTTATCCTAATCCGAACTTATACTCTGGTATTAATCATCCTTAAAATCCGTAAAACCATTAGGCTCTGATACCAATTATAATGCCCCGAACCCTCCAAGTGGGGCTTGAAGGGTACGTGTTCCAATCACCTATTTCTGATACCAAATACCACATTCATGTAGCGGAAATAAGATAAACAACCTCTAATTAAATACTAGAGTCTATCTATATATATCCCATAAACAACTACCGCCATTTGTTTATATTACACACTAGTATTTAAAAAAAAAAAAAAAAAACATAAACTATACATAATCTATTTTGACAAACTCCCAAAAATTACCAAAACACTACCCTACCAGAGCCCTAAGCTCGATCTCCTAATGAATCTGAAAATTTAATCATCCACTAGGGTAAGACACATCTCAGTAAGGAAGAACAAATCATAGCAGTGTGTGGCAGAGAGTTTAAATATTACAGAACATATATTCATTTGTATTTCACTGTCAACAACAGCTAAGAAAAATGCATCATTAACAACAAAACCAACATCTGATATCATACTCGCAATCATAAATATCTTTTAATAATAATGCTCGAGAATATGGAAGATTACCAGCCCATACAAGTAGCTTTCCTCTGCTCTAATACTAATATCAAGGCACTCACCTTACTCTGTAACCCCTCAGGCTATGTATATAGGCAAAGTCTCCAAGAATAGGGAAGGTTACCCGCTCATACAAGTAGTTTCCCTTTGCTCTAGTACCAAACATAAAATATCAGGGCACTCACCTTTCTCGGCAAGCTCTTGGCAGAAAGTTTTACCTTGTCATAAATATACATATAATTAAATTAATATATCATTCATCTTATCATATCACATTCCACATAAACATTCCACACAGGAGAACCCCGTCCACACAGGACTCTTATTTATACAAAATACACGGTCCACAAAGGACTGGTCCACACAGGACTGGTCCACACAGGACTAACATCATCACAGAATACATGGTCCACACAAAACTAGTCAACATAAGACTAACTTCATACAAAAACATGGTCCACAGAGGACAAACATCACACAGAATCATGGTCCACACAAGTCTGGTCCATACAGGACTAACATCACACAGAATCATGGTCCACACAGGACTGGTCCACAAAGGACTAACTTCACACAAAAACACATCGTAGCCCACATAGGCACCACTAACCACCAGTACCAATCCCCATGACCTACCCATAGTATATCAATAAAACAACCTCCTCAGGCCTGCCAATGCTCTACCCCAATATATAATGACAATACATGAACTCCTCAGGCCTACCAACGTATATCGTGATTACATCTACGCAATATAACGAACTCCTCAAGCCTACCAATGTTATATTGTGATACACACGAATAACCACACAAAATGACCCATATACACACATCACATTATTTGTCACACGGCAATCTCAAGTAGCCAGTATTCACAAACAATCATTAATCACTAGTAAACTGTACTCACAGCTAACCAATGTTCACAATGCAACAGTATAATTCATCAATCTGTACTCACATTAGCCAATTAAATTGTAAAAGTTGTATTCCTGTCACACAATTTCTTTTCGATATATATAAATTATATCAAAGATCAATATTTTCCATATGCCCAACTGTTCAAATAAATCATACCTAAATATATATATATTTTGTATATCCAAATTAACCAGTTTAAAATTTAATAAAAACCTACTATAATTAAATTCCCCTTACCTGTTTTCTTAAATTTTGCCTGCGGAAACCCCGAAACGTCGCCTGCGGCACTCACCCAAATCCTAATGTAGAAACCCAAGCTTATCAACCCAAACTTAAATAAAATGCTACTTTATCATTCCCTATGCCCTATATACTCCATATTAACCATTAAACCAATATTTTATACCCTTACCTCAGTTTTGAGATGGTGCCCCGGAACCCCAAACTAGAAATTTGCTCCACCTAAGATGCAGAGAATCTTCCCAGGAATCTTGTGGTGGTTCCTGATCATTGAAATAAGGCTTAATGAAGTCGAAATCGTCGGTGGAAGGTTAGAGGGTCGTGGGTTTGCATGAGGGAGAGAAGAGAGGTTTTTGTTTTGATTTTCAAATGACTCTCGGTTGTTTATAGTTTCAAGTCTGCTGACAAAAACCGTCACCGGTTTTCTTGGTCTCTCAGAAAACCGCCATTGGTTTTCTCTTTAACCGGCCAGACTTTACCGTTTGCCTTTTACTGACCCACAATAAAAACCCCAAATCGTCACCAGTTTTCTTCCTTTCCAGAAAACCGTCGCCAGTTTTCTCTTTCCCCAACCAAAAATCCATTTTTCCAATTATTTTTATTATTTCATTTCCCCGGGTCTCTACATTTGGAATCTTGCAATGGAGATGCAAAAAGATTCACAAGTTAGAAGAAGTTTCTCCAAAAATATTTATCAAGAAAATAAGTGGGAGAAACTTTAAGCTTACTCTCAAAAATGATTTTCAAAATAAAAGATAAGTGAGAGTATATGGTTCGAAATATAAGAATGAATGCCCAAATAAATGCTTCTTTCAACAACCCTCAAATGCAATAAATTTGCAAATGAAAGAAGTAAAAGAAAATTGAAGCTCTCTTCAAAATGAATATACAAGAGTAAGAGTAAGTGAGTAGGATGATTGCTTGTAAATGTAAGAAATAAACACAAAAAGTTTGAGAGGAGTTTCAAGATAATCAAAAGTATTAAATGAGCTTTAGAGTGGGCTATATTGGCCTAACATAGCTTTCAAATCTTATTTTGATGAAAACAAATCAAGGTAAATTTAACATGTTGTGGTTTAAGTGATGATGTTTCAGGAAACCAAGTCTATGAAGTTCAAAAGTTTAAGTATTAAGAGTCCAAGATCACAAGTGATTATTAAAAGCTCATACTCAAACAAAAAGTGATTGAAAGGAAGCTTAAAGGATCAAAGACAGGCAAATCTTATAAGATATTGAAGCTCAAGATAAGACGAACTCAAAGCAAAGATATATATGAAGACTTCAAGTTTTAAGTTTTAAAGTCTTAAGGAAATCTTGTGTAACTACTTCATTTTAATATAAAAATGAATGCTTTGAAGCTCATTAGGGTTAATTATGGACTTAGAGACCTTATTTTGAAAATCCTGGAAAATTTTTTTGAAAAGTCTCAAAACATGTTGGCAAGAGTTTTTGGAAACAAACTTTAAAAACAGTGTTTTTAATTGTTTAGGCGACTGACCCATGTCTGGTCAGACAACTGACAATTTTTGCTGAATTAAATTTGGAAGACATTATAGGATCAGGCGACTGACCTCTGTGAGTTCAGGTGACTGACCTTATTTTGATCTTGAAAATACGCTGATTTTCAAAGATCAAGCGACTGACCCTGATGGGTTCAGGTGACTGACCTTCATAATGGCTAGTTTTAAAACATCATTTAAAGTTTCCAAATTGAGTTGCTTGTGCCCCAAACTTTGAAAAAACTTGGGAAACACTCTAAATAAATTGGGCAACATGAATTTATGACTTTTTAGCTCTATAAATACAAGATTTCACAAATCAAATTGAATACCAAGAATTGAAAATCTAATTTCAAACCTATATTGCTCATACTCTCTCAAAGCCTTCTTGAACACATCTACTTGCTGAGATTTTTTGAGAATTACTGAGTTATTGTTCACTGATCTCTGAGCAAAACTTATGAGTTTTGAATCAATCAAAAGAAAGAATCCCAGTGATATACTCTTTGAGTTTCAATTCTATTCTTCATTAATATTTACATTGAAGTATTGATTAGTTGTGCTATATTTTGTACTAATCTACTCTATTTGAGAGTAATTCTTGTATGTAAGAAATTGTTCTTGTTTTCTTGTTTTCTTGTTTTCTTGACGGTTCAGGGCTGCTGAATCGTTGTACCAAGTGTGGGGTATTGTTTGGAGAGGTGTACTCTAACCTATTGAATGAAGGATTGTAAGGTTGCTACTACTGTAAAGGAGTGTTATAGTAGAATCCTTAGGTGGTGTTGCCTAAGGTGAGGACGTAGGCAAGTATAGCCGAATCTTGTAAAAACTCAATTTCACTCTCTTTCCTTAAACTCTCTTTAATTTTCAGCACATATATAACTGCGTGGTTGTTTATTTCAAATCTATAAACTGTGTAGATTGGATATTAAATAAACCAAAATTTAAGTTAACTTTGGGATTGTGGAAACCAAATGGGAGTATGTTGGTTGATCAATAATTATTAGGGAAACCATAAAGGAGTACGTTGATTGAATAACATCCAAGACTCATAAATTGAAAGTTTATTTAAATTCTGAGTTTTGTAAGAGTCTTGGAAATTTCAATTGTGCTTCATTAAATCTATCAACACGGGGCTTTTATCAAACTCTACTTTGAGTTATTCAATCGCTGAATCTCAAAAGCTTTACTGAATTCATTCTATAGTTGGAAACCTATTTTGATTATCTAGTTGAGTGTATTGAAATATTCAAAAGTTGAGAGCATTACATTGTGAATTCATTGGTTGGGTGTTGATTAAAATTACTGCAAGATCAAGTTGACATACTCATTCATAAAGGCTTAAAATTTGAATTTGATTTTCAACTAGACTAAGTGATTAAAACTTAAAACATTACATTTGTGATTATTGAATATAAAAAGGTTTAGAAAAAATTTATAAAAAGATTCTTAAAGAAATTTTGAAAACCCAATTCACCCCCCCCCCCTCTTGGGACTACACCTTAGTTTTCAATTGGTATCAGAGTGAGGTTGTAGCAAATCTTAACCTAAAAGCTACACAAAGATCTAAATGGCACACCTAGGCGTAGCTCCCTTTACCAAGTGTTAATCCTCAACTAGGCCTCCTATCTTTTGTGGCATTAACTATACTTTTTGGAAACAAAGTATGAGAATCTACCTTCAAACTATGGATTGGAAAGCATGGAGGGACAACACATGGTGATCTTATCCCTACCAAACTTGTAGATGGAAAAGAAGTACCCAAAGAAGAAAAAGACATGGCCGAAAACAATCATAAGATGTTGCAAGTTAACTCAAGTGCTATAAATGCATTATACTATGCCATTGACATAAATGAATTCAACAGGGTCATGGCATGTAAATCGGCGAAAGATATATGGGACAAACTAAAGGTAACCTATGAAGGTATCGTTGACGTAAGAAATAATAGAATTAACATGCTTACTAGAGAATATGAAGCCTTTAGGATGAATCTATTACAAGTGTGTACACTAGGTTCACACACATAATAAACTCCCTAAATGTCCTAGGGAAAAACTACTCTACATATGAGACTTCTACCCATTTGGGAACCTAAAGCCACAGCTATTACGGAAGGAAGAAATCTCAAAAGTACCTCTCTAGACAAATTAATTGGATCACTTTTCACCTATAAGATGGCAATAAATGAAAAGAATGCTAAAAATAAAAACAAGAAATCTATAGCCCTTAAGGCTGCCAAAGAAAGCTCTAGTGATGAAGACGAAGAAAATGAATTAGGCGATGAAGAACTAGCATTCATTACCAAGAGACTTGGAAAGTTCTTTAAAAGAAATAAGAAATTTGCTAAAAAGATTAGATGGTTCAAAATTTGAAAAAAGAGAATCAAGCAAAAAGGAAAATAAGAATGAACCCCCGACTTGTTACAATTGTAAAAAGGTTGGACATATTAAACCTGATTGTCCATAGTTGAAGAAAGACAATAAGAAGAAAAAGAAGGCAATGAAAGCCACATGGGATGATACAAGCTCAAGTAAATCGGAGAATGAATCAAGTGAACAAGAAATGGATTACATATACTTCATGGCTCATAATGCTAAGGTAAATTCCTACTATAGTTCATCCGAAGAATCAAGCGATGAGTCATGTAGTGATTCATGTGATAGTATGCCTTCATACAAAGAAATTCAAGCTGAATTATTTGCATTACATAATAGGTTCATAAAAGTAACTAAAAGAAACATTGCCTTGAAAGAACAAAATGAATAGCTAAAAAATCAACTAGATACATCAAAATCATTTGAAAAAGAAAAGGACTTTCATATTGATGATCTCATGAAGAAAATAAACAACATGTCTCGAGAATTGGTAAAACTACAAGTAAATGGTGAAAGCAAGAAATACTTAGAAATAAAAGACCTTAAAAGTAAAATTGAGGACAAGGATAAAATCATTTACAATTTTACTAAAGGAAAGGAGAACTTGGAAAAGTTGCTTGGAAAAAAAAAATGTCATTAGATAAAGAAGGAATAGGATTTAATGGAATTGAGTACAAAAAGAAGAAGAATCTTTACATGGGATACTTTGTTAAGGAATCAAAGTATTATACAAGCACATGTTCAACTAATATTTATCAACACACTACGTGCTTCTTGATTAAGAAAAAGGGGTATATTAAATTTGATTGTCCATTTAAAAAAAAGAATGTGAAAGTCAAGAAAGTTTGGAAAATTAAATAAAACAAATTTGAAATAAAGAAACCTAAGAAGGTTTGGATACCTAAGAGTAACATATTAAACCCTTGTTGTAGTTTTTCCTTAGGACAACCTCATCAAAAGACAAATGGTACTTGGACAGCGGGTGTTCTAGGCACATGACCAGAGATAAGTCAAAATTCACCACACTAATGCTAAAAGATGGTGGATACGACACATTCGGAGACAATGCCAAAGGCAAAATTATTAGGATTGGTAAGATAGGTAAAGAACCTTCCCTTACCATTGATGATGTGTTATTAGTAGATGGATTAAAGCATAACCTATTGAGAGCCAACTAAGAGACAAGGGCTTTGATGTAATTTTTAAGTAAGACAAATGTATTGTTGAAAATAGAGAAAAACATAATATTCTATTCACCGCTAAAAAAATTGATAATGTGTATTGCATAAATTTTGAAAAACTAAAATCTCAAAACATCACATGTTTAGCATCTATGAATAAGGCAAGCTGGTTATGGCATAGAAGGTTAGGTCATGCTAGTATGGACTTACTATCAAAACTAGTCAAGAAGAACTTAGTTAGAGGACTACCTAGCACAAAGTTTGTTAAAGATAAAATTTGTGATGCTTGTCAATTGGGAAAACAAACTAAGTCCAGCTTTAAGAAGAAGAAACACATATCCACTAGTAGGCCCTTAGAGTTTATTCTCTTAGACCTATTTGGTCCCACTAGAACACAAAGTATAGGAGGAAAGCAATATGCTTTTGTCATCATTGATGACTACTCCAGGTTTACCTGGGTACTCTTCTTAGCCTCAAAAGATGAAGCATGTAACACATTAATAAACTTATGTAAAAGAATTCAAAATGAAATAGGTTGTTGACTTTGGTGTATTCCCAGGAGGGGGGGTGAATTGGTATTTTAAAATTTATCTCCTAGGTTAAACTATCCAGCAGCAGTATATACACAACCTAGGGTCTGTCTATGCAATTCCAAATACGCAGATAAATATAATGTATGGTAATTAAATCATGCGCAACATTCACAGACAATTGAGAATAACATTCATGTGCAGTAAATATAAAGTACTGAAATGTAAAGTGCACACACAATATGTTATCGGGATTAGGCCAATACTGCCTACGTCCCCGCCTCGAGCTCACAAGTAAAAGGGTTTCCACTACGGCTCACTTAACAGGTGGAGTCACACCATTTACAACCAAGTCAATTAACGGGGATGACCTTAACCTACAACTACACCTTACCAAGATGGTGCACCTAGCTTTACTAACTAGGTTGAAGCCAGTCTGATACTTTTACCAGGGCAAGTCTGCCTCTTCAGGCCCACGCCTATAATACAATCTATTACAATACAAGATGTGTACAAAATATATGCTTCTCAACCAAGCAGATTTGTACCAATATTAATCAATGCACACCAATAATGCAAGAACTATAAGCTCAGTGGTGCATATGTGCAAACAATACTCAAGGTAATAACTATCTCAATTTTAAGCACAAGAGTGTATCAACATGCTAATCTATGAAAATATGTAAAGATAAAAATCTCAATCATAGTTTAGAGTTTCAAAGATTTGTACCAAGAGTAATTAGAATATCTCAAAATATATTTTCTCAATATCAAAGCACAAAGAGATATTCAAAAACAAAGCTTGTGAAAATATTTTTGTACACTCAAAAATACAAGCTCAATGAGTCTTGCAATGATAATGCAAAGACTCACTAGCCACTAGATTTTCCTACACACTGATTTATCAAATAAAATCGAGGGAAAAATCTTATGCTCAACTCTTAATTTGAAAATCAAAAACGCAATACAATGAGAGTTTCCTACCAAATGAGGATAATGTATAACCACTCAAACAACTCTCACAAGATTTCGTTTAGCAAAAGAATGAGTGTATGAGAGAGTATAGGCTTTTTATTAAAAATAGGCTTTGAAAAATTTCCAAGGATTTTCACTTTATCAAAATGGTAATCCCTCTCTAGTCTGAGCAAATGAACCCCTATATATAGAGGATGCCTAAATTATAACCGTTGGGGATACATAGGAAATTATTAAAATTATTTTAAATAGGTTTAAGAAAATTAATCATATTTAACCCCAATTAACTACAGTAAAATTTAAGCCAACCCGAGAGTTTTGGTCGATCGAGCCAAGGTTCAGTCACTCAAACAGACATAATAGAAAAAGTCAAATTTGAACTTCGGTGCCTGAATAAGGGATCGGTTAGCTGACCAAGGCAATTTTCCATTTTGTCCGTGTTTTGATCACCTGGTCCTGAGTTTGATTTACCGAACTCACATGTTCGGTTGCCCGAGGGTATTTTGAACGTGAAGTTTGGGTGCCCAAGTTGTTGGAAGAGGATAGGGTACATATTCGATTAACCAAGGATGGTGAAGTCCTTTTTGGTTCGGTCGCCTGAAGTCCAGTCAACACGCTGACTCAATCAACGGTTCGATTGACCGAGGTGTTTTGAACACCAAGGTTAAGTTGCCCGAAACCTCACTATATTACACCTTTAAGTCCTATTTCAATTCAATTGTTTCCCCTGATAGTATATGTGATTTTGGGGAATATCCTAAGTGTAAGTGGAAGGACCTAGAGTCTTTTCTAAGGTTTTAGGCATTTTAACTTAGCCTAAAAAACATGGCGTCTTGTCTAAGGTTTCTCGATTTCCAAGTGATGTGTTGGGACCTAGGGTTGTTCTAAGGCCTTTGAACTTGTAGTTCTTACATGCATGATGTGCAGATTATTACATACCTTGTCTGAATAAATAAATATTACGGACCCAAAAGACTTAAAATAAAGATTACAACAATTTAAATACTTTTTCTTCAAATCACTTCAAGTCCACGTGCACCATATGATTTTTCTAATTGATCCTTCTCACAAATTTGGCAAACATTAAATACCAATGTATTTGTCATGACCAAAACGGGATATGACCCATAAGGTCAACAAAGGATATGGTTTATAAATATTAGAAATGATAAAGGAAGAGAATTTAATAATAAAATGTTGAAAAATTTTGCAATGAACATGGAATTAGACATAACTTTTCAGCACCTAGAACTCCACAACAAAATGGAGTTGTTGAAAGAAAGAATAGAACCCTTCAAGAAATGACTAGGACAATGTTAAATGAAAACAAATTACCTAAGTACTTTAGGCCTGAAGCGGTTAATACCGCATGTTATGTAATAAATAAAGTGTCCATTAGATCAAGACTAAATAAAACTCTCTATGAATTATGGAAAGGAAGAAGACCTAATATAGCTAACTTTCATGTATTTGGATGTAAGTACTTTGTACTTAATGACAAAGATGACTTAGGGAAATTTGATGCTAAATCAGATGAAGGTATCTTTCTAGGGTATGCAACAAATAGTAAAGCTTTTAGAATCTATAATAAGAGATCTCTCACAATCATTGAACTAGACCATGTAACCTTTGATGAATCTAATCCTTTTACAAAAGTAATTGAGATTGAAGAAAAAGATGATGCTTGACAAAAAGATATAGAAATCATAGAAGTTAAAGAAGAGAAAAATGAAGAAACCCCAAATGATGATCCTATAGAAAATTTTGAGTTACCCAAAGAATGGAAATATGTAAGAAATCATCCTAAAGATCAAATCATAGGAGAACCTTCTCGAGGAGTAACTAATAGATCATCATTGAAAAACTTATGTAATCATTATGCGTTCTTATCACAAGAAGAACCTAAAAACATAGAAGAAGCTTTATATGATGATTCTTGAATAATAGCTTTACAAGAAGAGTTGAATCAGTTAGAAAGAAATAGAGTATGGAAATTAGTTCCTAGGCCTAATTACCACTTAATAATTGGAACAAGATGGGTATTTAGGAATAAAAAAGATGAAAATGGCATAGTAGTAAGAAATAAGGCAAGACTTGCAGCTCAAGGATACAATCAAGAAGAATGAATAGACTACGATGAGACTTTTGCTCCCGTTGCACGAACGGAAGCTATTAGAATGTTGTTAGCATATACATCTCATAAAGAATTCAAACTATATCAAATGGATGTAAAAAGTGCATTTCTAAATGGTTTCATAAATGAAGAAGTTTATGTGGATCAGCCTCTTGGTTTTGAGCACAAAAACAATCCTGATCATGTATTTAGATTAACAGAAGTATTGTATAGGTTAAAACAAGCTTCTATAGCTTGGTATGAGAGGTTGAGCGGATTTCTACTAGAAAACGGTTTTTCAAGAGGAAAGGTAGATAACACTTTATTCATAAAATTCAAAAATAAAGACATGCTTATCATATAGATTTAAGTTGATGATGTTATATTTGGTGCTACAAATGATGAATTATGTAAGGAATTTGCAAAGTACATGCAAGATGAGTTTGAGATGAGTATGATGGGAGAGTTAAATTACTTCTTAGGACTGCAAATCAAGCAAGCTAAAAATCGAACGTTTATAAATCAATCAAAATACATAAGATACATGCTTAAGAAGTTTGACATGGAAGGAAGTAAGCTCATAGGAACTCCCATGAGTACCTTCATAAGCCTTGATAAAGATGAAAATGGAAAATCAATAGACATGAAATATTATCGAGGTATAATAGGAAGTTTTTTTATACTAAAAAGCCAAAGTTATATTTATTGAACATTTAAAACCTTTGGCTAAAATCTTAAATGATATGGTTGCATAATTGAGGAGGAGCAGTCTTGCTTAAAATTCATCCAATATGCATTTTATTGTAATGTGCTTATCATTTCATATATATTGAATGCTTTTTTTGAGCTGAACGCAAATTTACATTTGTGCTAAATGATTATATTCTCTGATGAATGGATAATTTTTTTTTTTTATTGTTTTGAATTGAATGCCACTGTCCATTGCTTGTACAAGTGAATATATTATTTAAAAGATAGTTTATTCTTATGAATTGTCGTTTGAACTACTAAATGCATGCTTGTCTTGAATACCTCTCGCATGGCGGATGCAGTGATGTGAATTACATGCTAGTAATGGATATAGATTCTTGCATGCTTGAGTAGAATTATAAATTGATTGCATGAATCTATCAGGTTTTATGTACATGAAAAAATGGGAAAATGTTCAATTTATAGACGGCATGCTGCCGAAATTTTAGTATAACTTTTCCCAAAAATAAAACCATGTATTAGGATAATAATTTAATGCATGCTAAAATATTTTTTGAAAGGATGAGTGAATCATAAAAGAATATTATTTTTCATCCTTAGTTATAGGATGCATGCTGAACTGTCCACTAGTGCATGTTGAATTTCAAATGTTATATGCTAAACTAAAAAACATGCAAAGTCTTTATGTTTATTTCCTAAGATTCTAGTTAATTAAATAGGTTAATACAAGTAAAATCCAAAAAGCTATAAATTAAAACATGTACACATTATGTTGTTCTAGGAGTGACTAGTTCAAGGACACCATTTGGTCCAAATCTTTGGGTTATACACTTTCATTCCGGACCCAAATGGTAAAGCATCATCCTTATAATCAAACATCACATGTTTTCATGATAGTCTATAAACTAGGACAATTGCATGACTTAAGAGGGGTTTTCGTATTGGACACACTCATTGTATATTTTGAGTTGTGTCATCCTTATTGAACCCCTATTGCATAATCTTGAGTAATAGCCTTGACTAGCTATCTTGTTTTAAATTGAAATGCAATATGTTATGCACATAAGTTGAATGTCTAATATTTGCTACATACTGAAATCCATAGAAAGGATGAAATATTATGAATGTTCTTAAATGATCATCATCCTTGAGCTATAATGCAAGTATGTGTGCACGAAAATATACAGGGAGAGTTTATGCCCCACTTTTAATAAAAATGAACTTAATGCTTATAATCTCTTGCATGCTAAGTTTTGTTATGAAGGATGATTATATGATGGACGCATGTTGACTTTACTGTAATCCCAAGAGGGGGTGAATTGGATATTTAAAAAATTTCTTTCCTAGGTCAACTAACTAGTAGCAGTATTTCTCAAACCTAGGGTCAATCTAGAGTATATATGAAATAAGAAGATAAATACAATTGTAATTAATTTGCTCCGAGTAATTCAAACAAGCATGCATAGTATAGTAAAGCAAATAAAGTAAAAATGACACCAGATATGTTATCGAGGTTTGACCTACGTGCCTATAGCTCGTAAGCCCAAGGATTCCACTAAGGCTCACTTCATGAGTGGAGCGACACCGAATATAATACCAGGTCAAATTCTCAGGGCTGACCTCAGCCTTTACAATCAATCTTTATAGGCTAGATTTTCACCCCTTCAAGCCATGCCTGGAATACAACAGATAATCACAACAATTACGTGTACAATTTCAATACTTCTAGCACAAGTAGATTCGTACAATATTACGATCTAAAATATGTGCACCCACAAATGATAATGTAACGACCTACTACTTATTTAGCATTTTTTTTTCTTATATGTAAATCATAATATCATCTGTCTGAAATACTACTAATAACATCCCAGGCCCAAATGAGCACTGGGGAAGACTCTGTACGTCATGTAAAACTAGGCAACGGTAAACAAAAACTGGGAACTGCTATATACAATACAATACCAGAAAACTATAGAACTCTGAAATAGATTTACAATACAAAATACCCAGTGACGTCACTATAATCTGAAAACTATCCCAAAACACTATTATCTCAAAAATACCTACCCTTCCCACAAGGGCAGCTCAAGTCAGCCTCTACCCGCGAGCCTAATTTGCTCGCCTAGCTGGATCTCCTGAAAAATGATAAGTCACTGGGATGAGACAATGCTTAGTAAGTGGAAATATGCTATTATTAGTGTGTGGCGGCTGAGTTACATATTTAAAATACTAAAATAATACTGAAATCTGAGAAAACTAATAAACTGTATAGAATATATCTATCTATCATGTAATCTTTAAAATATGCTTGTGTATCTGAGTTTGCTATCTGAAGGTACTGCTAGTATAATAATATAAATTGCTGTTATGTGATATATCTATACATAAGAACTTCTGCTATACCCTGGGATCTGTATATCATGATATAACCCCTCATGATAGGGTTGTGCGGTCCGTAAGCTGGACTTACTCTAGTTGGCCTACCAGGTAAGTCAATCTATATCTGTACATCCGTCAATCTAGCCCACTGCAATCTCTCCGGGCAATCTCCAAACTCTAACATTGTCTAACCGACCACCTCAACCCCGCTCGCTAGGGAGACTGCAATCTCTCTTGGCTCGGCTAGACGGAATCCATATACTATCTGAGTTATATGGTTGCACTCTATTCTGTACTAGCAACGGTACCGCGCTCTTCTGTATATTTATCTATCTGTGATTTCCACAGGGTTCTGTAACTGTGTAATACTGTATACATATATAAATATATAATAATCTTGCTGCTTTTAATATGATTTCAAAAACAACCATAACATTATAGTTCTAAACTGTATTCATAATATTTGTCTGTATCATCTGTGATTTCTGTCTGTACTATCTGTAACAACTGTATATAATATCTATATATAATATTTGTGTATAATATCTGTGTATAATATCTATAATTTCTGTATAATCTAGTTATAGCATCTTGATGCTATAATTGAATAATTTGTCTGTAATATCTATAAAATTTGTATAAGTGTTATGGTGTAGAAATCGTGTTATTCTAAGAAATACTATAAGTTTCATTCATTGCTAATGATTTGAAATATCTGAATATCTGTAATACTAAAAAATCTACATACTATACTGTAATAAACTCATGCCACACATTTGCGTAAACATATTCTCATGCTCAATTTCTATAATTTTGCTATAAAGATAATATTCATAATTCTCTAAGAAAAATAATCTGATCTGCATGCTTGTTTATACATATTCATAATATTCTGTATACATAATAAAAATTGCTAGCATAGCATATTTCCCTTACTTTAAATTTGAAAAACTCTTATAAAATTCCGACTTTATACCCGCACGATTCCTAGCTCAACATCCTGAAAACAATATCCCCCAGAACAAAACATCAGTATTTCCTTACCTACAACATTTCTTACAACTACAAGGAAGGCATAATCTGAATAAAATGTCTTACCCTGAAGCTCAATTTCTATAATTCTGCTATAAAGGTAATATTCATAATTCTCTAAGAAAAATAATCTGATCTGCATGCTTGTTTATACATATTTATAATATTCTGCATACATAATAAAAATTGATAGCATAACATATTTCCCTTATCTTAAATTTGAAAAGCCCTTATAAAATTCGGGCTCTATACCCGCACGATTCCTAGCTCAACATCCTGAAAACAATATCCCCCAGAACAAAACATCAGTATTTTCTTACCTACAACATTTCTTACAACTACAAGGAAGGCATAATCTAAATAAAATGTCTTACCTTGAATTTAGGATGAATTTCAAATTAACTTTCCCCACGATCTGCTCCAACAAACTTGCAAAGAATTTCGCCAGGAGCGTCATGGTGGCCTCAGATCTTCAATTTGGCGAGAAATGGGGCCAAGATAGAAGAGAGAAGGGGAGGGGGTCGTAAGAAAGAGAGAGGGAGAGAAAGAGAGAGAGAGAGAGAGAAGGGTTTTGCGCTGAAGATTTGATTAAAAATCCAAGTTTCAGCTCTTTATAGGGCTAGATTCTTTGAAGAGACGCGTCACCTCTTCAACGAGTCCTTAAGTAATTTTTTCGACAAACCCTACCTCCTCGTCGACGAAATTCAGTCTGCCTAAAAACCCTCTTTCGATATCTTCTCGTCAACGAGGCGTGACTTCATTGACGAAGCCTGCTGCCTCCTTCTGTTTCTATTTCCATTTCCCTCTCTCTTTATTATTTAAATACCATTATTCTTCGGGTTGTTACAGATAAGATCTAATGCTCAAGTGAGATTTGCTAAAACACTATTTTAGCTCTCAATAACAATGTATATATGTGCGTATACGTGAGAGTAACTACCTTTGATTCAAGACAAATAAAATCAGTATATGTTAAAGGAACTTTGAATCTTATAGAGAAAATATCAATACAATATTTTTCAAGTATAAGCGCAGACGAGATTAGGGTTCAAGCTTGCTTAAAAGTATTTTATCAAAAATGCAAGCAAACTTTCGAATTTGGTAATGAAAATGCCAAGACTCGGAAGCTAACAATGAGTCTTCTCAAAAGATATTTATTAATCAAATATATTGAGAAAGAACCCTAGCTTTACTCTCCAAGAAAAATATCAATCAATACATGAAAATGAGATTAATGAGCTTTAGGAACGAATCTGTGTAGGCACACACCAAATGAAAATCAAACTCCCTCTAACTTGCAATTAGTTTGCAAGAAAGGTGTAGACACCCCAATTTTAATCAGGTCTTTGTGAGAAAACTATGTGTACTTAAAAGCTAACTTTATATCCCGAGTGTATTAAAATGAGTCCCGGCATTTTAAATTGAGTCTCTGTTCTTAAATCGAGTCCCGGATATTTTAAATTGATTTCCAACATTTTTCAAATTTGAATCTTTTATTTTTAAAGTCCCTATATTTTTAAATTGAGTACAGATACTTGAGGTTAGGTCTTTCATTTTTCAAAATTTTGATTGAGTCCCAGAATTTTTAGATTGAGTCTTTCTTTTTATTTTTATTTTTGGGCTTTATGTTGGCAAGAAAATAAAAGAAAATAAAAAAAAAAAGGAAAAAAAAAAAAAAGGGAGCTTAGGGTTTTAGATATTTAGGGTTTATATATATATATATATATATATATATATAGAAATAGGAAGGAATACAAGAAGGAAGGCACGACTGCGCAGGGCTCTCACCCTCTTCATTCTCTGAATCTCTCTATTCCCTCTCTTACCACAACCATCCTCTCCCTCTCCTTTGCACTATCACCGCCGTCACCCTAACCTCACCCACCATCACAACCTATGAGTAGCTCTCCTATTCTTCATCTCGTCTCCTCCACTTCATGCACACATCCCTCTCTCACTCTCTCATCCTCCCTCTCTCCTTTAAGAATATAGCATCAACCTCTCTCTCTTTTAACCAACACACACTGCTCCTTGCTCCGGCTGCCCCTCACGGCTCTCCCACAACTCAGCAGAGCCACTATAGATTCCGACTTCCCAACGGATCTTCCATCCCGACGAACCAAGCACGTCGTCGCACCGGACATTCCAACAGCCTCTAGCCTCCCTCCATCTCGCGCAGCCACTCGCAGCAACAACAGCCGCCGCTGTTGCTTTCCGCTCCGCAGCCGCAAACAACCACCAGCCACGTTTCCCCAGATTTCAGCCACTATCTCCTGCTCTGGTTAGCTACCATTCGCACACAGTCACCACATGGCTTACCTTTTGTTGGCAAGACTCGGGCTCTCCTCTGTCATCACCATAGCGCCGTCGCCACCACTTGGCATCGCCGATGCCCTTTGACAAACGACGGACAACCGTAGCACCCCGTCGTGAGTTCCCTAGACTCACATGCAAAAACACACACAAATTCACAATTTACACACACACACACACACACACACAGTAACGACAAAGCATGCACAGCACACCAAAAAAAATTTATATTTATTTATTATAATTATGGTAATTTTTTTTATGTTGCAATATTATTCACATGTTTTAATGTATTTAGTCCTAGGCTTGAATATTTATGTTTTATTGTTAATGTTTGAAGTATAACATGGTTATTGTCTTGAATATTTATTTATGATTTTTGATGTGTTGATATTGTAATATTTTAAGTGCAACATATTTAGTTGGCTTGTATATTTAGTCATGATTTCTTTGTTGATTTTGTAACATTTAATATGTAATATTTATTCTATTTGTTTGCATATTATTCAAGGTTTTTGACTTATTAAAGTTTTTGGTTGTTATGTTTATTGTTTTTATAGTATTTAGGGTTTCCTTGTTTCTTTTTATTATTGTTTATTATTCAGGAGTGAAATCATGTCATGTTTACATTTAGGTGTGTTATATTTATGTTTGGATTGGTTTGAATGTTTGGGGCTCAACTACTACCATATATCTTGTGCACTGATTTTAGGGTTTCCATATGATGTATATTTTTAGGCTTCTATATCATTGAATATTAGTGGATAGAATTCAATTTATTTCCATATTTATTTTTAAAGCTCCCATCTTGTGGCATATTAGTTTCTCTAGAGCTTGTGTATATTTCAAGTTACATTCATAACTTGAATTATTTCCATAATTTCTTTCTTTTTCTTTACATGTTTATATATTGTATATAATTCCTTGGGTTTGATTATTTCCATACTAAGGTATATTATTAGGGTTGGATTGATTGTTAAACTTGAGTTTTATCATTGAGGTTTTGACCATTATGATATATAATATTTACTTGTCATGATATATAGTATTAGTATTATATTATTTTCTTTATTAGCTATTCGAAATTTCAGAAAACTATAGAAAAACTATAAAAGGAGAAAATTAGGAAAACAGTTCTAAAAATGCTAAAAAATTCATAAAACTCAAAAAAATCTAAAAATATATTTTGGACTTGATTTTCATGATTTTGCCTTAATTGCCTTTTTGTTATTTCAAAATTCAAGAAAATTAAAAAAGAAACTTCAGAAAAATCAAGAAAAATATTTTTGAAGTTACAATCAGTTTTGGCTCTCTTTTCTATTCGAAATAAATTCCAAAAACCTTTCAGAATATTATTTTTCCTACTTAAAAAATTTTATAAGAATTTCAAAAATCCCAGGAGTGTGTTTTTCAAACTATCTTCTTGATTTTCCTTCCCTATGATTTTAAAGAAAGGGTATGAGTTTTTTAAAACTTCTCGTACCCCAATTCTAAGGGAATATATATATATATTATGTACATTTTTGTGTGATTTATTTCTTTACATGTGCATTTCATAAATTCACGAAAGCGAGTAATTTTAAAGACTTATTAAATTTAATTGGTGGGATAATTTTTTATTAATTAGGTACCGTTTGTAAGAACGGGCGCGTAGTTGGTGCTCATACCTTCCTCTCATGTAACCATACTCTCGATCCCTGCTTTGTTAACGCAGACCGATTCTACCCTTAATTGGGTAGTAATCAAATGTTCTAACCACACTAAAAGTTTATGGCAACTCCATTACACCATTTTTTCCGAAAATTATCAAATACATTTTTCATTCACCTCGTTCCGCTTGGGATGTTGCGACCGCTTGGTGACTCCGCTGGGAATGTTGTGACAGCTTGGCGACTCCGCTGAGAACTTTAAAGAGTCGAGCTAGTAATTAATCATAAATTATCCTGAATTCGAATTTAACAAGTCTTTTAATTACTCCTTTTTTGTGAATATTTATTTTGTAAATATTTTGTGTCCATAATTTTTGGATAAGTCTGTTAATTGTGAATATTTTGTTTCCATAATTTTTGGATAATTATGCTAATTGTGAATATTGTGTTTCCATAATTTTTTAATAGGCATGTTATTTGTGAACATCGTGTTTCCATAATTTTTGAATAAGCATGTTATTTGTGAATATTTTGTTTCCATAATTTTTGAATAATCATGTTAATGGTGAATATTTTGTTTCCATAATTTTGGATAATTATGTTAATTGTGAATATTTTGTTTCCATAACTTTTGAATAAGCATGCTATTTGTGAATATTTTGCTTTCATAATTTTTGGATAAGTATGTTAATTGAGAATATTGTGGTCCCGTAATTTTTGAATAAGCATGTTACTTGTGAATATTTTGCTTCAATAATTTTTTTATAAGTTTGTTAATTGTGAATGTTGTGTTTCCATAAGTTTTTGATTAATCATGTTAATTGTGATTATTTTGTTCTATAATTTTTGGATAATTATGTTAATTGTGAATATTTTGTTTCCATAATTTTTGAATAAACATTTTAATTGTGAATATTTTGTTTCCATAATTTTTTAATAAACATGTTAATTTTGATATTTTGTTTCCATAATTTGTGAATAAGCATGTTAATTGTGAATATTTTATTTCCATAATTTGTGAATAAGCATGTTAATTGTGAATATTTTGTTTCCATAATTTTTGAATAAGCACGTTAGTTGTGAATATTTTGTTCCCATAATTTTTTAATATGCATGCTAATTGTGAATATTTTGATTCCATAATTTTTTTATTTGTGTGTTCCTGCATTTTTTTTTTTAATAAGCATTTGAATTGTGAATATTTATCTAAGTACTTTTGAATAATTCATGTGAACATCTTTGTGGATATTTGCTTCCATGGTTGTTTAAATAAGTATGTAAATATCTTTGATCGAATTTGTTTCAATGTATAGCATGTGAATAAGTGTGGGGTAGCGGGATTGGGCTGAAGTTATGAATTCACACACTTTCACGTGCCTTCTACCTGAGTGTCACCCTTAGAAATAGAAAGGAGCACAATACAGTTAGCCCTCATGGGACAAGGTCCTTGGAGGCGCGTGAACCACTCCGCTTAGTTTGAACTCTATCCAAACTCTTTAGGTGAAGATAGGGTTCAAGTTGAGAACCTATTGTTAATAGGGTTAGAGCCTACCCACACACACTTGTCTATAGTTTTTCCTAACTATGATAGAGTCATGAAGAACCCCACATATACAAACCTTCCCCGGGTTGGGACAAGAGTCACATCCTTCTCCATATGATTTAATACAGTCTTTTGTATATATGTTTTGAGATACTTTGTATTATGTCATGCATTTTTCATCCATTTTAGGCATCCATACCACTTAGTCAATATTCTGGAAAAGTCTGACAGTGAGACCACGACCCATTCTTTTAAAAATAAAGCACTTGGCCTAAGCAATTTAAAAGATTGGTCGGTCCAATCCTTTTCAAATAACTCAGGCCCAACTCTTTTCAAAACAAACCTAGACCCAACCTTTTTCTAAGCAAACAACCTGGCCCAGGCTTGATTTTCAAAGAGCCAAACCCAGATTTTAAAAGTAGACTTCGGCCCTATTACCTAAAATTTCAGGCCAAAATGTGTAAGCAATCCAAGCCCATGTTTTAAAACACCTGAGTTCCTAATGCATATCTAAGCCTATAAGCCCACATTGAACCAACCTAATGGGTTGACTCACCTGAGTTAACCACAAACCTAGATTATAACCCGATCCTTGGTAGGATCTAGGGTACTTGGACCATCACCAGGGAAAGGGATGATTGAGGGAGGAATTTATTGACCTTATTGGTCATACCAAGTTTTGATTATGACAAATACTCAAGTATTTAATGTCTATCAAGTTTGTGTGCAGGTTCATATTTTGCAAGATCATTTGTGGCATGAGAAGACTTAAAGTCTAAAACCCAGAAGATTTATTCTTGTTGTAATTTATTTTACGCTCATTCGAGTCTGAAATAGTATTCTAGGAAAAGGTCTGTAATAATCACTACATATCATGCATGTAGATGTAATAAGCTCAAAAGAGCTTAGAAAGACCTTAGGTCCTTGCAAATACACATAAGTTGTCCCCAAAAACACATATATTATCAGCGGAATTAATTGAAGTAAAACTAGACTTATAGGGTAAAATCAGTGAGGCTTCAAGAGATCGAACTATTGTGTTCAAAACACTTCAGGCAACCGAACCATTGACTGGTCAGAGTGTTGACTTGATTTCGAGCGACCGAACCACAAAGAACATAGCATCCCAGGTCAACTGAACCACAATTCTGATATTTCCCACCAACTCGGCAGCCCGAACTTCAAGTTCAAAAATGTCTCGGGCTACCGAACACATAAGTTCGGTAAACCAAACATTGGACCAAGAGACCAAACCTCGGACATAATAGAAATCGCCTTCAGTCAGCAAACCGAACCCATACTCAAGCACCCGAACTTCAAAAATCAACTTTTTGTATTGTATCTGTTTGGGTGACCGAACCATGGGTTAGACGCCCAAAACTCTCGGTTTGTTTTAATTTTTACCATGGTTAAGAAGGGTTAAACAGGGTTAATTTTTCTAAACACTTTTAAAACAAATTTAATAATACCCTTCATACCCCCAACGGTTATAATTTTAACCTATTCCATATATAGGGGTTCATTTGCTTGGATTAAAGATGATTAGCCATTTTGATTAGCAAAAAAACTCTCTGAAATTTCCAAATCCCATTTTCTCATACTAAGTCCATACACTCATATACTTCTATTCCTTTGAGAAATCTAGCATTGTGAGTGTTTTAGTCATTGATTATTATTGCTAGAAACCCTCACTTGCTCCTACATATTTGGTTTTTGATTGAGGGTTAAGCAAAGGATTTTTCCCCTTGATTTTATTTAATAAATCTTTGGTTGGGAAAAATCTTATAACTCTGTGGGTCTTTGCATTATTATTGCAAGACTCATTAAGGCTTGTATTTTTGTGTGCAAAAATATTTTTATAAGTTCAAATTTGAATATCTCCTTGTACTTTGATTTTGAGAAAACTATTTTTGAGATATTCTAAATTTCTATGAAAAACCAAAAAAAATATTTTCAAAGTTGAAGATCATTTTTGGCACTCTTTTCTATCTGAAATAAAATCCAAAAACCTCTCGGAATATTATTTTTCCTACTTAAAAAATTCTATAAGAATTTCAAAAATCTCGGGAGTGTGTTTTTCAAACTATCTTCTTGATTTTCCTTCCCTATGACTTTAAAGAAAGGGTATGAGCCTTTTAAAACTTCTCGTACCCTAATTCTGAAGGAATATATATATATATATATATATATATATATATTACGTACATTTTTGTGTGATTTATTTCTTTGCGCGTGCATTTCATAAATTCACAAAATGGAGTAATTTTAAAGACTTATTAAATTTAATTGGTGAGATAATTTTTGATTAATTAGGTACCGTTCATAAGAATGGGTGCATAAGGGGTGCTCATACCTTCCCCTCGCATAACTGTACTCCCGATCACTACTTTAGTAATGCAGACCGATTCTACCCTTAATTGGGTAGTAATCAAGTGCTCTAACCACACTAAAAGGTTCGTGGCGACTCTATTATACCATTTTCCCTAAAATTATCAAATACATTTTTCATTCCCCTTGTTCCGCTCGGGATGTTGCGACAGCTTGGCGACTCCGTTGGAGATGTTGCGACAAAAGGAGTAATTAAATTACTTTCTGGTTTTGAAAAGATTTTTTAAGAAAAAATATATGAGAGTATGAAGTATTGGCTTGAAGATATGAAAAATATGCAATGTAGGCTGAGGAAAAATCAAAGAGAATTTTTGTCTAATTATGTTGCTAATTATGTGCCAATATGGACAAGTAAGGGGTATATATAGAATTCCCATAATTTTTTAACGTTCGGGACACAGAGGGAAATTCCAAAAAGTTTAATTAACAATTAACTTTGGTTTAAAGCCAATTACCACGGTTAAAAATATGGCAACCCTAGAGTTTCGATCACCCGACTAGACACAGTCAGAAAAGTTCACTTTCTGACTTCGGGTGCCCAAGTGAAGGTTCAGGTGACTGGGCCAAGGCAATTTTCCAAACGCTTGAGGTTTGGTCGCCCGATTATCAGTTTGGTTTGCTAAACATATTACTTCAATCTCCCGGGGTATATTTGAACTTAGAGTTCGGGCGCCTAGAGAAGGTGAAAAGTGACACCCCTTAGATTCAGTCAACCATGAACAGTGTGTTCATTTTGGGTTGGTCACCCAAACCACAACCAACTTTGTTGACTCTTACCTATTCGGTCAACTGGGACATTTTCAACGTCCTGAGTTCGGTCAGCCAAAGCCCTTTCAAGATTAAGGGTAGGTCCAATTTTTGCTTAAGTTTCACCCCTACTTGTATAGGACTTGTAAGTTTAAGGGGATTGTGCAAGTGATGTTATATGGACCTAAGGTCGTTCTATGGCCATTTAAGCATTTGACCCTATCATGCATGTGATGCAGTTATTACGTACCATAATATGTTACAGACCCAAAATGAATTTAAACATCAAATACAAATGAAAACACTTTGGTCTTCATTTCCCTTAAATCTGCATATGCCATCATATGATTTAAGACTTTTCCATTTCATGCGAAGAGTGATCCTGCACACAAACTCAGGGCATAGATTAGATCCAAAGATATTTGTCAATATCAAAACGGGATATGACCTATAAGGTTAATATTCTCCTCCTTTTTTATGATGACAAATACTTCATGGAAAAGTGGGTATCGCCATGAAAGGCTCCCCCTGAGAATATGCAAAAGGAATTTAAAGCTTGAGCATATAAGAAAAGGAATACATGCAATCAAATTGTCTCAAATATGATTTTACCCAGTTTTGGCTACTTCTCCCCTTTTTGGCATCAGCAAAAGGGCCAATATAGATAAGATATAGAAGCATACAGGCACACCGTAGGTAAAAGTCATTCAAATACAAGACTTAGTTTTGGGAAAGTTTTTAGAAATTTCAGCAGCATGCTGTTTGAAAGTGGAGCATTTCCCCAAAAAAACTATATATCAAGGACCTAATTGAGTTCAACAAATAGTTTACAATAATTACATCAATTAACTCAAACAGTCTAGTAAGAATCAAAGCAGTTATATAATAAGCATTACCTTCATCATCCAAAAGATAGTATAGTCATGCAATGCAATATGGACGACAAAAGTGATCTCACAAAGTATGAATTATATTTATAAGTGATGTGAGAAAATTGTTTATCATGTCAGAGCCGTAGATTTCAAGTCAAGTAGCTCCCCCTTAGTTTATGCACTCAATCATATTTCTAGGTGGCATTCCTATTGTGCATTAGACCTAATTCATGTCTAATTTGAATAAATCTATCCTCCTAAAGAGGTTTTGTGAATATATCAGCCCATAGTTTAGTTGTGCACACAAACTCAAGTGTCATATCCCCCTTTTGCACATGATCATGAATGAAATGATGTCTAATTTCAATGTGTTTGGTTCATGAATGTGAGATGGGATTCTTGAAGATATTGATTGCGCTAGTGTTATCACATTTGATTGGAACCGTGTCATGGTGCAAACCAAAATCCATAAGTTTTTGCTTCATAAAAAACGTTTGAGTACAACAACTTCCAGCTGCAATATATTTAGCTTCGGCTGTGAATAAGGCAACAAAGTTTTGTTTCTTGGAGAACCAAGAAACCAGAGATTGTCCTAAGTAATTACAAGTGCTGCTAGTACTCTTTCGATCTACTTTACTATCGGCAAGTCAACATTTGTGTAACTCACAATCTCAAAAGAAGTATGCTTAGGGTACCACAATCCTAACTCAATAGTCCCAATAAGGTACCTAAGTATCATCTTAACTGCTAACAAGTGGGACTCCTTAAGTGCAACCTGAAATCTAGTATACATACAAACACTAAACATAATGTCAGGCCTGCTAGCTGTAAGATACAAGAGACTACCAATCATGCCACGATATAAAGTTTGACATCAACAGGAATGTCTTACTCATCTTTATCAAGCTTAGTGAAAGAGCTCATAGGAGTTTCTAGAATTTTACCATCTTCCATATTAAAATTCTTGAGCAAGTCCCTAACATATTTTGATTGGCATATGAAAGTCCTATCTTTGGCTTGTTTAATCTGGAGTCCTAGGAAGAAGCTTATGTAGAGGCTCGAGAAAATAAAATAATTAAAGAAATTAGGAAAAATAGATTTTTGGCTAAGGAAGAAGAAAATCGGCGATGATTTTCTGAAGGAGGAAGAAGACCAGCAATGGTTTTCTGAGGGTCAGAGCAAACCAGCGATGGTTTTCTCTACAGTGAGTCCTACAAGGGACCCACAAGCCATCTTCCTTTAAAAAATAAATTTTCTCTCTTTCTCTTCTTAAACCTTACGAAACTCCTCACTCTCTCTCTATGATTCCAACTTCATGTTAGCCCGGATTGACGATCAGGAACCACCACGAGGTTCTTGGGAAAATTATCTACAACGTACGCGGAGCAGATTTTCAAGTTGGGGTTCTGAGGCATCATCCCAAAACCAGGGCAAGTGGTGTATTTCAAGGTTTTTTAAGTTAATTTGGAGTATATGAAATGTAGGAAGTGTTAAATGGAAGTTATTCGGGGAGTTGTGTTGAATAATTTGGGAAAAATGTGCATTGCAGGTTTTTAGGCTACGAATGCCGAAGGGCATAGAAAATTCGGTGTTTAGTGGAATATCATAAAGTCAGGTAAAGGGAATAAATTATAGCAGGCTTTTATTGAAAATTATGGATTAAGAAATATGTGAAAATGGTGTTATGTTATTATACCTGAAATTTATTATGATATAAATATTAGATGAAATTTGTGTGGCATATGATTTGTATTGAAATATATTTGAAATTAAGTTGAATGATGTACATTGGGATTATGATATTATGAGATGTGAAATGATATATGGGATTTGAAATGTAGAAAAATGATGAAAATGAAATACACTAGAATATGTATTTTTTGAGAAATAATGAAACGTGAAATATGGAAATGTGTATTGAGAAACACTGAATTACGAGAAATGAAATATGTACATGTTATTATGAGATGAAATGAATTTTGAATTGGTGAAACATTATTGAAATGATGAAATGTGATGAGAATATTGAAAATGTGGACATTGCAATGATAATACTGCAATGAGAATAATGATATGTGAATACTGGTATAAGAATATGAAATGTGAATATGTGAAATGAAAATATTGCAATGTTAATTCTGTAATATGAAAATGAGAAATGTGAATGTGAGAAATATTATTATGAGAAATGTGAATATGTGAAATGTAAATATTGCAATGCAAAATTCTGCAATATGAATACTAAATGGTGGGGATTGAAAGTGAAATTCTGAAATATGAATACAGACATGTGATTGATGAAATGCCAATACCACATGATGATGTTGGTATGTGGCAGTGATAACCTTGATGGATGGATATGGAAACCCTAATGATGGGTAGTGATATTGAGCACGGTACCGTTGCTAGTGGAGTTAGTGCAACCACACGAGCTCCTGGAGCATGTGGCATGATAGTCGACTAAGTTGTATAGTAGAGTTGTTGTGTCCCTTGAGTCCGGATCAGGGCTATTGGCCAGCCAGTTGTACTACAGATACAAGATATATGATGATATTTGACCTAACCGGGCCGGCCAACCACGATTAGGTCCATCCTTTGAGCCGCACAACCCTATTCATGGGGGAAAGCATGACATGGAGAGATATCCTCAGGGTAGCTATGAGTACAGACACGAATGTATCGGTAACTAGGGACACTCATAAGCTAGATATGGAAATGAAATGAAAGTGGAAATGAAATGAAAATGGAAATGTAATGAGAATGGAAATGAGAAAGAAAATGAGAAATGAACAACATGAGTTAATAAATAATTAAAGTGAAGTAAAACACACCATCTGGGGGCTTACTGAGTAAAGTGAGTGCTCTGATAAGTATCAGTTGTAACTGAACCCGAGTTAATTGGGTTAGGATGAAAACGATATCAGGGTAGAGGGAAGCTACTTGTATAAGTGAGTAAGCTTCCCTATTCTAAGGAACTTTGTCGATAAACTTGGGTTGTGACCGAATGGTTTTGGAAATGGAAGTAAAAGCTTATGAAAGCTTGTGTTGTATATCTATATGATTATGATTGTGGAAATGGCATATTTTCTCAGAAGAAATTATTAATGAAACGAATATATGTCAGTATATAATGAATCTCATACTGCCGCACTGTAACGACCTGCATATTTTTCCATATTCATTTTTTTTATATATATAACAACGTACATAATAACCCTGTAAACCTGCTTATAAACTGGACTAATCATGATCAACCCAGACCCGTGGGTATAGAGGAAATACCTGTCATACATCTCTGATACCTAAGTAGCAGAAAACATAAATTACATACATACCATCCAACAAGTCACAATACCAGAGTTTTACTAACTCTTCCATATAAGTACAAACATCCCAAAAGGACCAAAAGTCAACCTAGGATTATAACCCAAAAATAATTTGATCCTAGTTCACCTACTTACCCTTCAGACAGGGTAGTTCAATCAATCTCTACTACTACGGAGCTCAGTCCGCCTGCCTATCTGGATTTCTTAAAATATTTGTAATGCTGAGGGTGAGACACCTCTCAGTAAGGGAGATAAACTAATATCAATGTGTGGCAACATGAGTATTTTTTGTAACATACATATAAATAATGCATAATTCATATCTCATATAAACAATTGTATTGTATTTGAATAAAACATGATTTAACATAATATAGTTTAACATACTAAATTCATGTACTGAAAATCATCTTATATAACGATATCATACTTGAATTATTACCCAAGATAGATAGATAGTTAGATGTTGTCATGTCTTACCCCCCCCCCCCCCCCACATAACAGGGTTGTGCAGCCCAAAGGCGGGACCTAGCAATGGCTAGCCAACCATGCTAAGTCAAACATAGGTGTGTAAGTACAATGGGTCTGTTCCACCTGTGCTGGACAACTAGGGGAACTATAACACTCTCATAAAGCCACATCGACTGCCATCTCCCACACTCTATATAATATGTATGGTAGCACTAACGTAAATGTGAACATATAGCTACGGTACCGTACTTCATGAAACTAAACTAAGCTATCCGGGTTGTGATAACATATAATACATTCCATGATATTGAACATAACAGTTTCATATTTTAAAGTAAAACATGACTTGATAATATTTTCTTGAAACTTGAATTAACATGCATAATTATGACATTTATGCTATCATATCATAACATAAAAATCATGACACTGGCGCCAGCATAACATGACATACTTGCACATGAAATTCTTGCACTGTTTAACATAATATTCTTAAAACCATAGTTCCTGTACTATTTTATGGTTTTCTAGAAAACTACTATAACATGCTTATCTTGGAAAAATCATAATATTTCAATATAACATAATTTTCATGGAAATATTATACTCATGCCACACAAATGTAAATAGCCTTCTAAACTCATAATTTGTTCTGAAATCATATTTTTTTATAAAATGCGTTAAAATCATTTCCCTCTTCAATAACAATATTCCCAAACATAGTTCTATAACATACATATTTTCCTAAAAATAAATGTTGTATAATAATAATTATTTTGTGAAAAAAGCTGACTTAATTTATCCCCTTACCTGACTTACTGAGAAGCCCACAAAATTAACCAAACTTACTTATGTGGTGTTCCCAATTCAACACCCTAAAATTTACATTTTCCCCAACAAAACTTCAGTATTATTCCACCTACTACATTTCCCTCAATCCAGAAATACTAAATACCCTATAAAACTCAAATTACCCAACTTACCCAGATTTTGAAATAGTGACCAAGTTGGCCTAACCAACGAACTATCCCAGCAAACTTGAAGAGAATCTTTCCAGGAGTAGCGTGACGACTTCCGATTGTCGAACTAGCGAAGAACGCAGCCAAAAATCTAGACAGAAGGAGAGAGAGATGAGATTTAAAGAGAGAGAGAGAGAGAGAGAGAGAGAGAGAGATGGTTTTGCATGAAAAATTCACGCTAAAATTTCGGGGTTAGTGTATTTATAAAACACGGATTCGTCGACGAGATACGTCACCTCATCGACAAGTCGATGAAGGGAGTTCGTCAACAAACACTTACCCCTCAATGATGAATTTTAGGCCCTAAAATCAGCCCTCTCGATAATGTCTCATCGACGAGACACACATCCATGTCGATGAGCCCAAGAAGCCTGTTCGTCGACGAGACCCTGCTAAATCCCTTTTTTGAAAAATCCTTCTCTCTCCTTTCTTTTATTTACATAATTCTATAATTCTTCGGGTCTCTACATTCTCCTCTCTTTATAAAATTTCGTCCTCAAAATTTACTGTCTTGTATTGAACACCATCCTTTGAGAAAAATGGCTACTTATTTTATTACTTACCCTCACTTGTAGAGGAGGAATATCATGGTTACATTCAGGGTCATAGGAGATTACAAATACATAAAAGAAAATTTCTCCCAAACCAAAATACTACCTACTAACAGAAAATTATTATATGTACTAACTAACCTACACAAAAGAAATTTAACATACTTACTTGCATATTTTCCTTATTACTACTGATCCCCATTAAATAGATGGGGTTATTTCTGTCGTATTTCTTCCTCAAGCTCCCATGAAGCTTCTTCCACCACATGATTCCTCCACATGACTTTTACTACTGGAATTCTCTTATTACACAATTTATGTTTTTTCCTGTCTAAGATCTACACTGGCATCTCCTCATAAGCCAATGATTCTCTAAGCTCTATCTCTACATAACTGACCACATGAGAGGAATCTGAGATGTATTTCCTTAGCATAGAAACATGAAATATGTCGTGTATTATAGATAAAATTGGTGGTAAAGCTAGCTAATAGGCAATTGACCCCACTATCTCAAGTATCTCGAAAGGGCCAATAAACCTAGGGCTCAGCTTACCCTTCCTCCCAAACCTCATAGTACCTTTCAATGGCTCTATTTTCAAAAATACATGGTCTCTCACTTCAAATTCCAACTTCTAGCGGCGATTATCAGTGTAGCTTTTGTGCCAACTCTGAGCTGCACTGATTCTATCTCTAATAAGCGAGACTTTATCGTACACCTGCTGCACTATTTTTGGTCCCAGAACTCACCTCTCACCTATCTTATCCCAATATAGAGGGGAACGACATCTCCTACCATATAATGTCTCATAAGGTGTCATGTTGATGCTGGTCTGATAACTGTTATTGTATGAAAACTCTACCAGCGGCATATATTGGGTCCAACTACCCCCAAAATCCAGCACACATGCCCGTAGCATATCTTCTAATATATAAATCATCCTCTCTGACTGCACGTCCGTTTGAGGATGAAACATCGTCTTGAATGACAACTGAGAGCCCGGAGCCTCCTATAGACTCCTCCAAAATCGTGACGTGAAGTGTGGGTCTTGGTTTGATACTATAGACAGTGGCACACCATATGATCGTACTATCTCTTGAATATATATTTCTGCCAGTTTGTCCATGGAGTAGTTAACTTTAATAGGAATAAAGTGAGAGGTCTCCGTTAATTGATCTACGACCACCCAAATAGCATTTTGCTCCTGCCATACCGGCGGTAAACCTGTCACAAAATCCATAAAAATGTGATCCCTTTTCCACTCCTGGATGTAAAGTGGTTATAGCTGGCCCACTAGCCTCTGGTGCTCATCCTTTACCTACTGGCACATCAAACACTGTTGTAAAAAATTGGCAATCTCTCTTTTCTTGCCGATCCACCTGAAATACTCTCGTAAATCCCTATACATTTTAGTACTACCCAGATGAACCGTGTATAAGAATTTGTGAGCCTCCTCTAGGATTGACCTTCTGATATCCACATCTGTAGGCACACACAGCCTAATACGGAACCTCAGAGCTCCGTCATCTAAAATACTAAACTCCTCTCCTTGTTCATCCTGCACTTTAGCTATCAACTCTACTAATTCTATGTCGTCCCTTTGAGCAGCTTTAATCCTTTCTTGTAGGGTGGGCTGCACCACCAAGTTGGCAACAAACACCTGGTGATCACTTTCTACTAACTTCACGTCAAGTCTCTCCAAATCCATCAAGATCAAGTGCTGAATTACTGCTGCTAACTGCGTTGTTTCCCCTGATTTTTTGCTTAGAGCATCAGCCACCACATTAGCTTTACCTGGATGGTAGCTTATAATACAATCATAATTCTTGATGATCTATAACCATCTTCTTTGCTGCATGTTCAACTCCTTCTGCGTGAAGAAGTACTTTAAACTTTTATGGTCTGAAAATATTTCACATCTCTCTCCGTACAGATAATGCCTCCAAATTTTTAGTGCATGAATCACTGCAACCAATTTAAGATTATGGGTGGTATAATTTTTTTCATATTCTTTCAATTGTCTAGAGGAATATGCTACTAATATGCCCTGCTGCATTAATACACATCTGAGTCCCCTCAAAGATGTGTCACAATAGATCACATAACCATCACCTCCTGATGGAATAATCAATACTGGTGCAGTGACGAGCCTCTACTTCAATTCCTAAAAGCTCTGTTTATAACTGTCGTCCCACTCAAACTTGGCATTTTTTCTGGTCAGTCATGTCAAAGTCCCTGATAATGCTGAAAATCCTTCTACAAACCGATGGTAATAACCTGTCAGTGCTAAAAAACTTCTGATTTCTTGCACGCTCCTCAGTCTAGCCTAATTCACTACTGCCTCTATTTTTTTGGGATCTACTGAAATTCCATCCACTGTTATAACATGCCCTAGAAATGCAACTTTCTCTGACCTGAATTCACATTTGCTAACCTTAGCATACAATTTATTTTCCCTGAGCATCTGATGTAGTAGCCTTAGGTGCATCTTATGCTCCTCAAAACTCTTCGAGTAGACTAGTATGTCATCAATGAAAACCACAACGAACTAGTCTAAATACTGATGAAAAATTTTATTCATCGGATCCATGAATACAGCAGGAGCATTTGTCAAACCAAATGGCATAACTAGAAATTCATAATGCCCATACTTGGTCCTAAAAGGTGTCTTTGAAATATCTTCAGTTTTAACTTTCACCAGATGATAACTTAACCTAAGGTCGATCTTGGAATAGACTCGTGTATCCTGAATCTGATCAAATAAATTATCTATACGGAGTAGGGGATACCTATTCTTAATTGTTACTTTGTTTATTTCCCTATAATCTATGCATATCCTTATAGACCAGTCTATCTTTTCACAAATTACATTAAAGCTCCCTAAGGCAATACACTAGGTCTAATAAACCCTTTATTCAATAAATCTTGCATCTGATCCTTCAACTCTTTCAGTTCATCAGGGACCATTCTGTAGGGCACTCTAGATATTGGTGCCTAGTAGTTTATCTAAAAACATCTAGAAATCCTCTGACAACCAAAGTATCAGCTTGTTTCAATTCTTGCTTTGACGTCTACTGGATATACGCAACATACCCCTGGCAACCAATTTGTATCAACCTTTCCACTGGAATAACCTACACTAACTGTGGTGAGCGCACACATGTAATCCTACGAATTTGAATTCATACTCACTCAGGGGTTTAAAGATTACTTCTCTTTAATAACAACAATCCTAGCATAATCAACTACCCGCAATCCATGCCCCAATATCACATTGAACCCCCCCCCCCCCAATAAGCCTTACACCACAAGGTCGGCTAGTGATACTTTCTCCTAAATGCCCAATAATAATAATAATAAGTACCCCTCTACAACCCATTGCTAATCCAGTCGGCGTAATTACTAACAACTCTACATCTAACAACTGTGTCACAATCCCAAATAATTAAACATATTCCAATAATATGAACGAATGAGTGGTACCTGAGTTAAATTAAAAACAATAGCTTATATGGTAAAATAATAAGAGTACCTAACGAAATGTCTCCGATAGCCTCAGCGTCTCTTGGTGCCGACGGGTAAACCCACACCTGCTCAGTATTTCACTGCTGACCTCCACAGGGTGCCTGGGTATTACCCTGAAGCTGTCTGGGAACGGATGCTATAATATGCTTCGCACAATATACTCGTGTTACATGACCCGATCTGACACATTAGTAGCAGACGTTCTTCCCTGCTCAGCATTCTCCCTTATGTCTTTTCCAATATGTCAGGCAAACAAGATAGGTCTGCCCGCCTTGAACCTCACAGCTCCCTGCCTCCTGCCTCTGACCACCTCTAGGTCCACCTCTCCTCCTTAGACCTCGGCTGGGTCCCGCCTGAAACCCAAGAGGCGTAGGCCTCTTCCTATGATTCAATTCCTTAAACTCCTCCACCCGAGCACCCCGAATAGAATTGAAAATGTATTGCTCATAGAAAATTTCTTTAAAACGATTCCACGTCAAGGTCACTGATACCAGCTTTTGCTCCTCAAGTAACTTCGCCGACATCCACTAACACTTGGCCTTGCCAATCTTCTTAAAAACAGCATACAACACCTTCTGTTCGTCTACACAGCGAAGACTTGCCAATATACCCTCCATCTTTTGGATCCACTCCTTCACAGTAATTACATTAGCTCTTTCCGTAAAAGTCAAGGGATTCATATAGGTAAATTGCTCGATAGAGCAGCCCAGATCAACTGATGACCATTTATATCCCCTAAAATTCCTTACATTATCTACCATGACCTGCTGACCTACATTACACAGCATCTATTCAGAGTAACTGCCACCAATGCTGAAAGCCCCTACGTTGCCACTACCTCAAGCATTTATGTTGCTGCAACTAGGATCCATTCTGAAAAGGAAATAAACATAATCTAAGGATCCTATCTGCATAACATAACTAACATATTTATCTAATCAAAATTTTATACTATAAATTAATCTATTGTCCTTATTTTTCAATTTAAGATCCAATTCAGTAATTAAGAAACACAACCCAACAATAGTTTACAATGACTTTCCTAAAATCGTCACCCTAGGAAAGACATAGAAACCACCATGGAAATTCTGCTTCTGAATCACAGAACAAAAACCTAAATACTCTTCTTCATTCCCCAATAGAGACTCACTAAATTCCTGATCTATTCCTATACTCTCGTATTATTATTTCCGCTACACTCTAGAGTCTACAGAACGTAGCAACCTAGGCTCTGATACCAAATTGTAACTACCTGCATATTTTTCCATATTTATTTGTATATATATATATATATATATATATATATATATATATATATAACAACGTACATAACAACCTTGTAAACCTGCTTATAAACTGGACTAATCATGATCAACCTGAACCCGTGGGTACCGAGGAAATACCTATCATACATCTCTGATACCTAAGCAGTGGAAAATATAAATTACATACATACCATCCAACCAGTCACAATACCAGAGCTTTACTAATTCTACCATATAAGTACAAACATCCCGAAAGGACAAAAATTCAACCTAGGATCATAACCCAAAAATAATCTGACCCTAGTTTGCCTACTTACCCTTCATAGTGGGTAGTTCAGTTAATCTCTAGTATTACGGAGCTCAATCCACCTGCCTTTCTGGATTTCCTGAAATGTTTGTAATGCTAGGGTGAGACACCTCGCGGTAAAGGAGATAGACTTATATCAGTGTGTGGCAACATAAGTATTTTTCATAATATACATATAAACTGTAACGACCTGCTTAATTTATCAAATAATAAGCATATTTAAATATATGATCAACCCAACCCATGGGCAATGGGGATAAACCAGTCATAAACAACGGAAACCTAAGTAGCAATAAGTATAAAATTACAACCATCCAACCATAAAACATAATACCAGAGTCTACTTACACCAAAATAACATACATATATGTTCAATCTCCTATAACATTCCAAATACAACTAGGATCTCACAACAAAATAATCCTGATCATAGTACAAAATCTTACCCTCCTAGTAGGTTAACTTAACAAACTCAACGACAGCCACGACCCGTCGGTCTCTCAGGGTTTCCTGAAAAATTAATTAAATTCGAGAGTGAGACACTTCTCAGTAAGGGAAAATAAACTAAATACAGTTGTATGGCAACATGAACATTTAATGCAATGATACATATATAGTACATTTTATATATATCTAAACATTCATCATATCGTACTAAATAATCATATACTTCCATATTTTCTAATAAATCATATTACTCATAAAACGTCTGTTATAGCTGATAATACCAAAAACATACCCAGGATGAATAGCTAGTTGGTGTCATGTATTACCCCCCATGACGGGTTGTGCAGCCCAGGCGGGACCTGACAATGGCTGACTGACCACTACCAAGTCAAAAATGTATGTAAGTACGATGGGCCCACCACACCCTGGTCCAGACTGCCAGGTGGACGTCTACACTCTACCTTGAAAGCCACATCGACTATCCATCTCCCACCCCCTCGTGGGGTGGTTAGCACCAATCTAATCATAGATATCTGATCTATAAGCTACAATACTGAACTCTCGAAACTGAACTAAACTAACATCCGGGTTGTGATAACATATAATACATGATATTATAGCATTTTTCATAATTTCATAAATACAGCCTCACACCGAAAATCATTTCATAAATACGGGCTCGTGCCGAACATCATTTCATAAATACAGCCTCGCGCCGAACATTTCATAAATACAACCTCGCGCTAAAATCATTTCATATATATATACGGCCTCGCGCCGAAATCATTTCATACATATCATTCTGAAAATAATCAATTATCATGTACTTATCAAAATCATCATAATATACTGTATTTTTTCATAACTCTTGAAAACATGTTTTATTCGTAAAATTTGTCATGTCATTACTTTTCATGAAAAATAACATTCATGCAACACAAGTTGAATACTTCCGTACATTTCATTCTAAAATCACATTTTCCATATAATAACAGTATTTTCCTAATAACATACATTTTCTCAATAATATTCAAATATCATGCATGTTTTCTTAAAAATTAAGTTACTGATAAATAATAATAATATGCGTGGCAAATAACTGCTTTAGTTTATTCCCTTACCGGACAACTAAAATGCCCCTATGAATTCCTGGACCCACACCTGTAGGATTTCCTGATCAATACCCTGAAAATGAAAACTCTTAGTACAAAACTTCAATATTTTCATGTGAATATCATTTCCTATAACTATGAAAAAACCAAATTCGGCATAAAAAGTCTTACCTTGATTCAGGGATGAATTTCAACCTGCCCCCACCAACGATCTGCTCCGGCAGATTTGAATAGAACTTCCCCAAGAATGTCGTGGTGACCTCAGATCGTCGATCCGGCGAGCAATGAAGCCTAAATCGAAGATAGAAGAAAGAGAACCCGAAGGGAGAGAGAGAGAGAGAGATTTTTTCTTAATTTCTATGTTAAAAATCCAAGTTTTGCCATTTATAGGGTCGGATTCGTGGACGAGACACGCCGCCTCGTCAACGAGGTCAATAGTAATTTCATCGACGAGCTCTTTTCTTCGTCGACAAAATTCAGAGTCGCCCCAAAAAACCTCTCGGTATTTTCTCATCGACGAAACTTGTCTTTGTCGATGAGGCCCTCTTGTACCCTTATTGATGAGTCCCCTGCTTTCGTCGATGAGGACCTAATAATTTTCTTGGTTCATTACTTTCCAAAATGCAACGTCATCAACGAACGCAAAGCATTCGTCGACGAAGTCGGCACCCTCCTTCTGTTACTATTTCCATTTCCCTCCCTCTTTATTATTTAAATATCTTAATTTCTCCGGGTTATTACATAAACAGTATATAATTAATATCTGGTATAAACAGTTGTATCATATTTGAATAAAACATGATTTAACATAACATAATTTAACGTACTAAATTCATGTACTGAAAAATCATCTTATATAACCATATCATACTTGAATTATTACCCAGGATAGATAGATAGTTAGCTATTGTCATGTCTTACCCCCTACATAACAGGGTTGTGCGGCCTAAAGGCGAGACCTAGCAATGGCTGGCCAACCATGTTAAGTCAAACATAGGTGTGTAAGTACAATGGGCCTGTTCCACCTGTGCTGGACTACCAGGGGAACTATGACACTCCCATAAAGTCACATTGACTGCCATCTCCCACACTCTATATAAGATGTATGGTAGTACTAACGTAAATGTGAACATATAGCTACGGTACCGTACTTCATGAAACTAAACTAAGCTATCCGGATTCTGATAACATAAAATACATTCCATGATTTTGAACATAATGGTTTCATATTTTAAAGTAAAACATGACTTGATAATATTTTCTTGAAACTTGACTTAACATGCATAATTACGGCATTTATGTTGTCATATCATAATGTAAAAATCATGACACTGGCGCCGGTATAACATGACGTACTTGTACATGAAATTCTTGCACTGTTTAATATAATATTCTTAAAACTATAGTCCTTGTACTATTTTTATGGTTTTCCAAAAAACTGCTATAACATGCTTATCTTGGAAAAATCATAATATTTCAATATAACATAATTTTCATGGAAATATTATACTCATGTCACACAAATGTAAATAGCATTCTAAACTCATAATTTGTTCAGAAATCATATTTTCTTATAAAACGTGTTAAAATCATTTTCCTGTTCACCACTAGTATTCCCAAACATAGTTCTATAACATACATATTTTCCTAAAAATAAATGTTGTATAATAATAATTATTTCATGAAAAATGCTGACTTAATTTATCCCTTTACCTGACTTACTGAGAAGCCCACAAAATTAACCAAACTTGCTCTTGTGGTGTTCCCAGTTCAACACCTTGAAATTTTCATTTTCTCCAACAAAACTTTAGTATTATTCGACCTACTGCATTTCCCTCAGTCCAAAAATACTAAATACCCTATAAAACTCAAATTAGCCAACTTACCCAGATTTTGGGATGGTGCCCAAGTTGGCCTAACCAACGAACTACTCCAGCAGATTTGAAGAGAATCTTCCCAGGAGTAGCGTGGCGGCTTCCGATTGTCGAACCAGTAAAGAACAAAGACAAAAATCTAGAGAGAATGAGAGAGAGAGAGAGAGAGAGAGAGAGAGAGAGAGAGAGATGAGGTTTATAGAGAGAGAGAGAGAGAGAGAGAGGGTTTTTCATAAAAAATTCACGTTGAAATCCCGAGGTTGGTGTATTTATAAAACATGGATTCGTCGACGAGACACGTCACCTTGTTGGCGAGTCCATGAAGGGAGTTCATCGACGAACACTTATCCCTCGACGACGAATTTCAGGCCCTAAAACTAGCCCTCTTGGTAATGTCTCATTGACGAGACACACGTCCACGTCAACGAGCCTAAGAAGCCTATTCTTCGACGAGCACTCTGCACTCGTCGACGAAACCCTACTGAATTTCGTTTTTGAAAAATCCTTTTCTCTCCTTTCTTTTATTTACTTAATTTCTATAATTCTTCGGATCTTTACACACACACTGTAGATAATTTATTCCATCTTATTGAGATGTTTCTCACCTAATCATTTAAATATTTCAGTAAACTGATATAGACCCAGTGATAGAGCTCCGAGATAGAAGGGAGCCGATACCCTAGGTAGACAGGGTGAGTATCTTGAGCTAGGGAGGTTTGATTCCCCTAGAGGTTTTGTATTAGACTTGTATTTATGGATGGTATAGTACTTTAGTATGTGTATTCGCTATGGGTTGTGTTGAGTATAATTGAATACCTAGTACCCTTTCAGGTCGGGTTATGTATTATGGTATCAGAGGTTAACGTGGCCGATATGTGGTATATGTACTAATTATATGGAATAAAATGGCATGAAAAATCGAGACGTAACAGTTGGGTATTAGAGCCTAGGTTTGCTAGGTTCTGCAAACTTTAGTAAACATCAGAATGCAATACTAGAGAATAGGAATTGATATTGATGAGATATGAATCTCTTGTTGTTAGAGGATGAGATTAGAATTTAGGGTTCTGTCTTATGACTTGAGCTGGAGTTTTGTGGTTGTTTCTGTGTTTTTCCTACGATGACGACATCTAGAAAACCATAGATACTATTGCCGAATTGTGTTTCTGAGTGGTGGGAATGAATCTTAAATAAGGATTAAGAGTGTTAAGAGAAAGGTTTGTCGCAGAATATTTTGTGGATTTTAGTATGCTGGTGGTGTTAGTGAGTTATAATGAAAGAGTTATAAAACCGTGTTATTCCATTTGTAGGATGGATCTAGGGAATAGTAGTGTACATTGTAATAACCCAGGAAAAATTTTATAAAAAATTAAAAAATAAAAATAAAAATAAAAAATAAAAAATTAAATTAATTAAATAATTATTAATATTTAACTTATATTATATATATATATATATATATATAATTAAGTAACTTCCAGAAGCTTTCAGGAAGAACAATTTTTTTTTTTTTAAACAGAGGAAGGAACTACGCCTCCCCCCCTGAAATATATCACGTCTCCTCCGTCTCTGTCTGTCTCTCTCTCCTCAATTTCTCAGCGGATTCTAGGCCAATCGGAAAATCGAAGATACTGTTGGGTTCCTATCTCCGCCACCGACATTCCTACCGGAGTGGATTTGCCGTGGCAGTGGCATAGGCACCACTCCTAGGGAAAGGTATACTCTCTCTCTTTCCTTAATTTCTCCTTAAATCTTCAGCTAAATCAATGATCGAGCACCACCACAGGGTCCTAGTCTCGATCGTCATCATTTTGGTTGGAATAAATTTAATAACCCAAGGAATTAATCAGGGTCTCATCGATGAACACAAGGGATTCGTAGACGAGAAGATATCGAGAGGGGGTTTTGTGGTAGTTTGAAATTCATCAACGAAGGGTGAAGGTTCATCGATGAACTTCTTCAAGGACTCGTCAACGAGATGACATGTCTCGTCGATGAACCTAGAGCTATAAATAGCAAAAACCCAGATTTTTCATCAAAGCTTGGCTCAAAATCCTCCCTTTCTCTCTCTCTCTAAACATCTCTCTCTCCTTCTCTCTTCGATCCCAACTCCATTTTTCATCGGATCGATGATATGAGGCCATGACAACGTTCCTGAGAAAGTTCTCTGCAGGTCTACCGGAGCGGATCGTTGGTGGGAGTGGTTCGAATTCCATCCCAATTTCAAGGTAAGACATTTTATTTAGAATTTGCCCTTCCCATAGTTATATAAAATGTTGTACGTAGGAAAATAATGATATTTTATTTTAGGAGATGTTGTTTTCAGGATGTTGAGCAGGAAACTCTGCGGGTGTAGAACCAGTCAAAGTAGGGGGCTTTTGCAGAAGTCAAGTAAGGGAAATATGCTATGTTAGGAGTTTTTAATTATATTAACAAAGATTTTATGTATATACATGTATACCAGTTTATTATCTAGTTATTACAGAATAAGAGTTTTAATGTTTGTGTGGCCTGAGTAAATATTACTTGATATAGAATTTATACAGTTTTTCCCAGTATATCATGATTTATAGTATGTATAGACATAGACAGATAAATACAAATATTTTTATACAAACAGATATAGACGGTTTTATTTAGTTCATTATATTACAGTATTTATAGAATGCCACGTTTTTCTAATGTCATAACACTCAGATTATATAGACAGATTATACAGACAGTTTATACAAACAGATTATACAGTTATAGCAACCAGATGCTACAGTTATATTCAGATATTACAGTATATTCAGTACGGAATTATAGTGTTATGGTTATTTAGGAAGCATGATGAAAACAACAAAGATAATTATAGTATATAAATACTTATACAGTATCAGATCCCTGAGAAAATATTATAGATAGATACAATTTACAGAGTACGGTACTGTTGCTATTTATAGAATAGAGTGCAACCACATATCTCAGATAGTGCGTGGGTATCATCAAACCGTGCTCGGAGTAGATGTAGCTCCCCAGTTTTGGGTCGAGGGGTCAGTTTGATGAGGCAACAATCAAGTTTCGTGCTTAGGAGTGGATGCAGTTTGGCCGGACTGAGGTAGTGTAGAGTACAGTGACTTACCTGGTAGGCTAACCAGAGTTAAGTCCCACCTACGGGCTGCACAACCCTATCATGAGGGGTTAAATCATGATATACAGATTTTCAGGGAAAAGCATAGATATGTATATGTATATAGTTTTACAACATTTGTTAAGTATAGTATGATATTAGCAGTATGAAAGTTAGAAAGTTCAAATGATACAGTTATATTTTATGCTACGATAAATATAAAATATATTTTTACTGATTTACTAGCTTATACAGTTTCAAACGTTATTACTATAGCTATGCAACTTGGTCGCCACACACTAGTAATAGCATATTTCCACTTACTGAGCGTCGACTCATCCCATTATTTTAATATTTTTCAAATGAACTAGCTAAGCGAGCAGATCAGGCTCGTAGATAAAGAGACCCCTTTGATTGCCCTGTATATAGGGTAGTTTGTGTAGGGAAGTTGAGTTTTTGGGGAGACAGTACTAGTATATGTAATTATGATATGGAAAAACACTGAATTTTGGTATTGTATGTATATATATATATGGCTATGTGATTTATGCCTTTCCGCTGCATAGGTGTGCCCAGTACATACAGATATACTCCAATGCCTATCTAAGGCCTAAGAGATTATAGCAGGATTATCATAGTAATTTATTGGTTTTTAAAAAAATGGAATAATTTTTTGGTCGTTACATTGTGGTATCAGAGCCTAGGTTACTAGGTTCTGCAGACTCTAGAGTACAGCAGAAAACAATACTAGAATTTAGAAATGGAATTTTAAGATGAGAAGCATAGTGAGTTAGTGAAAGTGATGTTGGGGAATTAGGATGAGAATTTAGGGTGTTGTTCTGTGGTTTGGAGGTAGAGTTTCAGGGTGGTTTTGTGATTTTCCTAGGGTGACGATTTGAGGAAAACCATAGTAAACTATCAATGATTTCTACTTTCATGCAGTAGGGCTCGACCTTAAATTAGTAATGAGAGGATAGGAGTATTTTAGATGGTATAGTATTATAGGATTCGAATATTCAGACAATTTGGTAATATTGCAGGATGGACCCAGGAGGTAGTAGCGCGCACGCTAGTGGTGATGATGGAGCTAGGCCTTCTGGCGCAGACGGCATGGATTTAGATGTTGTGCTATGTAATATGCCTCAGCAAGTTATGGCTGAGATAGCTCAGAGCTCTAGAGAGCAGGGAGGTCCATCTCCAGCTTAGAAAGGTTCATCTCCAGCTCAAGGATGTACCATCGAGAAATTTATGAAGATAAACCCGCCAGCATTTTCAGGAGCAGTTGACCCTGTAGTTGCAAAGAACTAGATGCAGGAGGTAGAGAAGATTCTGATAGTACTTCACTGCAAAGATGAGCAGAGGGTTCTATACGCTACGTATAAACTGGTAGGGGAGGCCGAGAGATTGTGGACGACCACTAGGTTGTTGAAGGAGCAGAGGACGATTACAGTGTCAATGACCTGGGCCAGATTCAGTGACGTGTTCTTTGACAGATACTATCCTGCCTCAGTTATAGAGGCTCGAGTACAAGAGTTCCTGAGCTTGTCCCAGGGATCATTGATTGTTCAGCAGTACGCGGCAAAATTCATCAAGCTTTCTTGTTTCTACCCTTATATCGTTCCAGATGAAGTTAAGAAGGCTAGAATGTTTGAGAGAAAGCTAAGGCATGATATCTACAGACAGTTGGCGGTATTAAGGATACAGGATTTTTTAGAACTAGTTGATCAAGCTATTATAGTAGAGGAGAGTTTGCCGAGGGAGGCTGAGATATAGAGCCAGAAGAAGAGGACCGCACCCTTAAGTTTTCAGGTGGGTCCTAGCCGAGGCCTTTGGAGAGGAGATAGATCTGGCAGAGGTCAAAGGCAGATGGTAGAGCTCAGTGGATTTCAAGGTGGATAGCCTCTTGCCACTTGTCCCAAGTATGGATAGAGACACCAAGGTGAGTGCCGACTGGGGGAGAATGTTTGTTATCGCTATGGGAATCCTAGCCATATGGTTTGATCATGTCAGATTTCATCGAATTATGTATTAGCTCCCAGACTATTTTAGGGTGGATACTAGGTGCCCCGCAGAGGTCAACAGAGGAATACTGCATCGGCGAGGGTCTTTGCATTGACGCCGGGTGACGTTGAGACAGCCGGAGACGTAGTCACAGGTACCCTTATTGCTTTACCATATAAAGTTATTGTTTTATTTGATACAAGTGTCACTCATTCCTTTATATTGACGGGATATGTAAGAATAACTAGGGTAGAGACACAGCTATTAGACGTAAAACTATCTGTGGGTACGTTAATGGGATCTGTGGTGAGATGCAAGAAGGTGCTTCGGAATTTCCCAGTAAGTATTCAGGAGAGAGTACTACCAGCTGATCTTGTGGTCCTAGATATGCAGGGGTTTCATGTGATACTGGGTATGGACTGGCTTGCTACTCATCATGCTAGCATAGATTGCCATTAGAAAGAAGTGATTTTCACACCCCCCAAGTGAGCAAGAATACAGATTTGTGGGATCACGCGTTCGTGCCTCGCCACAGCTGGTGTCGGCTATTCAAATGAGGAGACTACTACGGGATGGTTGCTAGGGATATGTCGCATATATAAAAGAATTGCCAAAAGAAAAATTAAAACAAGCTAATATACAAGTGGTGAGAGAATTTCCAAATGTCTTTTTAGAGAAATTGCCTAGCTTACCACCAGACTAAGAGATTAACTTTACTGTAGATCTGTTGCTAGGGTCGGCACCGGTATCTAAAGTACCATACCGTATGACTCCAATCGAGTTGAAAGAATTGATAGATCAGTTATAGAAATTGCTGGACAGGGGGTTTATCATGCCCAGTGTGTCGCCCTGGGGAGCGCCAGTTTTTTTCATGAAAAAGAAAGATGGGACCATTAGGTTGTGTATCGATTATAGGGAGACAAACAAACTAACAATCAAGAATAAATATCCTCTCCCTAGGAACGATGATTTATTTGATCAACTCCAGGGGACCTAGGTTTACTCTAAAATTGACCTGCGATTGGGTTACCATTAGGTGAAAGTTAGAGCAGAAGACATTTTGAAAACTGTATTACGAACCAGATATGGGCATTACGAATTCTTAGTGATGCCATTTGGGTTGACTAATGCACCAGCAGTATTTATGGATTTAATGAATCGGGTGTTCCATCAATATTTGGATCAGTTTATGGTTGTGTTCATTGATGATATACTGGTCTACTCAAGAAGTTTTGAGGAGCATGAACATCATTTGAGGTTGGTGTTGCAAATATTGAGAGAAAGAAAATTGTATGCAAAATTTAAGAAATGTGAGTTCTGGTTAAGGCAGGTTGCCTTTCTTGGCCATATGATCTCTGAAGCGGGTATATCAGTTGATCCAAGTAAAATAGAGGCAGTGGTGAGTTGGGAAAGGTCGGGAAGTATTTGGGAGGTCAGGAGTTTTCTGGGATTAGCAGGCTATTACCGGTGCTTCGTACATGATTTCTCCAGGTTATTAGGTCCATTAACACGAATTATGAGGAAAAATGTGAAGTTTACTTAGACTGATGATTGTGAGTAGAGTTTTCAGAGTTAAAGCAGCAGTTAGTTTCAGCACCGGTTTTGACTATTCCATCAGGAGGGGATGAATATATGATATACAGTGATGCCTCTTTGAAGGGTCTTGGATGTGTGTTAATACAGCATGGAAGAGTCATCACCTATGCATCTAGACAGCTTAAAGAATATGAAAAGAACTATCATGTGCATGATTTGGAGTTAGATGTAGTGGTTTATGCTTTAAAGATCTGGAGGCATTATTTATATGGTGGGAAGTGTGAGATTTTCACGGATCACAAAAGCCTGAAATATTTCTTTACTCAGAAAGAAATGAATATGAGGCAAAGAAGGTGGCTAGAACTTATTAAGGACTATGACTACACTATTAGTTACCACCTAGAAAAAGCGAATGTGGTAGCTTATGCTCTGAGCAGGAAATCAGTGCGACCAGCACTGACAGCCATGGAGATTTAGCACTCAATTTTGATGGACTTGGAGAAACTTAGCATAGAGTTAGTAGAGGATAGTCCTCAGGAATTTGTTGCCAGCCTAGTGGTACAACCTACACTATATGAGAAGATTAAGACAGCTCAGGGTGATAATGCAGAATTGGCAGAGGTGATGGCAAAAGTACAGGATGGTCAGGGAGAGGAATTCAGTATCTTTGATGATGGAGCTCTGAGGTTTCGCACCAGACTGTGTGTGCCGGCAGATGACGAAATTAAAAGAACAATATTATAGGAAGCTCATAAATCACTATACACGGTTCATCCTGGCAGTACTAAAATGTACATGGATCTGCGAGAGTATTTCTGGTGGAGTGTAATGAAGAAGGAGAGAGCCGAGTTTGTACAGCAGTGCGTGGCGTGCCAACAGGTTAAGGCTAAGCACCAGAGACCAGTAGGGCAGTTACAGCTATTATTTATCCTATAGTGGAAATGAGATCACGTCTTTATGGATTCATGACTAGATTACCATCAGTGCAATAGGGGTTGAATGCAATTTAGGCGATTGTTGACCATCAGACAAAGACCGTCCATTTCATCCCTATTAAAGTCGGTTATTCCATGGATAGGTTGGCAGAAATATATGTTTAGGAGATAGTTTGTGTCCCTGGAGTACCGTTATCCATAGTTTCAGACCGAGACCCTCAGTTTACCTCAAGATTTTGGAAAAGTTTTCAGACGGCTATGGGTACACAGTTAGCATTCAACACTACTTTCCACCCCCAGATAGATGGTTATACTGAGAGGACGATCTAGACATTAGAGGATATGCTTCGTGCTTGCGTGCTTGATTTTGGGGGTAGTTGGACCCAGTTTATGCCATTGGTTGAGTTTGCTTATAATAACAGCTATCAGGCTAGCATTGGCATGGCACCTTACTAGGCACTGTATGATAGGAAATGTCGTTCTCCCCTCTTCTGGGACAAAGTAGGCGTAAAACGAGTTTTGGGTCCATAGATAGTACAATAGGCTTATGATAAGGTCTGACTAATTAAAGAAAGAATTAGTACCGCGTAAAGTCGGCAGAAAAGCTATGCAGACACTCACCACCGAGGATTAGAATTTGATGTGGGGGATCGAATATTCTTGAAGATAGCTCCCCTTAAAGGAATTATGAGGTTTAGGAAGAAAGGCAAGTTGAGCCCTAGGTATATTGGCTGTTTTGAGATACTAGAGAGAGTAGGGTCAGTTGCCTATAGGCTAGCTTTGCCGCCAGCTCTGTCTAGAATACATGACGTGTTTCATGTTGTTATATTAAGGAAATACGTCCAAGACCCATCCCACATAATCAACTCTGTGGGGATAAAGCTTAAAGATTCACTAGCCTGTAAGGAAGCACCAATACAGATCTTAGATCGAAAGACACAAGAATTGCGCACAAAAGAAATTCAGTTAGTGAAAGTTTTGTGAAGGAACCATGTTATAGAAGAAGCTTCATGGGAATTTGAAAAGGAAATAAGACAAAAATACCCGCATTTGTTCCAAGAGAGTTAATGGTAATCAAGTAAAATGTAAATAGTTAGGTAATGTTTCTTTTGCAGGCACATGTATCAATTTAGTTAGCAGGTAGTCTTTTAGTTTTGTATGTATAATCTCCCAGAATTTAGAATGTAACCATGATATTCCTCCTCCATAAGTGAGGGTAAGTAATAATATAAGTAGACCATTTGCCTCTTAGGATGGTAGATTGTAAGGATGGAGTTCAACGCAGATAGTAAATTTTGAGGATGAAATTTTATAAAAAGGGGGAGAATGTAATAACCCAAGGAATCAATCAGGGTCTCATCACCGAACATAGGGGATTCATCGATGAGAATACATGAGGGTCTCACTAACAAGGTCCCATCTCGGGAAGATACTGAGAGGGGGTTTTGTGGCAGTCTGAAATTCATCGATGAAGGGTAAAGGTTCGTCGAAAAACTTCTTCGGGGACTCGTCAACGAGTTGATGTGTCTCATCGATGAACCCAGGGCTATAAATAGTAAAAACTTGGATTTTTCATCAAAGCTTGGCACAAAATCCTCCCTCTCTCTCTCTCTCTCTAAACGTATCTCTCTCCTTCTCTCTTCGATCCCGACTCTGTTTTTTGTCGGATCGACGATCTGAGGCCACCACGATGCTCCTAGGAAAGTTTTCTGCAAGTATACCAGAGCGGATCGTTGGTGGGAGTGGTTCGACTTCCATCCCAATTTCAGGGTAAGGCATTTTATTTAGAATTTGCCCATCCCATAGTTATATAAAATGTTGTACGTAGGAAAATAATGATATTTTATTTTAGGAGATGTTGTTTTCAAGGTGTTGAGCAGGAAACTCTGCGGGTGTAGGACCAGTTAAAGTAGAGGGCTTTTGCAGAAGTCAAGTAAGAGAAATATGGTATGCTAGGAGTTTTTAATTATATTACCAGAGATTTTATGTATATACATGTATACCAGTTTATTATCCAGTTATTACAGAATAAGAGTTTTAATGTTTGTGTGGCCTGAGTAGATATTTACTTGATATAAAATTTATACAGTTTTTCCTAGTATATCATGATTTACAGTATGTATAGACATAGACAGATAAACACAAATATTTTTATACAGACAAATATAGACAGATTCTATTTAGTTCATTATATTACAGTATTTACAGAATGCCACGTTTTTCTAATGTCATAACACTCAGATTATATTGACAGATTATACAGACAGTTTATACAGACAGATTATACAGTTATAGCATCTAGATGCTACAGTTATATTCAGATAATACAGTATATTCAATACATAATTATAGTGTTATGGTTATTTTGGAAACATAATGAAAACAACAAAGATAATTATAGTATATATACTTATACAGTATCAGATCCTTGAGAAAATATTACAGACAGATACAGTTTACAGAGCACGATACCGTTATTATTTACAAAATAGAGTGCAACCACATATCTCAAATAGTGTGTGGCTACCGTCAAACCGTGCTCGGAATAGATGCAGCTCCCTAGTTTTGAGTTGATGGGGCCAGTTTGATGAGGCAGCAGTCCAGTTCCATGCTTAGAAATGGATGCAGTTTGGCCGGACTGAGGTAGTGTAAAGTACGTTAACTTACCTAGTAGGCCAACCAGAGTTAAGTCCCGCCTATGGGCCGCACAATTCTGTCATGATGGGTCAAATCATGACATACAAATTTCTAGGGAAAAGCACAGATATGTATATGTATACAATTTTACAGCATTTGTTAAATATAGTATGATATTAGCAGTATGAAAGTTAGAAAGTTCAGATGATACAGTTATATTTTAAGCTACGATAAATGTAAAATATATTTTTACTAATTTACTAGCTTATACAGTTTCAAATGTTATTACTATAGTTATGCAACTTGGTCGCCACACACTAGTAATAACATATTTCCACTTACTAAGCGTCGACTCATCCTATTATTTTAATATTTTTCAGGTGAACCAGCTAAGCAAATAAATCAGGCTCGCAGATAGAGAGACCCCTTTAATTGCCCTATATATAGGGTAAGTTTGTGTAGGGAAGTTGAGTTTTTGGGGAGACAATACTAGTATATGTAATTATGAAATGGGAAAACACTGAATTCTAGTATTGTATATATATATGGTTATGTGATTTATTTCTTTCCGCTGCATAGGTGTGCCCATTACATACAGATATACTCCAGTGCCTATCTGAGGCCTAAGAGATTATAACAAGATTATTATAGTAATTTATTGGTTTTTTTAAAAAGAAATGGAATAATTTTTGGGTCGTTATAGTAAATTTTCAATTTGGGTATCCTAGGTTCCACTCCAAAGCGAGAGTGGGATTTGGGGAATTAAGTAAATTGGTTATATTTAAGAGTTTAAATATTTATTTGGAATTTATGGGCCTAGGAAATGTTAAAATAATGTTTTATTTAGGGTTGATTTAATGGAACTAAGATTTTTAATTCAGGGTTCGGGTGAGGGCCATAAGTATCTTTTCGGGGTCCTTGTTGGCGTAGTTCAAGAAACCAGGTAAGGGAGAATATATATTAAACCAGATTTTTATGAATTAATTGGAAAATGAAATATGTTATGAATATACGTGTACATGTTTTTGTATGGGTTTAAAATGTCAACCGTTTAAAATAAGTTTTCTGAGCCTAAGGCTGTTTATTTATATACATATATGTGAAAATGAACTGATGTAAGTGAATGATATTTTCAGGATAACTATGTAAAAAGGAAAGGTATATTTTCAGTATATAAATGTTAAATGTAGGTTGGCTTAATTTACAGGAAATATATATATGAATTTTATTGCTAAATAGTGTGGCATGAGAAAAATAGAATTCTGTGTGGAATTATGTTATATGTATGAGATACAGGATATACAGGAAATGAACTAAGTATGAAAATGATATATGAAACAAAAACAACTGATCTGGACAAAAATAGCTAAAAGATGTTGGGTAGCAGACTAGTGCATTTCTATGTGGACTAACACAAAAATAGTTAAAAGATGTTGGGTATATTATGAAATGAAATTAAAATGAGAATGAAATGGAAATGAATGAAATGGAAATGAAATGTGAAATGTGAACGATGTGAAATGGGAAAAAGTCACGTAAAGTGAAATGTTATGAAATGTCAAAGTTGAGAACATGAACAAATGAGAATTACAGAATAATGACAGACAAAATAATGTATTGTGGTAGTATCATTATTTATGCTTGTAGAACATGTTACGTTTGGGTGGGACAAACTCTTCACCCGAAGGCTTGCTGAGAAAGGCGAGTGCCCTGGTTAGTATCAGGTGTAACAGTAGGCTACATAACGTACTAGGGCAAAGGGAAACTACTTGTATGGGCGGGTAGATTTCCCTATTCTCGAGAGCCTTCGCTGGTAAACCTTTGTATGAATAGTGTGAGTACGAGATTACTTTTCACCGGAGGGCTTATTGAGTAAGATAAGTGTCCTAATATGCTTCAGTTGTGACCATGGGTTGCCCAAAGTATCAGAGCAGATGGGCACTACTTGTATGGGTGGGTAATCACCCCAATTCTTGGGTATTCTCTTGGGTAAAATACCTTACATGTGTTGATTAGGCTCAGGAAATGATTTCATAAATTATGTTAATGATTTGCAAATGATGAATAATATCAAACCTTATGTTGGCCACATGCTGATTTAATATATTGTTTCTTTCTTTGCTGAGATGTGTCTCACCCGAATACAAATCTATCTTTTTCAAGACCTCCACATGATCGAGCTTAGGAAGCTCGGAGCTGTTATAGAATTTTTTAGAAAAAAAGGGTATAAACATGTGATGATATTTTGGGTTGTATCTAAGTTTTATGTTTTATGTTTTGTGTTTTATGTTTAATGTTTTATGCTTTATGTTTTAAGTCTTCTGAGAAATGGATGGTTGTGAATACTGGATGTTGGAGATATGTATATATGTGAATGCAGGTGAATGAATGGTTTATTTTGGAATGTAGATAGATGTAGAAAACTCTGGTAGTATATTGGTTGAGGATTATAGTTATGTTTTCCATTGCGTAATTGTTAATGGAATAATAGGTACAGGAAAATGGATGACATGGCGCTCGAGTCCCACAAGGCGGGTTCAAGGCACCACAAAGCACAGTTAATCAGGTATAAGACATCGGACCAGGTTTATGGGTTCGGGGCGTTACACACATGTTGAGGGTGATAATGCAGGGCCTTTTGGTATGGGTAGAGGAAACCCTTATGCTGTATCACACAGCATCACCCAGTAAGTGATGTCAGAGATGGCTAGGAGTTCGGGAGGGTGGAGCTGCACAATTAAGCAGTTCATGCGGATGAGACCTCTATCGTTTTCTAGAGGAGCTGGCCCACTTGTGTAACGACCTGCTTAATTAACTGAAAATTTTTTTTTTTTAAAACACTGTAACAATTAACATACTCTGATACCACCACATTAACCTAAGCAACGAGAAGCAGAATCATATAAATATAACCATAACCATTATATACAATAAAAAACCAATACCAGAGGACTACATGTTTCCCAAATATGTACATATACTTGTTCCCCAAAATACCCTTAACTAGCAAGGGCAAATACAAAAATCCTCCACTGAACTCACTTTGCTGACATGGCACTACAGATGCCCTCTATTTGCGAGCCTGATCTGCTCACCTACCTGGATCACTTGAAAAATGTTTCAACACTGGGATGAGCCAACACTCAGTAAGAAGAAATATGTTATTACTAGTGTGTGGCAAATGAGCTACTATATATCATGAAATCTATTTTTCATATAAACATGAATAATTGAATACGAAAGTACCGTACAAATAATAAAATACACCACCCCTTTTTCCCTATTGCTTAACATAATAGTATTATGGTTATAATTCAAAATACTTCTAGTGTACATAAGTAGGATCCCTGTTTCTATAAATCAATACGTAAGTAATAGTAACTGAAATTGTTCCCTGTGGCTATCTGTGTCATGACATGCCCCCTCATGACAAGGTTGTGCGGCCTGTAGGCTAGATTTACCCTGGCTAGCCAACCAGGAATAAATCACTGAACTTTGTCAGTCGACCTGCCCACCTCAACCCATATCTGGATAGGGAGCCTAACCTCTTCAAGGGCCTAGGTGGTCGACCTTTCCACATATTATCTGAATAGGTGGTTGCACTCATAAAGTAACATAATATCTGTAACAACGGTACTGTGCTCTGTAGCTGCAAGTCCAACAGGGTCTGATATCATATAATACATTTATATACATATCTATCTGATTTACCATGATTCTGAAGTAATCATAATAAACATGATGCTACATAAACTGTACTGTAAATCATTTATCGTAATACTGAGAACTGAATAATCATAATACTGATATTCGTGTAATCATGGTACTGAGATCTATATAATCATGATACTAAAATTCATAAAATCATGGTACTGAAATTCACATAAACATAATACTGAAATTCATAAAATCATGAAACTAAATTCGTAAAACATATCCCCGTACCATATTCATACTCACAAGCCACACCATACTAAATACATAATTTTTGTAATTAAATAAACTGTATAGTATTTCAAGAAATACCTAGCATAGCATATTTCCCTTACCTTAACTTTGAAAAACCCCTAGGGAATACAAGCCTAACACCCGCAGGGCCTCCTACAAAACATCCTGAAACCAACATGTGCCAGAATATAATATCAGTATTTTTCCGCCTATATCATTTCCTATAACTACCATAAGGCCAAAAAGGGACTAAAATGCCTTATCCTGAATTTGGGATGAAATCCAACTCTATTTTCCCGACGATCTGCTCCAGCAGATTTGCAGAGAACTCCGCCAGGAGTGTCGTGGTAGCTTCGGATCATCGATCCGACGACTGGTGGGTCCGAAATCGAAGAGAGAAGGGAGAGGGAGACGTAGAGAGAGAGGAGAGAGAGAGCTCGGTGAAAAATGACAAAAATCCCGAGTTACCTTTATTTATAGTACCAGATTCGTCGACGAGACACGTCACTTCATCGACGAATCCTTCAATAAATTCGTCGACGAAGCCTTGTATTCGTCAACGAAATTCAGAGAAGCCCGAACCGTCTCTCGGTATTTTCTCATCAATGAAGCCCAGTGTTCATCGATGAAATCCTTTATACCTTCATCGACGAAACCCAGTGTTCGTCGACGAAACCTGGCAATTTCCTTAAATTTATTTTATTCTCCAAAATACGATGTCGTCAACGAAGTCTACGGCCTCCTTCTGTTTCTGTATCTATTTTCTCTCCCTTTTATATTAAAATGCTATTATTCTTCGGGTCACTACAACTTGTGAATGGGAATTGGGTCCAGGATATGGAGGACATGCTGGCAGTTCTTCCATGTACAGATGAGCTGAAAGTTTTATTTGCGACATTTAAGCTGACAGGAGAGGCAATGCGCTAGTGGAGATCAGCAAAATTGTTTGAGGAGTAGAGACCAAACCCCGTAGTGGTGACATAGAGCCGCTTCAGGGAGATCTTTTTTGATAGGAACTTTCCCACTACTGTTAGGAGTGTGAAGGCAGTGGAGTTTCTGCATCTGACGCAAGGACCACTGATAGAACAACAGTATGCGTCGAGATTTATCGAGCTGTCTCGGTTTGCTCGGCATTTGGTACCAGATGAGGAAAGGAAAGCGGGGAAGTTTAAGGAGGGTCTGAGGCAAAGTCTATTCGAGCAGGTTATAGTCTTTCGGGCTTAGACATTCGTAGAGGTGGTAGACAGAGCTGCAATGATTGAGGGTGGCCTTCAGAGAGACACTACAACACAAAGTTAAGGGAAGAGGCCCGCACCTTCATATGTTCACGCAGGGTCTAACCGAGGGCATTGAAGGAGGCAGGATTGTAGAGGTGGACGGAGACATATAGTGAGAGATCGGACTATACAGGGCAGTTAGATGCCCCCTCTTTGTCTTATTTGCTACAGGAGACATTCGAGAGAATTTTGGGTTAGGGTGGTGATATGTTATCGGTATTATCAGCCTAAGCATATAGCGAGGGATTGCCGTGCACCACTAGTTGTCGCACCTGTTCCTAGACCATACCAAGGAGGTCATCAGGCACCTCGAGGTGAACAGCAAAGGAATATCGCCCCAGCACGAGTCTACGCGCTGACACCGAGGGATGCAAAGGCAACAAGAGATGTTGTGATAGGTACAGTTTCAATTCTATCATTTATAGCTACTGTTTTATTTGATTCAGGGGCAACGCATTCTTTTATCACTTTGGAGTTTGTTAAAATTTTATGGGTTAGAAACACAGCATTTTGGTGTCATTTTGTCAGTGGCTACGCCGGCAAGGGATGTGGGGATATGTGATAAAGTACTTAGTAATTATCTGGTATGCATTTAGGGGAAGATTTTATTGGCTGATTTGGTGGTCTTGGATATCCATGGGTCTAAGATGATACTAGGGATGGACTGGCTAGCTGCTCACTACGCCAGTATAGATTGTCATCAAAAGAAGGTAGTGTTCAGACCTCCAGGGGAATAGGAGTACAAGTTTGTGGGGTCTTGTGTGCGTAGCCCACGACAATTGTTATCCAACATTTAGGCAAGGTGATTGCTGCTAGAGGGTTATCAGGGTTAAGTGGCCTGTGTAAATGCTGTATTAAAAGGAGAATTGAGGATAAAGGATATCCCTATAGTGAGGGATTTTCCTAATGTTTTTCCCAAGGATTTTACGGGACTACCTCCTGATCATGTGCAATGCCCTGAACCCCAAAACCTGGTTTAGTGCGTTATATCTGATTAACCGTGTCTTGTGGCGCCTCGAACCCTCCTTATGGGACCCAGGTGCCACGTCATTCAATTTCTTGTACCTGTTATTCCATTTATAATTACGCAGCGGAAAACATAACTATAGTCCTCAATCAATATAATTCCATAACTACAATCCTCAATCAGTATAATACCAAAGTTTTCTATGTCTATTTACATTCCAACATAAATCACACGTCCACCTATATCCACATATATATATAACACTCCAAAAATAGAAACCACAACTTCCAGTATTCACAATCATTTATTTCTCAGAAGACTTAAAACATTAAACATAAATTTGTACAACCCAAAAGTATCATCAAGTTTATACCCTTTTCCTTTCTATAACAAAAAATGCTATAATAATCCCGAGCTCTCTAAGCTCGATCTCATGGAGGTCCTGAAAAGGGATAAATTTGTATTCGGGTGAGACACATCTTAGTAAGGGAATAAACAATATATTAAATCAACGTGTGGCCAACATGAGATTATAATCAATATAATATTCAACATTTGCAGATATTTAACATAATTTCTGAAATCATTTTCTAAACCTAATCAATCACATGCAAGATATTTTACCCACGAGAAAAACCCTAGGATAGGGGTGATTACCTGCCCATCCAAGTAGCACCCCTTTGCTCTGATACTTTAGGCAACCAAAGGTCACAACTAAAGCATACCAGGGCACTCACCTTACTCAGTAAGCCCTCAGGTGAAGAAGTAATCTCGTACTCACATAGTTCATCCAAAGGTTTACTAGCGAAGGCTCTCGATAATAGGGAAATCTACCAGCTCATACAAGTAGTTTCCCTCTGCCTAGTATGTTATGCAGCCTATTGCTACATATGATACTAACTAGGGCATTTGCCTTTCTCTGCAAGTTCTTGGGCGAAGAGTTTGCCTCGCCCAATATGTAACATGTTCTACATGCATAAATAATGATACTACCATAATACATTATTTTGTCTATCATTATTTTGTATTTCTCATCTGTTCATGTTCTCAGCTTTGACATTTCATAACATTTTACTTTATGTGGCTCTTCCCATTTCATATTGTTCACATTTCACATTTCATTTTCATTTCATTATATACCCAGCATCCTTCAGCTAATTTTTTGTTAGTCCCAGCATCTTTCAGTTGTTTTTGTGTTAGTCCCAACATCTTTAAGCTACTTTTGTGTTAGTCCCAGCATCTTTCAACTATTTTGGTTCCATGGTTGCATTAACACTCACATGCAGCATATTTCAAATAACATTTTCATTTCAGTTCATTTCCTGTATATCCTGTATCTCATACGTATAACATAATTCCACATAGAATTCTATTTTACTCATGCCACACTATTTAGCAGTAAAATTCATATATATATTTCCTGTAAAATAAACTAACCTACATTTAACATTTATATACTGAAAATATACCTTTCCTTTTTACATAGTTATCCTGAAAATATCATTCATTTACATCAGTTCATTTTCACATATATGTATCTAAATAAACAGCCCTAGACTCATAAAACGTAATTTAAATGGTTAGCATTTTAAACCTATACAAAAACATATACTAGAATATTCATAACATATTTCATTTTCCAATTAATTCATAAAAGTCTGGTTTAATATATTTTTCCCCTTACCTGCTTTCTTAAACTACGCCAGCAGGAATCCCCAAAAGATGCCTGTGACGCTCACCCAAATTCTGGTTCAAAAACCCTAATTAATTAAATAAACCCCAAATAACATACTATTTCTACATTTTCTTAGCCTATAAACCTCAAATAAACCTTCAAAAACCCAAAACTGAGAATTTTAACCCTTACCTCAACTTAGAAGTGTTTCTCGAAAAGCCAGTTTAGAAAACTGCTCCGTTAGATGTGTAAAGAATCTTTCCTAGAACACCGAAACAGTCTCCGATTGTCGATTCAAACCGAATTTAGGCCGAATTCTTAAAGAGAAGGGAGAGGAAATGTCTAAAGAGAGAAAAGAACGGAGAAAATGAGTTTTCTTCGCGTGGAAGCTTCCTTGATTCTATTTATACAACACCAAAACAGTCTCCGATTGTTGATTCAAACTGAATTCAGGCCGAATTCTTAAAAAGAAGGGAGAGAAAACGTCTAAAGAGAGAAAAGAACGGAGAAAATGAGTTTTCTTTGTGTGGAAGCTTCCTTGATTCTATTTATGCTTGATTTTGCCACATGGCCTCTTGGACGAGTAGACAGAATTCGTCGACGAGTCACTGAAGGAACCTTATCGACAAGGAGATTCATTCGTCGACAAGTCTTAAAATCTGAAATTTGCTCATTCGGGATCTTCTCGTCGACAAAGAACTAAACTTTGTCGACAATCTTTAGTAGAGCACTCATCGACGAAGACATGAAACTCATCGACGAGGTCTGCTATTCCCTTTTCTTAATATTTTCCCTTTTTTACCTTATTCTTTATTTATCTATTCCATTTATCATTTTCCTAATTATTTAACCATTAAAATTTTTTAGGTCGTTACATCATGAGGTAGAGTTTTCTATTGATCTAGTACTAGGGATGGCGCCGATTTCGAAAGCGCCGTACAAAATGGCACCGGCAGAATTAAAAGAATTGAAATACCAGTTGCAAGAATTGTTAGACAGGAGATTTATTCAGCTCAGTGTGTCACCCTGGGGAGCGCCGGTATTATTTGTGAAAAAGAAAAATGGGTCGATGAGAATGTGCATCGACTACCGAGAAATTAACAAATTGGCTATCAAAATAAATACCAACTTCACCGCATTGATGATTTGTTTGATCAGCTACAGGACACAGATTTTCTCGAAGATAGATTTATAGTCTAGGTATCATCAGGTAAAGGTCAGAACAGAGGATGTTTCAAAGACGGCATTCAGGACTCGGTATGGGCACTATGAATTCTTAGTTATGTCGTTTGGATTGACAAATGCTCCGGCAGTGTTTATGGATTTGATGAACCGGGTATTTCACTAGTATCTAGATCAGTTTGTGGTAGTATTTATCGATGATATACCGGTGTATACAAAGAGCCCAGAGAAGCATGAGAAACATTTGAGAATAGTACTTTAGGTTCTAAGGGAAAGGAAATTGTTTGCGAAATTCAAGAAGTGCAAGTTCTAGCTAGAGCAAGTTATCTTCCTTAGACATGTGATCTCTAGGGGTGGTATCTCAGTAGAACCGAGTAAGATAGAGGCGGTAGTAGATTGGGTACGACCGAAGAATGTGCAGGAAATCATAAGTTTCCTAAGATTGGCTGGATACTACCATATGTTGGTGATGGTTTTTCTAAATTATCAGGTTCATTGACTAGATTGACCAAGAAAGGGGTGAAATTTGAGTGGTCTGATGAATGTGACCCAAGTTGTAAAGACCCAAAAAATTAAAATGATTAAAATAATTAGGAAAAAGATAGATAAAATAATAAATAAAGTTAATTAATTATTTAATTAAAATTATTAATCAATTAATTAGTTAAATATTATTAAATTGACGTATTAAATAAATAAATAAAAAGAAATAGTATGAAAGAATTAAAAATAATAATAATTGAAATAAGATATATATATATATATATATATAATATGTATAAGTTTAAGTTTTATATATATATATATATATATATATATATATATATATAAGTTAACATCCTGAAGCTTTTGCTTCAGGAAGAGTCTGGTTTGTTTTTTTTTACAGAAGAAGGTTCACGCCCCCCTGGAATCCCTCCTGCGCCACAGCGCGTCCATCTCCGTCTCTCTCTCTCTCTCTTAATTTCTTGACGAGTTTGTGGTGAATCGGGAAACGAAAGGTGTCGTGGGATTCTTGGTTCCGTTGCTGACATTTCTACTGAAGCAGATTTGTCACGGGAACGGCTTAAGCACTGCTCTTGGGGAAACATAACTTTTTCCCATTTTTCCAATTTCTCTTTAAATATGCTATTAAATCGATGATCGGGCACCACCACGCGGTCTTAGTCGTGATTGTCGTCATTTTGACATAGATAAACTTTCAATTGGGGTTTCCTAGGCCCCACCCCAAAGCGATAGTGGGATTTGAAAATTTTGACAAATTAGTTAAATTTGCGGGTATAACTTAAATTCAGAAACTATGGCCCTAGAAAATATTTAAATAGTATTTTATTGAGGAATAATTTAAATGGAATTAGGAATTTTGAATAAAAGTCCAGGTGAGCACCGCGGGCATCTGTATGGGATTCCTGTCGGTGTAGTTTGAGAATTCACGTAAGGGAAAAAAATATATATTAAACCAGAATTTTTATGAATTTAATGGAAAATAAATTATGTTATATATACGCGTATATGTTTCGATTTGGATTTAAAATGTCAATCCTTTAAATTATGCTTTCAAAGCCTAGGGTTGTTTTATTAATACTTATATGCGAAATTGAATTAATGAAAGTGGGAAATGTTTTTCAGCATAATTATGTAAGAAATTAAAGGTATTTTCTAATTTTTGAATGTTAAATATGGGTTGGCCTATTTTACAGGAATATGTATGAATTTTACCGTTAAATTGTGTGGCATGAGATTCCGTGCATATATATATATATATATATATATATTAAATGTATGAGATGTGGGTTAAATAAGTAAAATACTATGAATAAAATATGATATGGATTACGTTGCTTGTGTATGTTAAATGCAACCATGTAAATGTAAGACAGCTGAAAGACAGTCATGTTAGCAGATTCTAGCGCATTTCTATGTGGACTAATTGTAGCAAATTCTAACGCATTTCTATGTGGACTAACTGATGATGGCTAAAGACTAGCTATGGTAAGGAATGAAATGAAAATGTTATGCAATGAAATGACAATGGAATGACAATGCAATGAAATGAAATGTGAAATGTGAATGATACAAATGGGAAAGAGTCACTTAAAGTCAAATGCAATGCAATGTTAAGTTATGAATATGAATATATGTGTATGATTGAATAATGATAGAAAGAATGATGTATTATGATATTAGAAGTATGTATGTACGTAGAACATGTTACAATTGGGCAAGGCGTACATTTCACCTGAGGGCTTGCTGAGTAAGGCGAGAGCACTAGTTGTTACAGATGTGGTAGTAACCACATAACGTACTAGGGCAGAGGGAACCCACTTGTATGGGCGGGTAGATCTCCCTATCCTTAGGGCCTTTGCCAGTAAACTATTGTTGAACTATGGGAGTACGAGATTAATCTAATACTTGAGGGCTTACTGAGTAAGGTGAGTGCTATGGTATGTTTTAATTGTGACCTTAGGTTTACCTAAGTATTAGAGTAAAGGGGTGCTACTTGTATGGGCGGGTAATCACTCCTATCCTTGGGTAATCTCGTGGGTAAATCTCTATATGTGATTGTTTAGGTTCAGAAAATGGTTTTAAAATGTTATGATAATGATTTGCAAATGTATTTAAAATGATATCTATATACCTCATGTTAGCCACACACTGTTTTAATATGTATGTTTCTTCCCTTCCTGAGATATGTCTCACCCGAATATGAATTTATCTTTTTCAGGACCTCCACGAGATCGAGCTTAGAGAGCTCGAACTGTTATAGCACTTTTGAGAAAAAGGGGTATAATCTTTGATAATATTTTGGGATGTAAATATTTTATGTTTCATGTTTTATGTTTTAAGTCTTCTGAGAAGCGGATGGTTATGAAATATACTGGTGTTTGTGAATACTGGAAGTGTAGGTTATGTTTTAGAGATATGAATATATGGAAATGTAGGTGATGGTTGGATTTTATGGATTTATAGGTAGAAAATAGAACACTCTGGTATTACAGTATTATGGTATATATTGTATGGAGATTATCTTTATGTTTTTCGCTGCGTATATATGGAATTATGGAATGTCAGGATTTTATCAGGTATAATGTGCTGGACCCAGGTTTATGGGTTCGGGGCATTACATTATGGTATCAGAGCAATGATTTTGGGATTTTGAAAATTTAGGGATGATTTATTCCAGAGTATAGGAATGAGTTATGATGAAAAATAGGAGATGGGTAGGTTAGGCATTGAGAAGTAGGTATGGTGCAGGGAAGTATAGGATTTTGTCTTATAGCTTGGGGGCAGAAATCCCTTGGCGGATTTCTGTGATTTTCTGATTCAGTCGACGGTTTTAGAAAACCACGATAAATCTATCGACGGTGATGTTTCCTAGTAGTGAGATTGGTCCTTATGTGGGGATTTTGGATTTTATTGGATTTAATTTAATGATTATGTTGTTTGAAATTATGATATAAAATTCTTATCTCTTCCCTATCCTTTTTCAGGATGGATTCTAGAGATGAAAATGTAGGGGTTGAAGAAAGGGAAGGTTCTGATACTTCCAGTGAAGAGGACATAGATAACTCTAAGGTGCTGCGGGGTATAGTTCGCTAGGTTAGGGTAGAGATGAAGAAGGAACCTAAAGAATAGAACTGTCCACCTGTAGGTTAGGGCTACAGTATTAAAGAGTTTATGAGGATGAACCCTCCAGCTTTTACAAGAGTACCTGATCCAGTGGCTGCGGAGAAATGGGTACAGGAAATAAAGGAGATCATGACTGTACTCGATTGCACGGACGAGCAGAAGATTCGTTATGCCGCCTTCAAGATGACTGGCGAAGCGAAGCGTTGGTGGCTTTTGCGAAGCTGCTAGAGGATTAGAGAGTAATAAGGATAACTCTTATCTGGAAGAGATTCAAGAAGCTGTTCTTTGACAGGTATTTTCCTTCATCTGTCAGAGAGGAAAAGATTGAGGAATTTACTAATCTGACCCAGGGGGATATGACAGTTGTGGAGTATGCAACAAAATTTGTGGAACTGTCACGTTTTGCTCCATTTATGATCCCAAATGAAGCAAGGAAGGCCAGAAAATTTGAGAAAAGCCTAAGACACAGAATCTTCGAGCTGGTGGTCGGGTTTCAGGTTCAGAATTTTTCAGAGTTAGTTTATAAGACTTTGGTGCTGGAAAAAGAGTATTCAGGCCAGCACTGAGTCTGTAAAGCAGAAAAAGAGACCTGCACCATCTGGTTTTCAGTTTGAGGCCAGTCAGGGACTAGGGAAGAAAGGGAAGGAAACGGTAGGCTCTGTATGTCCGAAGTGTAATAAGAGACATAGGGGCGAATGCTGGTTTGGCACTCCGAATTGCTTCAGGTGCAGTAAGTTAGAGCATATCAGGAAAGATTGTCGAGAACCACTACCTATGGTATCTGCTCAGAATCAGGATTAGGGAAGACAGCAGGTACCTCTTGGAAGGGGTGCTCCACCCCGGCTTTATACACTTCAAGCAGAGGAGGATGCTATCAGGGATGTAGGTATGAGATTATATTTAAGATAATGATTGAATGATTAATATGATGATATGCATGTTAAGTTCTTATCATGGTAGTTAGCAAATGAATTTAAGTAATATAAAAGGATGATTAGTTAGTAAAATTTCGAGGATGAAATTTCTTAAGGAGGGGAGAATGTAAAGACCCGAAAAATTAAAATGATTAAAATAATTAGGAAAAAAATAGATAAAATAATAAATAAAGTTAATTAATTAATTAAAATTATTAATCAATTAATTAGTTAAATATTATTAAATTGATGTATTAAATAAATAAATAAAAAGAAATAGTATGAAAGAATTAAAAAATAATAATTGAAATAATATATATATATATATATATGTATAATATGTATAAGTTTAAGTTTAATATACATATATATATAAGTTAACTTCCTGAAGCTTTTGCTTCAGGAAGAGTCTGGTTTGTTTTTTTTTACAAAGGAAGGTTCACGCGCCCCCCCTGGAATCCCTCCTGCGCTGCGACACCTCTGTCTCTGTCTCTCTCTCTCTCTCTCTCTCAATTTCTTGGCGAATTTGCGACAGATCGGGAAACAGAAGGTGCTGTTGGATTCCTGGTTCCACTGCCAACATTTCTAATGAAGCAGATTTGTCATGGGAACGGCTTAGGCATTGCTCCTGGGGAAAGGTAACTTTTCCTTATTTTTCCAATTTTTCTTTAAATATGATGTTAAATCGACGATCGGGCACCACCACGCGATCCTAGTCGCGATTGTCGTCATTTTGACGTAGATAAACTTTCAATTGGGGTTTCCTTGGCCCCACTCCAAAGCGGAAGTGGGATTTGGAAAATTTGGAAAATTGGTTAAATTTTTGGGTATAACTTAAATTTAGAAACTATGGCCCTATAAAATATTTAAATAGTATTTTATTTAAGAATAATTTAAATGGAGTTAGGATTTTTGAATCAGGGTCCAGGTGAGCGCCGCGGGCATCTGCGTGGGATTCCTGTCGGTGTAGTTTGAGAATTCACGTAAGGGAAAAAAATATATATTAAACTAGAATTTTTATGAATTTAATGGAAAATAAATTATGTTATATATACGTGTATATGTTTTGGTTTGGGTTTAAAATGCCAATCCTTTAAATTATGCTTTTCTGAGCCTAGGGTTGTTTTATTATATACTTATATGCGAAATTGAACTAATGAAAGTGGGAAATATTTTTCAAAATAATTATGTAAGAAATTAAAGGTATTTTCTAATTTATGAATGTTAAATATGGGTTGGCCTATTTTACAGGAATATGTATGAATTTTACTACTAAATTGTGTGACATGAGATTCTTTGCATATATATATATGTTAAATGTATAAGATGCGGGTTAAATAAGTAAAATCCTATGAATAAAATATGATATGGATTACGTTGCTTGTGTATGTTAGATGCAACCATGTAAATGTAAGATAGCTGAAAGACAGTCATGTTAACAGATTCTAGCGCATTTCTATGTGAACTAACTGATGATAGCTAAAGACCAGCTACAGTACGAAGGAATGAAATGAAAATGTTATGCAATGAAATGACAATGCAATGACAATGTAATGAAATGAAATATGAAATATGAATGATACAAATGGGAAAGAGTCACTTAAAGTGAAATGCAATGCAATGTTAAGCTATGAATATGAATATATATGTATGATTGAATAATGATAGAAAGAATGATGTATTATGATATTAGAAGTATGTATGTACGTAGAACATGTTATGATAGGGCAAGGCATACCTTTTGCCTGAGGGCTTGCTAAGTAAGGCGAATGCACTAGTAGCTACAGATATGGCAGTAGCCACATAACGTATTAGGGCAGAGGGAACCTACTTGTATGGGCGGATAGATTTTCCTATCCTTAAGACCTTTGCCTGTAAATTATTGTTGAACTGTGGGAGTATGAGATTAATCTAACACTTAAGGGCTTACTGTGCTCTGGTATGTTTTAATTGTGAGCCTAGGGTTACCCAAGTATTAGAGCATAGGGGTGCTATTTGTATGGGTGGGTAATCACCCCTATCCTTGGGTAATCTCGTGGGTAAATCTCTGCATGTGATTGTTTAGGTTCAGAAAATGATTTTAAAAATGTTATGATAATGATTTGCAAATGTATTTAAAATGATATCTATATACCTCATGTTAGCCACACGCTGTTTTAATATGTATGTTTCTTCCCTCACTGAGATGTGTCTCACCCGAATACAAATTTATCTTTTTCAAGACCTCCACGAGATCAAGCTTAGAGAGCTCGAACTGTTATAGCACTTTTGAGAAAAAGGGTATAATCTTTGATAATATTTTGGGATGTAAATATTTTATGTTTCATGTTTTACGTTTTAAGTCTTCTAAGAAACGGATGGTTGTGAAATATACTGGTGTTTGTGAATACTGGAAGTGTAGGTTATGTTTTGGAGATATGAATATATGGAAATGCAGGTGATGGTTGGATTTTATGGATTTATAGGTAGAAAATAGAACACTCTGGTATTACGGTATTATGGTATATATTGTATGGAGATTATATTTATGTTTTCCGCTATGTATGTATAGAATTATGGAATGTCAGGATTTTATTAGGTATAACACGCCGAAGCCGGGTTTATGGGTTCAGCGCGTTACAAAAGCTTCCAGGAGCTTAAGCAGCGGCTCATCACTGCACCTATGTTGACGATTCCTTCAGGTAAAGAGGGTTTCATGATTTACAGTGATGCATTGCATAAAGGGCTTGGTTGTGTTCTTTTGCAGCAGGGGAGAGTTATAGCATTTGCCTCACGATAGTTGAAAGAATATGAGAAGAATTACCCTACCCATGATCTGAAATTAACAGTGGTGGTATACGCACTAAATATTTGGAGACATTATCTCTATGGGGGTAGATGTGAAATTTTCGCTCATCATAAAAGCCTGAATACTTTTTCATGTAGAAAGAATTGAACATAAGGCAGAGAAGATGATTGGAGTTGATAAAAGATTACGACTGCACCATCAGTTACCACCTAGGAAAGGCTAATGTAGTGGCTGATGCCTTGAGCCGAAAATCAGTGGGTGCTTCAGTGTCTACAGTAGTGATACAACATTCAGTTCAGATGGATCTGGAGAGACTGAGGATAGAACTCATAAAGGGTGATCACCGGGCATTGATTGCCAATCTGGTGTTGCAACCAACTCTACAAGAAAGAATTAAAGCAGCACAGAGGAGTGATGTAGACTTGATAGAACTTGTAGAGAAAGTACAGGATGGTCTAGAGGAGGATTTTAGTATCTTAGATGATGGGGCCTTGAGGTTCCGTACTAGGTTATGTGTTCATGCCGATCCTTAGATTAAGAAAGTGATTCTGGAGGAAGCACAATGATCCTTATATACGTTACATCCTGGTAGCACTAAAATGTAGAAGAATCTTTTGGAATCTTTTGATGGAGCGGAATGAAAAGAGAGATTGCTGAATTTGTAGCACAGTGTTTAATATGCCAGCAAGTGAAAGCCGAGCATCAGAGATTGTTGACCTTATTAGCCATGCCCGGTTTTGATTATGACAAGTACTCATTATATCTAATGAGTGTTTGAGTTTTTGTGCAGGAACTAAGACTGTTAAGATCAAGATGTGCACAAAGCAAGCAAAGCCTGAAGACCAATTTATAATTCAGTATTGTAATATATTTAATTGGTCTGTAATAGTAAGTAGGTATTTGGTTTGTAATAAGCTCAAACAAACCATAAATGAGAAAGGACCTTAGAAAGACCTTAGGGTGTACCCTTCGGTTCGACTGACACCGGACTTTTTCAGTGTCTTCAAATTGGACCTCAAGTTACCCTAGGACACACACATTTACACATATATTTGTTAGACACTTCATTAAGGTTTGTATGCTTCAAGATTGGACCGAAATGCACACATGGTGCACTTTCTGTCGACCAGCACAGTCAGTTCATTTTGGCCTGGTCGATCGAAACCAAGCCTAGGTCAACAGTTGACCAAGGCCCTGGTCGACCGAACCAAGTAGTTCAAAAGGCCCTGGTCAACCGAAACCCCCTGGGGTCAAAATTTGGACCATCTGGTCGACCGACCCTTTTTGTACTCCAACTACCTGGTCGACCGGAGGGTCCTCGGGAGAAATCCCAGCTGTCTGGTCGATCGAACCAGGTAGTTCAAAATGTCTTGGTCAACCAAACCAGGTAGTTCAAACTTGGTCGACTGAACCTCGGAAAGTTGAGAAATCGCCCTCTCCTGGTCGACCGAGCCCTTAGTTCAATATTCCCCTAGTCGACTGAACCATATGAGATCTGGTCGACCGAAACATTTTTGGTTGACCATACCTCTCGGGTTGCCCTGATTTCTTACCGTAGCTAATATTTTTGAAACAGGGTTAAAATGCTTTAAACATCATTAAACTTTCCTAATAATACCCAATAGGTCCCCAACGGTCATATTTTCTCCCATGTCTATATATATGAGTTCATTTGAGAAAATTAAGATGGATTAGCCACTTTGATTAGGGAAGAATTCTCTAAAAAATAAAAACCCTATACTACTCATTCTCTTACTCAAATCACTCATACTTGCCGTCTATTATTGCCTACATCATTTGTAAGTTGATTGAGTGTTTTTCTTAAATAGGTTTGTTCTCCTTGTGCTACTTGTTTGACACAATTTTCTTGAAAGCCAAACCTAAGGATTCTTAGGGGGCTTTTGCTAATAAGCCTATCCTAATAAGACTTTGTTTGATCTTCTAAGCTTGCACCTTTATTGCAAGATCTTGAGAAGATTGTATTTGTTTTTGGTTGCGAAAACTTTTCAAACACTTCCAAATATCTATTGCACTTTTATCTTGTAAAATATTTGAAGAGATATTTGTTTGTGTGATAGTGGTATTTGTTGCAATATTCTTTCACTTAAATATTATTTGCTGAATACAAAGATTACACATCTTTTGCAAACCAAGCATATACATCATTTAATACCAACATGCTTGAGATATCTTGCTGATTAAAATACTAGAGACTTGACATCTTTGTGTGAACTTATTTGTTGAATGTCTTGTGATACAAAGATTGCTTGTTTGACACTCTCACATATGCATTACACTGATAGAAAATACCTTTTTTGAGTTGAACCATTTAGATCACATTGAGCTTACATATTGAATCATATTGTGGTGTATGTTATTGCGCGCATTTGGGTACATATCTGCTTTACACAAAAGCACAATCATTGTACCATCTGATTATATACACATTTGTTGTATATCCAGGCACGGGCCTGAAGAGGGAGACTAGCCCTGGAATAGTCCCGAATTGGCTTAGACCCGGTTAGGAAAGTTAGGTGCGTCATCCTGTTAAGGCATGTAGGTTGAGGTCAGCCCCGCTAATTGACCTAGTTAAGGTTGAGGTTAGTCTTGTGTTAATTTGACTTGGTTGTAAATGGTGCCGCTCCACCCTTAAATGAGCTATTAGGGGAATCCTTTGGCTTGCGAGCTAGAGGCGGGGATGTAGGCACAGTTGGACAAACCCCGATAACATATCGTGTGTTCATTTACATTTCCACACTTTATATTTACCATACGTATATATTATTGTGTGAATGATGCGTTTGATTTAATTTCCACATCATTGTTATCTCGCATTCGGAAATTGCACAGACAAGTCTCTAGGTTGTGTATATACTGTTGTTGAATAGATTAATCTAGGAGAAAAAGTTTTAAATTCCAATTCACCCCCCCCCCTCTTGGGAATACACCAATTCTAACAGAGACTGGCGGGGTCATTGTAGTCGCTATATATTCCTGAGTGGAAGTAAGAGCATAAAGCAATGGATTTTGTCACAGGGTTACTATTGGCACTGCATGGGCAGGATGCCATTTGGGTAGTAGTAGATCGACTTACGAAGACTGCCTATTTTCTACCTATTAGAGTTAACTACTCCTTAAACAAATTGGCAGAGTTATACATTTAGGATATAGTGAGAATGCATGGCGTGCCAGTGTCCATAGTTTTAGACCGAGACCCATGGTTCACATCCCGTTTTTGGAGGAGTTTGTAGGAAACCATGGGTTCTCAGTTGTCATTCAGCACAACATTTCATCCTTAGATAGATGGACAAACGGAGAGAATGATACTGATAATAGAGGATATGCCGCGTGCATGTGTGTTGGACTTTGGAGGCAGTTGATTACAGTCTATTCCACTGGTTGAGTTTGCATATAATAATAGCTATCATGCCAACATTAGGATGACACCATTTGAGGCATTGTATGGTAGGAAATACTGATCCCCATTGTGTTGGGATGAGATTGGGGAGAGACAAATATTGGGGCCCAAAGCTGATACAATAGACTCAGGATAAAGTCAAACTCATCAAGGACAGGATCATAACAGTGCAGAGTTGGCAGAAAAGTTATATAGATACTCATTGACGAGAGTTAGAGTTTGACGTTGGAGATCACGTATTTTTTAGGGTGGCATGGTTAAAAGGAGTTATGAGATTTGGGAGGAAGGGTAAACTGAGTCCTAAGTATATTGGACCATTCGAGATTCTTGAAAAAGTGGGTCCAATTACCTACAGGCTGGCGCTACCACCAATTTTATCGAGAATTCACGACTTATTTCACGTATCTGTGCTGAGGAAATACGACCCCGATCCCTCTCATGTGATCAAATATGAGGCACTGGAGCTTAGTGATGTCTTATTTTATGAAGAAGCGCCAGTGCAGATTTTGGATTGGAAAAAACATGAGCTGCGTACGAAAAGCATACCACTGGTAAAAGTTTTGTGGTGCAACCATGCAGTAGAGGAAGCTTCTTGGGAATTAGAGGAGCAGATGTGCCAGAGATACCCACAGCTATTCAGTGGGAATCAGGGTTAAGGTAGGTATTTTGATTTGTATAGTGTAGGATAATTAGAGTTTTGGTTTTGATAAGAATGGTTTTGGGGTGAATTTTCTTTCAATAGTTGTAAACTCTCATAACCCCCTATGTAACCACGGTATTCCTCCGCCATTAGCGAGGGTAATTAATAAAATGGTGGTGTTGTTCTTTTAGAATGGAAATGTGATAAATGGCAAATTTTGAGGATGAAATTTTTATAAAAATGGGAGAATGTAGAGACTTGGGAAAATAAAATAATAAAAGAAATTGGGAAAAAGGGATTTTTGGCTAAGGAAGGGGAAAACTGGTGACGGTTTTCTAAGGGAGGAAGAAAATCAATGACGATTTTGGGGTTTTACCGTGGCTCAGTAAAGGGTAAACGATAATTTATGGGCCGATTAAATAGAAAACTGGCAACGGTTTTCTGAGGGTCAGAGAAAATCGGCGACGGTTTCTCTGCAGTGAGTCCTATATGGGATCCCGCAAGACATCTTCCTTTAACAAAATAAATGTTCTCTCTTTCTCTTCTTAAACCCTATGAAACTCCTCACTCTCTCTCTATGATTTCGGCTTCATTTTAGCTCGAATTGACAATTAGGAACCACCATGGGATTCCTGGGAAGATTGTACACGGAACAAATTTTTAAGTTGGGGTTCCGAGGCACCATCCCAAAACTAGGGTAAGTGGTGTATTTCAGGGTTTTTTTAAGTTAATTTGGAGTATATGAAATGTAGGAGGTGTTAAATGGAAGTTATTCTGAGAGTTGTGTTGAATAATTTGGGGAAAATGTGTATTGCAGGTTTTTGGGCTACGAACACCGAAGGGCGTAGAAAATTGGGTGTTAAGTGGAATCTCAGTAACTTAGGAAAGGGGAATAAATTATATTAGACTTTTTTTGAAAATTATGGGTTGAGAAATATGTGAAAATAGTGTTATGTTATTATATCTAAAATTTATTATGATATAAATTTCAGATGAAATTTGTGTGGCATATGATTTGTATTGAAATATATTTGAAATTGAGTTGAATGATGTGCACTGAGAATATGAGATTATGAGATGTGAAATAATATATGGAATTTGAAATGTGGAAAAATGATGAAAATGAAATACACCGGAATATGTATTTTTTGAGAAATGATGAAACGTGAAATATGGAAATGTGTATTGAGAAACACTGAATTATGAGAAATGAAATATGTATATGTTATTGTGAGGTGAAATAAATTTTAAACTGATGAAACATTATTGAAATAATGAAATGTGCTGAGAATACTGAAAATGTGGACATTGCAATGATAATACTGCAATGAGAATAATGATATGTGAATACTAGTATGAAAATATGGAATGTGAATATGTGAAATGAAAATATTGTTATGTTAATTCTGTAATATGAAAATGAGAAATGTGAATATGAGAAATATGATTATGAGAAATGTGAATATGTGAAATGTAAATATTGTAATGCAAAATTCTGCAATATGGATACTAAATGGTGAGAATTGAAATGTGAAATTCTGAAATATGAATACAGACATGTGATTGATGAAATGTCAATACCACATAATGATTGTTGGTATATGGCAGTGATAACCTTGATGGATGGATATGGAAACCCTAATGATAGGTAGTGATATTGAGCACGGTACCGTTACTAGTGGAGCTAGTGCAACCACACGAGCTCGTGGAACGTGTGGTGTGACAGTCGACTGAACTGTATAGTAGAGTTGTTGTGCCCTCTGAGTCTAGATCATGGCTATTGGCTGGCCAGTTGTACTACAGATACGAGATATATAATGCTATTTGACCTAACTGGGTCGGCCAACCGCGATTAGGTCTAGCCTTCGAGCCACACAACCCTATTCATAGGGGGAAGCATGACATGGAGAGATATCCTTAAAGCTGCCATGAGTACAGACACAGATGTATTGGTAATTGGGGACACTCATGAGCTAGATATGGAAATGAAATGAAAGTGGAAATGAAACGAAAATGGAAATGTAATGAGAATGGAAATGAGAAATGAACAGCATGAGTTAATAAATAATTAACGCGAAGTTAAACACACTATCTGGGGGCTTACTGAGTAAGGTGAGTGCTTTGATAAGTATCAATTGTAGCTAAACCCGATTTAATTGGGCTAAGAAACTTAATTTCTCTCTCTCTCTCTCTCTCTCTCTCTCTCTCTCTCTCTCTCTCTCTCTCTCTCTCAAACTCACGCCCTCACTTCTCTTTTCGATTTCTCGTCGTTTGTTGCTCGAATCGACGATCGGAAGCCGCCACGAGGATTTAGGGGCATTTCTCTACAAGTCTAGTGAAGTGGATTTTTGAACTAGACTTTCCAGGCACCACTCCAAAACCAAGATAAGTTGGGTCTTTTAGGGTTTTATTGTTAATTTGGAGTATATGAGGCTTTGGAAATGCTAAATGAGAAATATTTTGTGGGTTGAGTTGATTAATTTGGGGAAAATGTAATTTCAGAGTTTTGATCTTCAAACGCCGCAGGACGTGGATTTAGGGTTCCCAGTAAGCCAGGTAAGGGGATTATATTATGTCAGTTGTTTTGAATTATGGACCGATTTAATGGTAATGTAAATTTTTAGAAATTGTATATGTGTTTTCTGAATAAATTGGGTATATGAAAAGGACGGTTTTAACTGTTATATGTTTTGGGGAAAATTAATGTGATTAGTTTGAAATCTCCTATTTTCTATAAAATAAATAGTTTAAGTTAAATAAAACCCTAGAGATGCTCAGATCCTATTTTGAGCAATTTATGTCTTTTCCTGTCAGTTTATTTTATTTATGATCCATTAGATAAAAATTATGTGGCATAAAAACAGTTTTTAAATGGTATATATGAGCAAAATGTTTTTACTGATAATACACAATATGATATGGCAGTCAGGGGCCGAGATTTAATATGACGGCCAGGGGCCAAGAGTTATTAAATGACAAGATTTATATGAAATGAGATATAATACAGTTTTATTATGTAAATTGCCATATATGATTCTAGAGCCTTGTGGATATGAAATGTGATGTTATTAGCACAGTACCGTAGCTATATGTTGGTAGGGAGTGCAATCACACTGGGATGATAGTGTGATGATGGATAGACAATTGGTGACCTGAGCATAGTACTCCTCTGAGGAAAGTGCCGGGGGGGCCCATCCGATGCAGTTTTGGATGACCATAGGTAGGCACAATTGTACTTACTGCCTTTACTGACTCAACTATGGTCGTTCGGCCATATGTTGAGTCTAGTCTTCGGGCCGCACAACTCATCATGGGGGGAAGCATGTCGTATGAGAATGAGATATCGTGACGATGCTAATACAACAATCTAGGTTGTATCTTTTATGCATATATGGGCAAATTTACTATAAAAGGATTATTTTGAGCCAATAATTTATTATTAAGAAATTGTGTATTTTCATATATACAATGTAGTACAGTTTTAAATGCCATTTCATATACAGTTAAATAATTGAAGTTTTATATTTACACGAGAACTCATGCTAGTCACACACTAATAATAATATAATCTGTATTTTTAAGAAGTGTCTCACCCCATCATACAAATTATTTTTCAGGTCTACCAGGGAACCATATCTAGCTTACCTTGGGGCTGAGATTAGACTTCTGGGAGTGGTTATTAGAACTGGTAAGATACCGGATGTCTTATTTTGTTATTTTGGGATTGTAATATGTAGACAGATAATGGTATGTATGTATTTGGGAATAAATATAACTTTGGTAAAGTGTTTGGATGTTTTAGAAATCTTCCGTTATATGGTTTAATTTCAGTAATGACAGGTGCACCCGGAATTCCCTAGTTAGGGCAAGTTGCATTTATATATGCTACATATGGTATCAGAGAGAGTATTTATGTATTTTACTAGTACTCCGAGCCCACGCAATGGGTCAGGGCGCTACACCTTCAATTTCATATAATATCAAAAATCTTATTTATTAGTTTTTGCAAACATATTTTTAGAGCAAAAAACCCTAAGTTCTCCGGTTATTATTTGAAAAATAATTTTTGGGAGAAAATTTTATTAGGGTCACATCTTTGAGTATTTTATCATACACATCATTTCTCAAAGATTGAAAACATTGTTTTGAGAAAACACAATTTCTTTAATGAGCATATGTAGTGATCCTAAAAAAAAACTAAAAAAAAAAAGTATTTTTAAAATAAAATTAATTAAATGAAATTTAAATTAAAATTAAAATTTTACAAAATTAATTAATTAATTCAATAATTATTATTAATTAAATAATATAATATTATAATAAAATATATTATATAATATATGTTAAGTTATCTTGAATGATCAAGCCTTTCCTTTCCTTTCCTTTTTTTTCCATTCTGTGCACAGAGCCTGGCTCCTCTGTCTCCTCGTCTCCTCTCTCCCACTCTCCTCAATTTCGTCTCCAATATTCAGCCAATCGGAAATCCAGAAATACTGTTGGGCTCTGCTCATCGCCACCGACACTTCTACTGGAGCGGATTTGTCGTGGGAGCAGCGTAGGCATATCTCCTAGGGTAATGTCAATTTTCAAACTTATCTCAATTTTCTCTTAAACTATAAGCCCAATTAACAAATGAAAATTGTCAGGGGATTCGCGAGGAGATTCTCTACAATCTAGCAGAGCAAGTTTTTGAATTGGAGCTCCAAGGTACCAATCCTAAATCGGGGGTAAGTTTAACAATTTAGACTTTATTAGGTTATTTAGGGTATTTAGAGCTTAGGGGAATTTTAGGGAAAGTTACTCTAGGGATTGTGATGAGTAATGTAGTGAAATTTGAATTTCAGGGTTTCAAGGATTTTAAATGTCGTAAGGCATAAGTTGGGGTGTTAGTGGGCTTTTTAAGAATCAGGTAAGGGGATTAAGTTAAGTCAGTAATTTTTTGAAATTTGAATTAATTTATTTGTTATGTTTAAATTAATATATTTATTTATTTATTTATGTATTTGAGAATTTAAAGGTTATTTTGAAAACCAACCGTTTGAAATGGATTTTATAAACTTAGGATATATGATATGGTATTTTGAATAGAAACGAACAGTGGAAAGTTTGGTTGTTTGTATGGATATGTTAAAATGTGAAAAATTGTGTGGCAGATGATTTAATTTGTATGGATTATTGTATATTTGGATTTGGGGATTTTGAAATAATGAATTGTTTGTGAAATATTGAATTGTTTGAAAAATACTGGAATGGTTGTGAAAAATACAAGACTTTGATTTGACGGCCGAGGGCCGGGGTTTTGTTTAAATGGCTTTGAGCTAGGTTGTATTTTGTGGCGGGGGCCAGGTTTTGGAATAATAGGGAATATATGTGAATTAATGTTTTAAATGATATTTTCTATTATCTAAATTGCATGATATGCTTTAAGAACCCTAGAAACCAGTGTATTGTGAGCATGGTACTGTTGCTAGAGATTTGTTATATGGCCATGTGCGCCCACACCTGTGCTGAGAGGTGTATGGTGACCTTGTCCGATTTGCCTACGTGAGGTGAATGCACCCCCCTGGGTGAGGGCAATCGAACCAGCAGTTGGAGCTGTGTTGACTTGCGGAGTATGTTAGCGGAGAGTACAGATGACTATTGTTTGGGTGGATCCCCCAAGACATTAGTCCAGCCTTTGGGCCGCACAACCCGTGCCAAGGGGGAAGTAAATGGCGTGTTTGTCACATGGAGTGTCTTATATGCATATATGTTAATTTATGTGAATACGAATAATTAATAAGATAATTTCGAGGGCTTGCTGAGAAAGGTGAGTGCCCTAATAGCAGTAATAGTATTAGAGCAGAAGGAAGCTACTTGTATGGGCGGGTAATCTTCACTATCCTCGGCTAATTGTGTGTGTGAGTGTAAAATAAGAATGTTTTCATAAATGTGTTTACTTGTTTAGTGAACTGGTTATTTTTTATACACTAAATGCATGCTGGCCACACACTGACATTAACTTAATCTTTCCCTTACTGAGCTGTGCCTCACCCCTACTTTACAAACTATCTTTTTAGGTAATCCTAGAGATCGGGTCTAGCGGGCTAGAGGTATAAATTTATGTAGGTAGTGTGTAGATAGAGATTTTATTTTTGTTTAGTTTTATGGGATGTAATTATGTGAAAATGAATATATTTGTATATAAAGATAGTTAGAACTCTGGTAATGTACTTTGAGGATTTTGTATTTTATTTTCGCTGCATATATGTATTGTATATATGATGAACAAGGTATTAGGTATACAAATGTCACTAAAGTAGCACTCCGAGCCCACGTGGCGGGTTGGCATCGTTACAACATAACTCATATCTCATTAGAGAGTGCATATATTGAGCTTAAATGTGTATATTTCTACTTGTATGTTTCAGAAGTATTTTTATGTAAAAAAATATTTTCATGTATTGGTTTGATTCATCCCGTAAATTGAACTAGGGAGTCTTAGTCCCATAAGTGAGACCGGTTGAAACCTGTTAATTGAACTAGGGAGTCTCCGCCCTGTAAGGGAGATAAGTTAGGCTTAGCCTTGTAATTGAGCTGAGATTTACCTTATCCCATAAGGAAATGTTGTAACGGCTTCTACTCCGCCTGTTTAAGTGAGTAGGGATAGTGAAATTCTTGGGGGGTATGCCCAAGACGGGGACGTAGGCAATATTGGCTGAACCTCGTTAACAAATATGTGTCTCATTCTCTCTCTCTCTCTCTCTATCTTATTTAAATTCCTACACTTTAATTTCAGCATGTGTATGAATGTTTATATAATGTCATAATTATTTGCATACACACATTTAATTTAAATAAGATATACTACACGTGTATGTTTACTTTCATTGTTAAAATTATTTTATATACTCGCGTGTACATTGAATGAGATATGATATGTGATAAATCGACATAAATGCTTAATTTAGCTAAAAAGTTTTTAATATCCAATTCACCTCCCCTCTTGGGATTACACCAATTCCAACAAAAATATATTGCTTTGGTTGTTGTTTTATCATATTATTATTTTATATAAAATAGGAAATTATGTTATAATATCCTAATATATGAGATTATATTTACATTTAATGATTTACATATTAAAATACAATAGCTATAGGATATAGGATAAAATATAATATTGACAATGCCGGTAAAACAAAATACTAATAATAAAAAATATGATAAATTAAAATATGCAAAGTATAATCAAATATATGATTATCAAAATGTTTTTACTTTCAAAATTATTTTTTATTATATTTATTTTATAAAAATCACAATATACGATTCTTATCATGAAAATATTGACAACTTTATTACAATTTCTAATTTGTGATTTGTCACCTATATTCTTCATTCCTACATTATCAATTTAGATAATTTAGTCATAAATTAGGCCTAATTGCCTAATTTGACGACAAAGATTTTTCCTCATCTCTAAATGATAAGTATATCATTCTTTATTATTATAAAATTTAATAAGATAAATAAGATAATTGAAAAAAAAATTCGCATATACGTTAGCTTTCTTACAATGTCAATCAATCTAAATAATAGTCATAAATAAAGCTCAGGTGCCTAGTCCAATAAAAAATAAAATCTTTTTACAAATCAAGTCATGTACTATTATAACCAGTATTATTAATATTTATGATATATATATATATATAATATTATAACACATAGAAAATAATAGAACAATATTAAATTACAAAATACTATGATTAATCGTAGTATGATTTGGTTTCTTATTACATTATTATATATAAACTTTAAATAAGACATAATATTAATTATTAATATTCTTAATACAAATATATATTAGTAAATTTTATAGCGATATAATATACAAAGGAATATAATATTATTGTGTAATAAAATATAACATTGTGGTTGTTGTAGAAAATTATATTATAATATCCTAATATATGAGATTATATTTACATGCAATGAATTACATATTAAAATATGTAATAAGACACAATTAAAACAAAATAATAATAATAATAATAATAATAATAATAATAATAAATGTGATAATATGAAAATATGTAAAGTATAATCAACACAATATACGATTCTTGTCATGAAAATATTTACAACTTCATTCTTGTACTATCAATCTAGATAATTTAGTCATAAATTAGGCGTAGTTGCCTAGTATGACAATAAATTTTTTTTTTTTTCATTTAAATGATAAGTATATCATTCTTTATTAATATACCATCAAACAAGAGTAATAATAAAATTGAGAAAAAATTTGGCATGTACTACTTTCCTACAATGTAGATCAATCTAAATAATAGTCATAAATAAAGCCTAGTTGCCTACCAATAGGAAAAAAAAATCTTTTTACAAATCAAGTCGTATTAGAATGTTACATATTTAATTATTTGTCAACATGTTTTTGAGCAGTATGAATTAGGAAAAAAAATTTAAAAACAAAAATAAAGAAAGCATAACAAAATGTACACATGTATGGCAATTTTGTAAAATTAAAATATATTTTTATAAACTATTATTGTATATAATCTTTAAATAAGAAAAAATATTAATTATTAATATTATTAAGGGATCATTTGGAACCACTTATAAAAAAGTGCTTTTAAGAAGCGCATGACTCTGCTTCCTTTTTTCACGGCCGCATGGCCTCCCCCTAAACCCTATTCTATTATCCTTTTTCTACTCCTCCTAAAAAGTAACCTAAAGCCCCTTTTGATTTTTGCTTCATTTACTTTACTACCCCTCATTTGCATTTCATTTGGTATTCTTCTTCTTTATTCCAAAATTGAATTATGTTTCATTATTAATTAATATATTATAATACATAATAAAATAATATATGATTTTCTAATATATTTTTAAAATTATAAAATAGCCATCACATTTTCTTATATTTACAAAATTGACCTCACTTATGAACAATGTCACTTATAAGTGATCAAAAAGTTATCTTAACTCCCATTTGGGAGCATTTTAAAAAATCTTATAACACTTATGACTTAAAGTAAGAACTTTTACAAAAAAAGAAAAGAAAAAAAGATGTTTGGTTTGTATTACAACAAACACTTATTGTAAAAGGTATTTTTCCAAAAAAGATTAATTATTAATATCATTAATAAAAATATATAAGAGTAAATTATAATAATATAATATACAAAAAAGAATAAAATACTATTATGTAATAAAATAAAATGCTATGGTGGTTGTTTTATCAAATTATTATATTATATTAAATAATAAATTATATTATAGTGTTATAATACTTGAGATTTTTATTTACACATAACAAATTACATATTAAAAAAATAATACTTATAACATATAAGATAAAATATAATATTAATAATATAGTTAAAATAAAATAATAATAATAAAATATAATAAAATACAATATGCAAATTTTAATCGAATACATAATTATCAAAATAATTTTATTATAAAAAATATTTTAATAAAATAATGGTATGTAATAATTACATAGTTACAATATTATTATTTCATATTAAAATAAAAGAATAAATATTTTATACTATAATATTATAAATGATAAATTTAACTAATTTTCGATTCTTATGTTTATATATATACAACTTTCATTTCAATTTGTATAAACATAGCAAATCCAGATGAATCCGGTTTGTCTGAGTCGGCACTGGTTCTCTCTGGTTTTTGCCGGGTTAAGTGTTTGAAGATATTTTTATTCAAATCGGACCAGGGAGTGGGTTCGGTTTCGGGTCAACCGGTTGAACTGACCGATCCGGTCCGGTTTTCAAAACATTGACTACAGCCGCCCCCACTGTCTTACTTCAGTCTCTTCGCCAAGCCCCAATGCTACGGTTGCCTCCTCTGTCTGCCTTCTCTCCGACTCTTTAGCCTCCTCTCCAAGCTCCAATGCTACAGTTGCCTCCACTGTCTCAATCTTCTCTCCAGACTCCATGACCAAGAAGGGACGTTCGACCCTCTCCAGTCTCCAAGCTCACGTCACCGTCATGGCGTCACCAAGGCACTACTCATCGCTGCCTTTCTCCTCTCCACATCTCCACCAGAATGGTTCAAACTTCACCGCAAGATCTGCAATCGTGAGGTGATTTTTTGTCGGCCTCGCCTCTCTGCTGCCTGTCACCTCTCCTAAACCCCAATCTTTGAGTTTTCTGTAATATGCATAGGAGAATTGAGGGACTTCTTATAGGGATCTATGTGTGCGAATGATTTGTTGGTGGTTCAGATCATTTAGGGCTTTTTAGTGGTATCGATGGAGGATTTATTATATGTACTTTGTTTTGATGCACAGATCAATGTGTTTATCTTGCTATTTTCTGTTTGGCTTCCTAGAAATGAGAAAAGAATCTCCAAACAAAATTAAGTACTTTTTATTTTTTGCACATATTTAATTGAAATAAATGAATAATAAGTTGAATTATCACCATTGTGATTGAAACCAAATAGTGCGAAATTTCTATTTGCACCTTGAAACCCTAGATTTTGGCATAGCCATGTGCGATTTCATAAATTGTAACTAATGGTATTAAGCCCGAGCCCGAGCCCGAGCTTGAGCCCAAGCTGAAGTTCTAGCTTGCAAATGAGTTGAGCCCAAGCTTGAGCTCGAGTTCAAGCCAACAATTTCAATTTCAAGCCAAGCCCGAGCCTTACTTTTTGAGCTTGAACCGAGGGGAGCCCAAGCTGAGATATTAGTCTGCCAAGTGCCAAGTTGAGCCTGAACATGTTAAAGCTTAGCTCGGCTCGTCTTGGTTCATTTGCAGCCCTAGCCATATCCTTGGTCAAATAGCCAAATATCTCAAGATTTTGTAGATCATATTACCAAAATTTGATTATTAGTAACCTACTTCTTCAAATAATCATATGTAATAGTTCAACTGATTCTGTTTATTCTTTTTAGCATATTAATTTTAAAATATAAACAAAATTACTCTTTTTTTTTTTTTTGAGATTTTTAGAAGGCAAGATTGAAGGGGTACTTATTGTTTGGATGATTGAAGAATTGGATGTGTAATTATATTTTATTTTATTTTTTCTGGGTTTAATTTGAAGGCTAATATTCTGAATTCGTGATATTTTCAATGGCCTCTTTTATTGGTCTCCTATTTAGTGATGAAGTGTTGGTGGGGACTTTGTGATTGCAAAACAGTTAACGAAGTAGTTACAGAAGAGGGAAAAGAGTGGCTAATTCTGAGCATTCTAAGAATGTCATACATTTTTCCAATTTCATCCCTCTTAGATTCACTATTATTTCTGGGTCACCTAATATGTTAGAAATTTCTGTTTTAGATTTTCTACGTTTTCGAAAGTGTTGACAGTATTTAGCACTGCAATATGTATTGATCTTAAGAACTTGGTTGGATTTTCCTTTAGGAAATATTTTGTTCAAAGATTTCGAACATTCTTTTGCATGAACCTTGGGTGCGGCCTAAACATTGATGTGCGGAAGGAAAAGGACAAAAAATGTTGTATCTGTAATTTAATGAAATCTAAAAATAATGTACAGTTAACCTTTATTTACAAAGACAATCTACATGAAGATAATCTCATGCTATAGTAGCTTGTGTGATGTGATATGTAAGGGTTTTGGTCATGGACCTTCTCTTCGAACACCTTATGAAAGACAATGGTTTCCTCCTGGGAGGCATCAATGGATCCACTCTGCTCAGTTTCTATATGTGGCTGACAAAGGTATGGGGCCAGCAGGGCATTGTGGAGGCAGTACAATTATTGCTGGTGCAGGCGACACAAAAGGTAATGCTAAAGTAAAGAGGAAGAAATTGAAGGGAAAACGAGCAGTTGTAAGGTGGTTGAAGTTTTTCAGATGGAAGAAGAAGAAAGAGTATCAAAGGATGACGGCAGAGGAAAAGATTTTGTACAAATTAAAAAAGGCAAGTGTCTTTTTTTTTGCTTTCTTCCTCTTTTTTATTGTCAGTCGTTGTAATATACACTCCTAAAATGCGTGTAATCAAATCTAAAATTTTAGCAAGTGTAGTAGTTGCAAAATTTTTAATATGTTAATGTTATGCAGTTTATTTTCTACTTATATGTTTGTCAATGGATATTTTAATGAAATCATGCTGAAATATTCATGCAAATTAAAGTCTACTTATATAGCAGTCTAGGTGTCATACAAGAATTTTGGCTGTACCATTTGTGGCTTGTGGATATAATCTTAGCTGTATTTAGGTATGCTACTGTTGGAATGATTATTTTCTAGGTATATGTCCATTATTTGGTACTCTTATTTTGAGTAATTTCCTTTTGCGAGTTTTGGGGGAATTTCTTAGAGTGCTTTGCGTGTGATTGGAGGGCTGCTTTGATGCAATTTTTGTTTTCACTTGGCGGCCTTTTGTCCTCCCCTTTGTTTTTTAGGAGGATGCCTTATCATGTTTGTTTTATTCTTTCTTAATAAATATATTTTTTCCCTATCCAAAAGAAAAGCAGAGCATTCTTGGTTTGACTTCTCAGACCACTTTTGCTTTTGGACACAAAAATTGATTTGCTTTGCCCAAGCCTATATTAAAGCTTAAATTTGGCTTGTAAGGAAGGCACTGGATTTTGGTGAAAAACAGAGTTCATTAAAGAGATTCTCCCCTGTTTCTTTTCTCACTATTTTCTTTTCCTCCTAGTCTTTGAGAGAGACTTGACTGGCACAGCCCTTTGTTATTTTTCCTCTTCATTTGTCCACTCTTCTTAGTAATTTTGTTTCTCACCATGGAAAGAACCTTAGCTGTGCCAAGTTCTGCGACTAACAAAAATAGAACTGAAGTAAATGTAGTTATTTTAGGATTCTAAGCTGAACCAAGGTGCTTGAACTCAGCTTGGGGATTCACGTGGCTGGACACTTGTTCTAACATTGTTAATGTGATGCAGATTCAAGGTTATTTTCTAATATTACAAGCCTAGATAAGAGGTTAGACTACCTGAGTCAAGTCAAGCTAGTCAATTCATGAAATGAAGAGGCAAGTTTAGCCCTATTTTATAGCTCGTAAACTTTCCAAGCTGAGGTTGGGCAGTCCAGTAGACTCAGCCCTGATCTTACCTTTTTTTTTAAAATAATTTTTTCATTTGGTGGAGTGGCTATGCAAAATTATTGTTTTTTTACATATGAGCAAAATGATTAAAATTTTCTTTTACCAAATGATTGTGTATACTGCCCAGTAGACCTGCACCTGCGTTATATATATAATATTTAATACCCTTTGCCACACTGCAACTAGAGTATTTATAACATTATAAGAGATTGTACTCCTGCTTGCATGTATTTTGACATCCTGGTGAATAAATTGACTTAAGATTTTTAACATTATATGGGCTGGGTTTCTCCATTTGTTTCTCTCTCTAGTTTCTTTCTTTATAATTTATACTTGGTTGCAGCATAACATGGATTTGAATTTTAGGTGCATGGATTTGAACAAATTTCTCCTTTTCAGGCTCGCAAGAAAGAGGAAAGGCTTGTGGAATCTCTAAAAAAAATTGAACCTTCAGAGTCATGTGAAACAACTCATGATCCAGAGATATTGACACCAGAAGAGCATTTCTTCTTTTTGACAATGGGCCTCAAGTGCAAGAACTATGTGCCAATTGGAAGACGAGGAATATATCAAGGTGTAATTCTGAACATGCACTTGCACTGGAAGAAACACCAAACGCTAAAGGTAGTCGTGAAGACATTCTCACATGAGGAGGTTAAGGAGATTGCCGCTGAGTTGGCAAGATTGAGTGGAGGGATTGTTCTCGACATCCATGAAAAAAACATAATAATCATGTACAGAGGGAAGAACTATTCTCAACCACCAACAGAGATAATGTCACCCAGGATCACCCTATCTAGGAAGAAGGTCGTTCTCTCTCTCTCTCTCTCTCTCTCTCTCTGTGTGGTGTGTGTATATATAGTGTATCTCTTTGTGTGTGCTAGTGCCTATGTTGAAAAAGCCCCTTGAAAGATACCATATTAAATATTTATTGTTCAAGGCACCTATAATAATAAGCAAAGATATACTACTGATGCCAGTATACTTGGATCTTTGATTGGAAAAACCATTCCTACTGTTGGCTTTGACCCCCCCAACCCAGCACACACACAGTTAAATGGGAATGAAATTGAGCGTGTTCAATTTTCTTTAGGAAGCTTTTGATATCACATGAAAATTTAATCAATCTACTTGGTTTTTCGTGCAAATGGAATGAGCTATCTTGTTTTGCAATTTTTTAAATAATTTATTATTGTTATTATTACTTTTATTATTGTTATTATTATTATTATTATTATTATTATTATTATTTGTATTATTTTGGTTCATGTGTTGGGAATGGTCGGCCCCAAGCCACCTAAAGGAGGAAGGTTGCACTAAGTAGCTAGTGTGAAACTTTTTAGATCTCTATTAAATGAATATTTACCAATTATTTGTTGGTGTTCCCAATGAATGACACATTGCACTTTTGCTACTTAGCTGTAGCGAAGAATGGGCAAGGGTGGCTGGGTTGCTGCCCTGAAAGTGACATGCTGGGTTGGAGCCCAGGTATAATGTCAAATATGTTAGGGTTCTTGCAGTAATTTGGACATGGGTAGATAAAGAAGCTAGTTTAGGAGACTAAGGTTAGTTTAGTAACTTGTGACATTGGGACACTATGAACGGGTCTAATATACAGAGGACCAAGTCAGATGGGCCAAATAAGTCAAAATTAATGTGGGTTGAGAAAACGAGGGCCTCTTGTCTTAATGAGGCCAGTAGGTTTGCTTTAACTGTCAACATGAAGCTTATCGGATCTGAAAATGGAGAGATAGGTAAGCAAGGTCTCGATAAGATGATTTTGTAATGTATGGCAGAAGGATGCAACAAACATTAAGAAGTGGGTTAAATGGGAATTGCTCAGAAATTTGTTAGTAACTCCCATAGTAAGGACGAAAACCTACACTCAGAAAGATACTCTCATACTGTACTGCAGCAACCCAATTGTACTTTGAATCCTCAATCTTCTCCTGAAAAATCAGTTTCAAAGGAAAATCAAAGACTAAATTTGAAGTGGAAACAAAATTTGATTCTTTGTTTGATGAGGATGATTTGAGCAGCATTTGTGAATCTGAGAAGGAACTTTTATTTGACTAGATAAGAGCTGATTTTGATCTTGCAGAGGAGAGTGAGTTTTTTCAAATATTTGAAGGAGAGTTTGGAAATGCTGAATTAAATGGATCGGGACAGAATGTACACAATGGTAATCCCTCACAAAAAATGGAGCTAATGCACCAACATCGGACTCGTGAATGTACATAGTAAAGTAAAGATTGTGTTAATCACTTTTCGGACCATTTGATTGCCTTAATTGAAAAGGGTTCTTTTCCATCCAACCCTGATCTTGATTCTCCTCTTTCTAATAATTTGGATGTCCTTACAATGGATGTCGCCCGGGGGGGGGGGGGGGGATATTGTTGAATAGGTAAATGCTTCTTTGGGGGATCCTTGTTCCTCTAAAAGTATTCTCCTCCTTCCCTTTCAAACTGCTCTTATTTCTAATACCTTGTGCCAGAGGGAGGTTCCTTCAAGGGGAGACGGATGTGGGCTAAGCTGTAAAGAAGGTGAGAGATACTTACAAGACTTTCATGAACTCTTAGAAGATTTTGGCCTGAAACTAGTGGATCCCTTTGGAAAGGAGGTGAGGTGGGGGGGGGGGGGGGTTTTAAACCGAGAACCTATGAGAGAAAGAAAAAGAAAGTTCATAAAGAATTAAAAAACTTGGTCTCTTCTATTAATTATGGGGGTGTTAAGGGAATTGGGAAGTGTGTTAAATTATGAAGATTATCAGTTGGAACGTTAGAGGTTTAAGAGGAGTTAGGAAAAAAAATCTTATTAAGGCAATGTTGTCTTAAGTACTCCCCGGACGTTTTGCTGATTTTGGAAACTAAATTGGAGATGATTGACAAGGGATCATTAAGATTATTTGGGGTGGTTGGTGTAGGGAGTGGGGCTTCTTACCATCTCGTGGTGCTTCAGGGGGTGTTCTTATCATATGGGACTCTTGGTCTATTTTTGAAGTGGATAGTTTCGTGGGTTTCTTTTCGCTCTTGGTTCTTGTCAAAGTGAAAGGGAGTGGTCAGTTGTTGGTTTCCTTAGTGTATGGTCCATCTAGGCCTACTCTCAGGAGTGCGTTCTGGGATGAGCTTTACTTCATTTTTGAATTTTGTTCCCCTAGGTGGGTAGTGGGCGGGGATTTTAAGTTTGTTAGAATTCTGAGGGAGAATTAGGGGGGGGGGGGGGAGTTACTTCTAGTGTGTAACATTTTGTCTTGTTGATAAGGGAATATGGCCTTAGAGATGCCTTGAGCAATGTTTCTTATACTTGGTCAGTTGGGGGGTGGGAGGGGCTAGGGCAGTGGCTAGTAGAGTGGATAGGTTTTTGTTTTGTAGTGATTGGGAAGACAAATTCTCTAATCTCTCCCAAACTATTCGTCCGAGACCTACTTTTTTGATCACTTTCCCATTCTGCAAGAATCTAATAGAGTAGCTTGGGGTCCCACTCCTTGTAGGTTTGAGAATGTGTGGTTGGATCATCCTTTGTTTAAGCAATTATTGAGAAACGCTTGGGGAGAGGATATAGGGTGGGGTTGGGAAGGTTTTAGGTCTATGAGGAAGTTGAAACATCTTAAGGAAAAGCTAAAAGCGTGGAATGAGGAAGTGTTTAGTGATGTCAGAGTTAGAAAATCTTGAATCCTAGGTGAGTTAGAATCTTTGGATAAAAAGGAAGAGGAGACAGATCTCTCAAAGATTGAGGAGGCTAGAAGGATCTCTTTAATGAAATGAGAAGTTGGAGGAAAAAAAATTAAATTCAAATGGGTAAGAGAAGGTGATTGTAATACTGGTTTTTTTCGTAGGCTTGCTGATGGTATGAGGTAAAAATTGATTAAGGAGCTGGAGGTGGGGGAAGGAACTATTATTAATGATCCTAGTGGGATTGCTTCAAAGATCTATCATTTCTTTGAAAATCTCTGTTTTGAGGAGGTGGTTTGGAGATCGATGGTTGAGGGGTCAGATCGGAATCCCATATCTAGAGATTAGATGCTTTGGTTAGAGAGACCATTTGAGGAGGAGGGGAGGGGGTTAGTTTTTAGGATGGATAGGGATAAGACTCCGACTTCGGCTGGTTTTAATTTGGATTTCTTTTAAGACTCTTGGGATATTATTAAGGATAACCTGTTTAAAAAAATAAAGAAGGATAACCTGTTTAAAGGTTTTGCTTAATTTCATGGGAACGGGAGGCTGACTAGGAACATTAACTCTACATTTATTACCCTTTTGTCTAAGAAATCTAGATCCATTAAGGTAAAGAACTCCAGACCTCTCTAGTGTCTATAAGATCTTCACCAAAGTTCTAGCAAATAGGCTGAGTGTATTGCTGGATAAGACTTTCTATAGCTCTGGGTGCTTTTTTTTTTTTTGTGGGGGGGGGGGGGGGGGGGGGGGAGGGGGGGCGCGTGGACACAAATTGTGGATGTTATCTTGGTGGCTAATGAGGTAGTGGAGTTGGTGGAAGAAGAGGGACTTTATTTTCAAATTGGATTTTGAGAAGGCCTTTGATAGAATTAGTTCGAGTTTTCTGAATAATATTTTTGTGAGAAAGGGTTTTGGTAAGTATTGGCGCTAGTGGATAGGGGGTTGTTTGTTTAAATGCGTGGTTCTCGGTAGTAGTGAATGGGGAACCTAAGTCTTGTTTTAGGGCTTCTAGAGGCATTAGACAGGGGGATCCTCTTTTCCCTTTTTTGTTTGTCTTAGATACCAATGTGTTGAGTAGATTGGTGGATAGGGCTGTGGATAGGGGGTTGGAAGTGGGGAGAGAAGGAGTTGTGGTCTCTCATCTTTAGTTTGCAAATGATTCCATTTTATTTTTAGAAGATCACAACCCTTCTTTGGATTGTGTTTTGAGCATTTTTCAAAGTTTTTGAGAGAATATCGGGGCTTAAAATAAATATGGGGATAAGTGGTTTAGCGAATATTAATGTGCCTATTGATCGAGTTAGGGAGCGACCTTCCATTGTTGGATGTGGTATATTAGAGTGGCCTATGACTTATCTAGGGGTCCTGCGGGGGGGCAATCCTAGATGTGTGGATTTTTGGAATTTGGAAGTGGAGAGCAATTTTAAGAGGCTTGACAGTTGGAAGGGGGCTCTTTTTTCTATAGGGGCTAGAATCACTCATCCAGGCTTGCTTATCTAGTATCTCATTATATTATTTTTTAGTTTTTAGAATGCTAGTGTGGATTGCTCAGAAGATTGAGAAAATCATGAGGGATTTCTGTGGTCCAAAGTTGGGGATTTTAGGGATCAATTAGTAAGATGGGGTGAGGTTTGTAGGTCTAAATTGGAGGCTAGGATGGGTCTTGGAAATTTAGTGTCTAACAACATCGCCCTTTGAGCTAAGTGGACATGGCATTTTCCCTTAGAAGATGACTCCCTTTGGCATAGTGTGATTAGAAGCAAGTATGGGGTGGTGGAGAATGGGTGGGGTACCAATATTTGTTTTAGATGTTAAGTGGTCATGGCGTTTTCCCTTAAAAGATCAATCCCTTTGGCATAGTGTGATTGGAAGCAAGTATGGGGTGGGTGAGAATGGTTTGGGTACCAATATTAGTTTGAGATGTTCATTGGAGAGTCCTTGGAAATCTATTTCTCAAATATAACCCTTATTTGCAATTACACCTCACAATAAATTTGCGGTGGGGATGGGTTCTCGTATTCGATTTTGGAAAGATCCTGGTTGGAGAATGATATTCTGGGCACATCTTTTCCATGTCTTTTTCACTTGAGCTTAGGGCTAGATAGTATGATTTCGTTCTTTGTGGTTGGTTTGGGTAGCCCTTTGGTTTCGTGGAACTTTCATTTCAGAGGACCTTTTAACGATTGAGAACCTTGTTATTGTTATTGAGCAACTGTCATCTTTCTTCAACTAGGGATAGTTGGTCTTGGGTTTTGGAACATTTGAGGGTTTTACTCTTGTAATTTTTTTTTTGAGTTTTTGACCCATTCTAATTCTTGTTTTCCCCTGTATTCTTCTATCTGGTAGGTAAAAGCTCCCTGGGAAATTAAGCCTTTCATATGGTTAATTGTTCTTAATAAAATTAACACTAATAACTGTTGCGAGTCAGGAGACCTTTGAAGGCCTTATCTCCAGATGTATGCGTGGAATGCTATTTGAATTCTTAAGTGGCACCTCATTTATTTTTACACATTGTCTATTCTTGGATGATCTGGAATAGTTTATTTGGTGTGGTGGGAGAATCTTGAGTCTATCTAGCGTGGGTGGGGGAATTGTTGTCTATTTCCTTTGAGGGGTTTAGTAGAGAAGGAAGGAGAGGATGACACCATGGAAGTGTGGTATTTTTGCGGTGTCATGGGGATTATGGTTAGAGTGTAATGCACGTATTTTTTCAGGGAGAAAATTGAATTGGCAGCTGGTTTGGGAGAAGATTCATTACTTGGATTCTTTATGGTGTGTTGGGTTCGGCTGCTTCAAGGGAGTTAGTTTTTCAGATATTCTGTGAGACTGGAGGAATCTTCTGCTCTGAATTTTATGTTTGTTTGTTTTTCCAGTTTTTGTTTATTTAGTTTGTTATTTCTTTGTTTTTCCCGAATTTTTATGAGAGAAGTCTTTCTCTTTTTTGTAAATTCTCTTCTTATCAATGAAATCTCTTCTTTTGCTATAAAAAAAAAAAAAGAAGTCAAATAGATTTAACTAGGAGGTAAGGATTGTAAAGTTATTATTGGCAAAAATTTAACTGCACGAAGTATAGTATTAGTGTTAGATATATGCATAAAAAAAATGGAAAAGAAAGGGTAATGTAAGTGTTAGATATATACATAAAAAAATGGAAGAGAAATGGTAACATAGATTGTGAAATTTAAGATAAGATAATAAAAGACAGTGACTAGACAATAAGAGATAATGTAGGCAAACATTCTTTTTAGTAGGAAAGCTGGTTCTATTAAAGAGATAACAAAAGACGTTTTAGGTGGATCTAGGCGAAGTTGCTTGACTAATAAGAAGAGTGAGGTGGCGGGATCAAGGTATCTAAAAAGATGTTAAACCGAAAAAATGTGTTAATGGGAAAAATCTAAAAAATGGAGGCAAGAAAAAAAAAGGTTGTTAGTGAAGCAAAACATAGAGCACATAATAATTTATACATTGGAGTGCTAGACTAGATACAAAGCGAGGGGGAAAAACATTTAAATTTTGTTAGAGTTAGAGAGAGCAAATTCTTATGTAACATCAATGTATAAAAAATATCGATGATGTTATTTTAGTTAAAGAGGAAGGCTTCGTCTCTCATTCCTTTCAAAGTGTTTTGGTGTGTTTGGAAGAGAAGAATAGAGGAGTATTCAAAAATTCAATCTCAACATTTCAGCTTAGCAAAGAGCAGTGGTCTATTGTGGTTACTAGTTGGCATAGTGGACTTGTAGAAAATGATTTCAATGTAATTTTTGACTTTAAGGTGGTTTATTTCTTGTACTTTGGGTTGGCATCCCCTTGATGCCCTCTTAATATATATTGTCTTTACTGTATATTTCTTGTACTAAGTTTGTAGATTGTGCGGTTTTGAATTGGCCGATTATCTATTTAGGTGTTCCCTTAGGTGGTAATCCTAATCTTCATTCTTTCTGGGATCTTGTTTTTGAGAGAGTGTCTAGGAGACTGAATGGGTGAAAAGGATTGTTCTTTGCCTTAAGGGGTCGAATTACTCTTGTTTATGCATGTCTATCTTCCATTCTGTTGTATTATCTCTCTTTTTAGACTTCTTGTGAGAGTGGCGCACAGGCTTGAGAAATTAATGAGGGATTTCTTGTGGTTGAGTGGGGGAAGAGAGTCAAAGAGATCACTTGTAGGTTGGGAGACTCTATGTAGATCAAAAAGGGAGGTCTAGGTCTTGGTAATTTGGTGTCCAAAAGCGTTTCTTTGGTGGGGAAATGGTTATGGTGCTTATCTTTTTAATCTAATTCTCTTTGGCGTAAGTTAGTTTGCAATAAATTTGGTCTACTATAGAATGGTTGGTATGCTAAAGTTGGGTTCAATATTACTCATGCAAGTCCTTGGAAGTTTATATCTTAGATTTATGATTATTTCTTGCCTAAAATCCAGTACATGGTGGGTAATGGGGAGCGAATTCGTTTATAGGAGGACCTTTGGATTGGGGAGATGCCATTGGCTATTGCTTTTCCCCATCTTTATCAAGTCTCTATTCTTCATGATATCCTTATTTTTGTTTTTGTTTTTTTTCTTTTGCAAGGGGATAGTCTCTCGGAATTTCCATTTTGAGAGAAGTTTCAAAGATGGAGAAATGGATGAGTTGGCTCTTTTAAGTAGTTTGCTTGATTCTATTCGTGTTCTTTTGGGGAATGATAAAAGATTTGGAGTTTAGATCCTTCTGGGGACTTCTCAATCTTTTTTCTCTTATTTGACTTGCAACCCTAATAAGGATCCTTTTGGCGTGTACTCTTCGATTTGGAAAGCTTAAGCTCTCTCAGAAATAAAAGCTTTATTTGCATTGAGGTACTTGATAGAATTAATACTAAATTACTGATGATGTGCTTCAGAAGAGAACACCTAATAAGGCCCTATCACTGGATGTTTGTGTCCTTTGTTTGAGTAGTGTGGAGACTTCCTCACATTTGTTTCTTCATTGCCTCTTTACTTGGGTTGTTTGGTATAAGTATAAATTAGTTGGTATATGTGGTGAAAACTGGATTTTTCCTACAACTTTGAAGGCTTTTTGCTCTATCACATTTAGAGGTTTTGGAAAAAGGATGGCTAGGAAAGCCTTGTGGCGATGCACTATTATGGTTGTTATTTACTTTAGTTATCGATATGCTGGGTATACTGATCAATCGTGCCTAGGGTCTCAATGTCATTCGAGGTCTCAACGTAGGTAGGGAGGAGATCATAGTTCCACATCACAAATTTGCTGATGAAACCATCCTTTTTCTTGATGGTATTTTGAATTTTCACATGAGTCTTACGTTACTAAAAATTTTTGAGAATATTTTGGGTCTTAAAATTAACATGTTTGAGAGTGGGGTAGCGGGTGTCAACTTGGGTTTGCCAGAGTTGATGGTTTGGTTAACTTGTGGGTTGCACAATTTTGCAGTGGCCTTGACTTATTTGGGTCTTCCCCTTGGTGGTAATTGTGCATGTATTTCGTTTTGGGACCCAAAGGTGGAGCTAGTGGGGAATAGATTTTTTTTTTTTGGGGGGGGGGGGGTTGTTGAAGAAAGCTTACTTGTCTTTAGGAGGTTGCATTGCCCTGATAAATGCTTCTCTTTCTACCTATATATCTTCTTCCCCTTTCCAAAATTCTAGTTGGGTCATGGAGACCTTGGAGAGGATTATGAGGGTTTTATGGGCAGGATTTGGGGAAGGTGAGATCATATGGTTAGCTGGGGTAGGATTAGAAGACCTAAGTCTGATGGGGGTTTGGGTTTTAGGAACATGGAGACTAAAAACATTTTGCTAGTTGGAAAATGGCTTTGGAGGTTTCCCTTGGAGGTTGACTCCCTTTGGCACTTGGTAGAAGTAAATATGATTTGCATTGAAATGGGTAGGATAGTAGAGGAAGTGGTTGGGCTTCTCGGGCAAGTCCTTGGAAATTCATTTCTTAGATAGCCCATTATTCTACCCTCTTACTCGTTTCCAAGTTGGTAATGGAAATAGCTTTTGTTTTTGGGAAGACATCTTGGTGGGGAGGTTTCGTTGGATTCTTTAGCCCCTTGTCTTTTTAGATTGTCTAGGTTACACAACTCTCCGATTATTGGTTTCTATAATTTGGAGGGGGGGCTCGGCTCTCTCTTGGGATTTTCACTTTTTAGGAATCTGAATGGGAGAGAGGTTGATGATTTAGTTATTTTATTGAGAGTGCTGGAATTTTTTTCACCCATGGTGAGAGATGATTTGAGGATTTGGTTAAGGGATTCCTTTGGTTCTTTTTCCACAAAATCGTTTTTTTTTCGACTTATGAAATCCACTAGTCCGTGTACTTTCCATTTGAATAATTTTATTTGGAAGGCAAAGGTTCCTTTCAAAACTACAGCTTTCATGTGGACTTTGGTACTTTATCAGGTTAATACCAATGATTTGCTGCAAAAAAAGGAGGCCTCACAAAACTATAAGTCCAGATCTATGTATCATGTGCCATGGCTCAAGTGAAACTATCAACCCTTTGTTCCTACATTGTAGGATGGTCTAAGTGGCTTTAGTTTATGCTGTTTTCAGTTTTTGGTGAGGCTGTGGTTTTCCCAAGGACAGCTGAAGCACGCTAAAAGTGTGTGATGGAGGTTTTGGGAGAAGGGAGGATCCTTTGAGGAGCACCTCCATCTTTGCTCTCCTTTGGACTCTTTGGATGAAAGGAATGCAAGGATTTTTAATGGCAATTCAAATCCTCCTTGCCTTCTTTGGGAAAGAGTGTTTTCCTTGTGTCATTTTTGGGCTTATTCCTCTGGGTTTTTTCGAGGTTTACTTTTGTCAAATTTTTAGAGGAACTAGAGGGGAGCATTATTGTAATCCTTTTGGTTTTTTTATTTCTTTAGGAGGATCCCTTATCCTCCATCTTGATGTAAATTCTTCTCTTTATTTTTAATGGATTCCTCTTTCTATCAAAAAGAAACAAAAGATTTAGAATCTACAGCAAGGAGAATTCTTGCTTAACAAAATCTAGGACAAACTAGATAGTAAATACGGAAAAAAGGAAAAGAGAAGAAGTGTTAAGATTTGATTAAAATGAATGTCCTAACTTGAAGATATGTCTCTTCCTCTATTTATAATTCAAATTTAAAACAGTCTTATGACAATAATACCCTTACTAACTCTCACTAATTAACATACTAACACACTCAATAATAATAATAATACTAAAAGACATATACAACCTCTTAACACTCCCCCTTAAGCTGGAGCATAAATGTCATATGCTCCTAGCTTGTTACAAATGAATTTAACACGAGCACCCCCAACAATTTGGTAAACAAATCAGCAAGCTGCATGTCCGACTTCACATAAGTGGTTGTAATGAGCTTCTACACAAGTTTCTGCCGAACAAAATGACAATCAATTTCAATGTGCTTTGTCTAATGATGAAAGACTGGGTTGGAGGCAATATGAAAGCAGCTTGATTATCATACATCAACTTCATAGGCTGAGAATGCAAAAAACTTAATTCTTCCAACATGTTCTTTAACCAGACAAGTTCACAAGCAGTATGAGCCATAGCTCTATATTTTGATTCAGCACTTGACCTTCCCACCATAGTTTGTTTCTTACTCTTCCAAGAAACCAAATTACCACCAACCAAGATATAGTACCTGGTGGTGGATCCCCAATTGGAAAGCGATCTAGCTCAATCTGCAACTGTATTTCCATGGATATATGTGTGACCTTGATCATGATATAAGAGGCCTCTCCCAAGTGCACCTTTGAGATACCTCAAGATGCGAATTACTGTGTCACAATGACTTGTCCTTTGAGTATCTAGAAATTGACTCACAACACTTGTTGCAAAAGAAATATACGGTTGAGTAACTATGAGATAATCTAACTTTCCCAACAAGTCTCAAGTATTGTTTAGGATTAGGTAGCAAATTGCCCACATTTGACATTAACTTGCTGTTAGAATCCATGGGGGTATCAATTGGTTTAGATCCCAACAAGCCAGTTTTATCCAATAGATCAAGAACGTACTTCCTCTGTGACATAACGGTTCTAATATGAGATCTAGATACTCCTAAACCCAAGAAGGATTTCAACGGTGCCAAATCTTTTGTCTGAAACTTCGTTTGTACAAAAAGTTTGAGACTCTAAATACCTTTATCATCATCACTAACTTAGTTTGAACAAAATGTTTGAGACTCTAAATACCTTTATCATCATCACTTGTAATAACAATAACTACATAAAAAACAAGAAGGTCTTACCCAATGAAGTATGACGATAAAACACAGAATGATCTACAACACACCGTTGAAGACCAAACTCAAGTACTACAACATTGAAACGACCAAACCATGCTTTGGGAAACTGTTTTTAACCATATAAAGCCTTTTTGAGCTGGCACACTGAGCCTGACTCCCTTTGAGCAACAAACCTAGGTAGTTGCTCCATATAAACCTCCTCCTCAAAGTCACCATACAAGAAGGCATTTTTCACGTCTAGCTGATGTAGAGGCCAATGACAAGTAGTAGCAAAGGAGATGAATAAACGTACTGATGTAAGTTTGGCAATTGGAGAAAAGTATCAGAATAATACATACCATACACCTGAGTGTATCCTTTAGCAATGAGACAAGCCTTTAGATGAGCCATAGAACCATTGGGGTTGACTTCCATAGTGTAAACCCAGCGACAACCAACCACAAACTTGTTAGTAGGAAGAGGTACCAAGTCCCAAGTACCATTGTCATGTAAAGCATTCATCTATTCAACTATAGCATCCCTCCACCTAAAATGGGTTCCGAAACAGATTTAGGAAGGGTAGTAGGTGATCGAGTAGTAACAAAACAATAATAGGAGGGTGATAAGGAGTCATAAGAAACATAGTTGGAAATGGGATGTTGAGTACATGTGCATTTACCTTTCTGAACAGCAATAGGAGGATCAACATCATGGAAAGTATGATCCCTAGAGAAGGAAACCAAAGGCGTGGTAGTAGAAGCTAAAGGGGACTCTTTTCCTTGGAGCTGTTGTCGTGACTACACCGACAAATTAGGACTCGAACTATGTGGAGACTCAAATGGTTGGTTGGGCAAGGACAACAACATAGAATTTGGAAGATTAGGCGAAGGAAGAGACTCATTGAGCTTAGAAGCACTTAGTGACTGAGAGAAGTAAGGTTTAGACTTAATGAAGGTAACATCGGTAGAAACAAAGAAGTAGTGCAACATAGGACTATAACGACGATGTTCCTTTTGAGTATATGAGTAGCCTAGAAAGACACATTTTATAGCATGAGGATCCAACTTGTCCACCCTAGTAGTTAGTTGATGAACAAAAGACGCACTCCCAAATGTACGAGGAGGAAGAGAAAATAAAGGTGAATTAGGAAAGAGAATGGAGTAGGGAATTTTATCACTTAGAACAATGGATGGCATTCTGTTGATTAGATAACAAGTAGTAAGTAAAACGTCACTTCAAAACATTTTAGGCACATGCATTTGATAAAGTAAGGTGTGAGTGATTTCAAGAAGATGTCTTGTTTTCCACTCTGACCTGCCATTTTGTTGAAGAGTGTGGGCACAAGATGATTGATGAACAATACCAAACTGAGTCATATAAGTAGTGAATTGTGCATTGAAAAACTCTCTAGCATTATCACTTTGAAGTATTTGAACTTGCAAACCAAATGGAGTCTATATTTTAGAACAAAAGGTACAAAATACATGAAATAACTCGGAATGATTTTTTATTAAATATAGCCAAGTCATTCTTGCATAATCATCCACAAAGGTTACAAAGTACCAGATACCCAACTTGGACACAACCCTACTAGGACCCCGAACATCTTAATGAACTAACATAAAAGGGCTTGTAGCTTGTTTATTAACTCAGGAAGCGAAAGAAACATGATGGTGCTTTCCCAACTGATGAGACTCACAATCAAGACTAGACATAGAACTCAAACTAGGAACAAGACATTTTAACTTTTCCAATGAAGGATGACCCATGCGACAATGAATTTGGAAAGGAGTGGTAGCTGCAGTGTAGGCAGTAGAAGGAGATAGCGGCTCAAAGTGATAGAGTCCACCAGCTTCATGCCCTCCGACAATTGTCTTCCTCATCTTCAAATCTTGAATAACCACAGAATCAGGGAAGAATGTCACTGGACAATTCATGGATTTAGTAATTTTGCGAACGAACATAAGATTGAAAGGAAATTTGAGAATATATAAAACCGAAGGAAGAGAAACAGAAGAAGTGGGATTTACAGTTCCAATTCCCTTGACCGCAGTAGTGGATCCATCAACACGAGTAACACAAGGTAAATTTGCAGGATATTGAAGAGTGGAGAAAAAATTAGGTATACCTGTGATATGATAAGTGGCAATGGAGTCTATGACTCAAGGACTAGGATGAGAAGTACTGGATGAAAGGCATATTGTGTGATTACTTATTTGGCAAGAGATGCAATGGCAAGAGAAACTACTTGTGACACTTGATACTGCTAGAACTTAGAATAATCTTCCTCCGACATAGATGCATTATGTTGCCCCCCACTCGACCCCAAAGGTGAGGAGTTGGTGGTGCTTGCATTGGCTGCCCCCGAAGCTGTAAAGTCAGCGGTGGCTGCATTGGTAACACGTGAAGGTTTGTCGTGAAAATCCCAACATTGCTCAATAGTATAATTATTCCGTCCACAATGTGTGCACTTGCAGGAAGTACCTTTGCTTCGTCTGTCTCTACTACCACGACCACTCGAACCACCGTAATAACTTTTGAGGTTATTTGGTAGAGAACTAGAATCCCATGTGTCGCAAAAACTGTCCTCTTAGAGCCAGATGCAAGAGCAGGAGAATGTGTGCTAAAGGAAGCACGAAGGACATGGGAATAAACATCGGAAAATGATGGCAGCTCGACAATATTGAGTATCTGGGACTGAACTGCCTCAAACTCAGGTCTCAAGCCTAGTAGAACTTGAAGAACTGTCATCTGCTCCCTCTGCTTCTGCATCTAATGAGCGTCGGTTGTTATAGGTTGCTCGACATTAAGCTCCTCATGAATACACTTCATCTCTCAAAAATAATCTGCAATACTCCTATCTACTTGTTGGAACTGAAAGTACTCCAGGGATAAATCATACATACGTGTAATGTTACTAGAGTATATAAGTTTGACATAATCCCAAATCTCCTTGCGTGTGCAATCTGTGGCTCCATCAAATTCCATAAAAAGGAAACAATCAATGCATCTTCCTGAATCCATACGTCTTTTCTCTTCTCATTAGAAGAATTAGATTGGAGCTAGTGGTCAGATTTTCCTAATCCTGCTAATAAATCCGAACAGCTTTAGACCATTGAACATAGTTCTTTCCATCCAACTTTTGAGTCGTTATTTGTGGCAGCAATGTAGGAAACAAATTTTTGGGATTCATAGATTCCATCCCCACACTCACTAATTAGCAACCACACACAAAAGAGAAGAACAATCAAAACTAATCGGGACAATCACAAACTATGTGAAGCACTGACACAACGACAGATGCGGTGAACAACTCACCGACAGATATAGCACTGCCACAGCACTCTCAAATTAGTAACCACACCAAAAACAAGAAGAACAATCAATAATCGGGACAATCACAAACTATGTGTAGCACTGACACAACCACGGACGTGGTGAACAACTCACCGACAGATATAGCACTGCCACAGCCTCACAACTGAACATATGAATGCTGCCACGGCTCCAAAATACTCACAAAAAGCCATCACAAACCCTGAACAGGAATTAACGAAATACCGCTAGTGCATGGTTAAAAAAGGTTGAATTTTTGAGCAAAAAACTGGTCTAACAGCTCAATAATATAGTCTAAAGAAGGAATTAGAGCATGGCAAAGGGAAAAAAAGAAGAAGAAGAAGAAAGTGGCCAGAACTTCACTCACGCTAGCACATGTGGTCGGTCCTGCTGGCTTTTGGCTGGCGCATGGGGGCACGTGGGGTGTCCTTTGGAGATGAGGTTTTGTAGGGTGCGTCGTGTTTTTTTTTGGGGGGGGGGGTTTGTAAATGGGATGGAGGTGAATCTGGGAAGAACAGCCTCGAGAATGGCATTTCTGGTGATGGCTGAGGGGAATAGGGTTTACGTTGGATCACACTTTGATACCATGTTAAGATTTGATTAAAACAAATGACCTAACTTGAAGATAGGTCTCTTCTTCTATTTATAATACAAATTAAATACATTCTAATAACAATAATACCCGTGCTCTATCTCTCACTAATTAACATACTAACACACTCAATACTAATAATGCTAAAAGACATATATAACCTCTAACAAAGGCCACCTTCAAAAAGTGGCTTACAGAATTTAACCCAAGTAATACTGCAGCTGGATGTAACAGCATCAGAATTCTTCTGCAAAAAACCTTGTATTTTTCCTCCAAAGCTTTGATGACAGAAGGTAAAACCAGCTAAGAGCCCCAGTAAATATGATTGTTCTGCAACGGAGTTATAAGCTGCAATCTCCCAGCATAAAATAGATTCTTGTTAGCCCATCAATTCAATCTACTAGAAATCCTCTCAACCAACAAAAAACAGTCGTTCTTAATAAACCTTTCTGAAACCAGAGGCAAACCCAAATATGACAGGAAGAATACCATTCGACATGCCGAAAAGATGCTTTCTGCCTTTAAGTCTTCAGAAATACCAGCTGAAAAAATATAAATTGTAGACTTCATGGATTTGTTTGCTGACTGGAATCAAATATAAGATATCAAGAGAATAATTAATGCTTCTTGCAGAATCCATGTCAATAAGAAAATATGAGCATCTGCAAAACATAGGTTTGTAAGGCCAAGCTTCGTACATTTACTGTGATACTTTAGCTCTCCTTTAGATGCAGCCAATCCCAGTACTTTAGTCTGGACTCCCATAACAATCACAGAGAGGTAAGGGGAAATTGGATCCCCTGCCTAAGTCCCTTACTTTGAAATAACCCTCTAAAGAACCCATTAATAGCCAAAGAAAAAAACAGTAGAGATATATTTTCTGATCCATGAACAAAAGATGGGAGGAATATCAATTTCTTCAAGCACATTGAATAAAAAGTTCTGACGGACAGAATCAAAAGACTTTTCTAGATCCATCTTCATAGCCAAGTGAGGAGACCTATGTTGAGTGGTAATTATGAAGGAGCTCTTGAGCCAAAATAAGATTATCATGGATAGGTCTACCCTTTGCAAATGCTGTTCGATTATGAGCTCCCAAACAACTTTGCAACCTATTAGCCACAATTTTGGTAATAGATTACTATAAAAAAATATTGGTAATACATTTGTAAATGAGATTATGAAATGGCACTAGCCTGAAACACGAAGGAGAAGTAGAATTGTGACACTTTGGGACCCCAAAATGAAAATAGTATAATTCTCTTGCTTCGGAAGCTTTTCGTTCATGAACAAAGAGGAGATTGCCTCCATGAAGTCCTTTTGAATGATATTCCAGAAACTCTCAAAAGAACCTGGCATCAAAGCCATCGGGCACAGGAGCTTTATCATCAGAAAAAAAGGGGGAGGGGGGGGGGGGGACGAATAAGAGAACAACTCTTCTAATTTCATCTTTCTCAATAGGTTTAGAAACAATAACTTTATGACCTTCAGAGTTCAGACCAGGTGAAGTTCAGAAGGCTTAGGAAAGAGACTACAAGAATGAAGCTTCTTGGTTTTTGCCCCCAATAGATTAGCATGAAAAGAGGTCAGTTCCTTCTTAATATCTTCAAAAGAAACAATCTTAGAGCCATTGTGTTTTGTAAAAACTTTAATTTGAGTTTTGGAACTTGTAGCCTTCACAGCATCTGAGAAGAATCTGTTATCTTTATCTCCCAATTTGAGCCTGTTAATCTTAGCTTTATGCCGTAGAGTACTTTCTTCATCCTGGAGAAGCTTGATATACCAATCTTGTTCATTACTTGCTTCTTTAAGAACCAAGGGATCAGGATTAGCGAGCATAAGGTACAGCAAAGTCCATATCATCTTTTGCTTGCTAAATTTTAGATCTCAGACCGACATATCCTATTTGTCAAAATCTTTTAGATGTTTCTCCAAAAATTTCTACTTCTGACAGAGTCTGAACACAGGAACTCCAACAGGGTTATAAGAAGTCCAAACCCTACTGACAGTCTCCATGAAGTCGGGATGCAAAGTCCAGTAATTTGAGAACTTAAGAGGCTAAATTATTCCCTTTCTCTTAAGAAGCCTTGCAGAACTGAAATGCCACAAGAGTGCTCTGAGATTCCTGCAGGAAGACATTCAGCCAGAAGATAGGGGAAAGAATTTCAGCAGTCAACAGAAGCCATAATTCTGTCAAAATTTTCTGGCCAAGAACCCCACCTTTCTTGTTTGACCAAGTAAAGCGAAGACTAGAATAGGGGATGCCCTGCAGAGCAGTAGATGAGATGCAATCTCTGAAATCCTTAAGAACATTAATACAAGCAGTGGGGGATTCGAGCTCTCTGAAGAGCTTCTAATTGTATTTAGATTCCCAAGAACAATCCAGGGGCAGCCACTCACTTCCCCTGTGAAATTAACAAGATTATTCCAAAGGGAACTTCTCTCCTACAGAAGGAAAACCCTGCATTGAGAGCTTAAGACTAATATATTGAGACTGATGATGCATGGCCAAAATATTAATAGCTTTGGGATCAACCCAACCCAAATTCTGCCATGGCCCATGGGAATTTTCACATCCATATTAATATGAAAAAATCCAACTTCTATTTATAGCAGTAGTTATCTTAGCAAAGTTCATTGCTGTAGCTTGTTTCACAATGACCAAGAATACTGACCTCAGACTCTTATTGGCCGTGCTACCGCTTCCTGCTTTAGGGGCTCATTTTGTAGGTTTTTCTCAAGGTTTACCTTTGGATTTTGTAGGTTTGCCTTTCTTCCTCTCATTCTTTCCCGAGGGACCGATCCTCAAAAGAATTTTCTGATTAGGCAACAGAATTTGAATTGGAACTTTGCATCTCTATTTTAGAGGATGATCTAGTCATAATCCTGCCTTGCTTTTTCCCTTTGCCTCCCCAGGAAGACTAATGCATTCTTTACTAGCAGAAGAATCAACCTTATCAAAGCTATTTGTTTCATTTGAAGTTGTATGTGACTTCATTTTATTTTGGGCACTACCAACAAGAAGGGATAAAATTTCCACTGAAGAAAATTTCTCAATCAGTCCTTGTGAAAGACCACTTCTTATTTTTGTTTTTAAATTTTTTTTGTCAATTCCAGTGCATTCATTTAAGCCAGCATTTTACCATTTTATCAAAGCATAAACCACTTTTGCAACTTCCATCTTATCAACAACCTTGGCATTTCACCATCATGCTCCATTTTCCGCTAAGCTCAGGAAAAGGACTAGAAATTTCTGTATGAAAAACCTTAGTATCCTTTTGTTTAATTCTCCAGTCTTTCTTTTCTTTGCAGAAAATGGTGACCAAACTTAGAGCACTTGGTGTATTTTAGAGGCTTCCAGGAGAATTCCAAATCAACTGTAGCGTAACTACCTATAGGTGCTCGACCCCAATCTGATCAGGAAAGTCAAGAGTTAATGTCCATCCCAACAGAGTCTCTTGCTAAAGATAAATTTCTTATTTTCTTCAGGAAAGAACCCAGGTAAAAAAGCCTACCAACAGAGCTTGCAACGTGACTCGAGTCCTCCCGACCTTGTTCAATAAACAGATGGAATACCATAAATCTTTACCCAAACTGGATCTGTCAAGTTGAAATATCTGGCCTTCAGTTTCAGGAGTCCAGGGAGATCAGAATATAAAAGTGCTCTCAATGAACCTAGGTCCGTTCTCCATAATCCATTTATTATATCATTCCTTGCAAATCTGAAAATAAAGGAACCTCAAGATAAAGTTGAAATTTCCTCAGAACCTTCTATATGCTGTATTTTCCAATGATAGTCTTTACATATGAGAAGGGGGTTTTCCAAGGAATTGATCAATCAGAGCCCCCTCCCACTTTTTTTGCCCTAGCTGAAAAACATTACTAGGAAGATAAATCAGAATTCTTCTATCTCTGCAAATTGGTTCAAAAGTAATTCAGTTCAAACTTAGTTGAATAAAAAATTGAATAGATTTTTCTATGATGACCAAGTCTTGGAAAGTCCTCTAATTTCATTACTCCTTTATTCATGTCAAATTGCCTGTTTGAATCTTTGAGGAGAATTTTTTAGCTTACTCCCCACTTTTCTTGCCCTAGCTGAAAAACGTTACTGGGAAGATAAATCAAAATTCTTCCATCTATGCAAATTGGTTCAAAAGTAATTCAGTTCAAACTCAGTTGAATCTAAATTGAATAGATTTTTCTATAAAGAAGACTGAATGTTTGAAAGTCCTCTAATTTCGTTACTCCTTCATCCAGGCCAGATTCTGATTTAGAAGATCTCTCTCCAATATTCATGTAGTTGCCTGTTTGAATCTTTTAGGAGAATTTCCTAGAAACTCCATACTTGGAATCAAATTAAGATCACTCTTAAAAGAGCAACACACAAATACTGAAAATCAACTTCAATAAAATGAAAATCAACTAGGGAAAATTGAATATTGAACAGATCCATTCAATCCATCCAGACAGAGAAGATTTAACTGATCAATTCATGGAAAAATGTTAGCAGACAGTTGTCAATGTGTGCCGAGAGAAAATTCCCTGTTTTCTTCTCATCTCTTCTTTCTATTTCTTTCATTCACTTTTCTCTTTCCCAGACTTTCCTTTGCTGTCCTGCGCATCACCTTGTCTGCTTACCAGAGGATTTGAATAGCACAGATTTTATTGTGAACATTTTTTGGGTGATAAATTTTGAGTCATGCTTATTTTTTGAAAAAAAATTGAAAGGGAAAGTGATTGGAAGATGTATAATGTAAATTTTCTTATGATCTATATTGTTATGGCAGTTCTGTACAACATGGTTTTCTCGTTCCGCCCAGACACCAGCTTGTCAATCATATGCTTGCTACCAATCTTTTTCTAAGGGAAAAAAAAAAAAAAATCTTAGCATTATTTAAAATACAAGTAACTCGAAAGGTTAATAACTGAGCCCTTTAAACTCTTATTTAGCCGAAGGGGTATAGGGGTATATTTGCATTATTGGGATTTGTGGAGATGTCTTGTTGCACGTGGCATGTGCAGCTGCATGCCCGTGGGGTTGGATTTCAGAAATTGTCTTTGATCTGACTCTTGTATGATCTTTGCCTTCTCAATATATGTTTTACTTTCAATTTCTGTATGCAGGCTTTGGATAAATCCAAATACAGGGATGGCCTCCGTGCTGTTGGGAAATATATTCCAAGACTTGAGCAGGATCTTGAGTTGCTCCAGGCTCAGGCTAAAAACAAGACTGGAAATGAAGAAAATGATGTTGAAGAGACGTACGAGGCTGACAATGACAGTAAAAAAATTGAAGCTATTTCAAACCTGCTGCCTGAGAATTCCGAGAAGCTGAGAGGGAGGATTACTGAAAATGACGAATGCTCTGAGGATCCTCTCATGGACACGGGCATGGGATCAGATTCTGAAGCTTTGTCTGATATTTTCGAGACGGACTCCGACTCAGAGATGGAGCAGCCTCTTTACTTGAATGAGTTTGAAAAGTTTCCAGGAGTTGGTGGTCGTGGAGGAGAAGATTTTGAGGAACACCTATGTCAAGTATCTGCAGACTGGAGGAAGGTCAAATCGCTTGGGAAGGATGCTGAGTTACCAGAATTTGATGAGGTTGACCAAGTTTTTCTGCGTGCCGCGTCTCTGTTAAAAAAGAGGAAGTGAAGTATCTCTAAACTCTAGTAGTGCTCCATTGGATGAGTGAACGTTTATTTTCATATTTCTTCATTTTCCTCTTCATTTGTTTGCTTCTTGTTCTTGCTTTTTGTTTTTTGTTTTTTCATCTTTGTTTTTGTTTTTGGTGGTTTGGCGCCAACGTTGGCCATCAGAATCTCAACCTGCTCACTTGACAGCCCACAATTTGTACTAGCTCGACAAATGGAAGAGAGGGAGAGAGAGAGAGATATATAATCTTATTTGGTCTTGGATTTTTATACCCTATTTTCTACTAACAATAAACCCTTATCAAATGCTTAGTATCTTGGAATTGAATGGGTCGGTAGATGAATGGAATGAAAAATTTATGACAAGCATGTGAGAATATAAGACTAATTTTATTCAAATTTTTTTGTCCCAAACAATTCATTACTGTAAAATGCCTTTCCCTTATCAAGAAAAAGTGAAAGTAAAAGTAAAATTAAAACAATTCACTGAAAAGGTAAAAGTAAAAATTAAAACAATTCACTGAAAAGGTAAAACTAAAAATTAAAACAATTCATTTGTAACTTGAAAAATATTAGGAAAAGAAAAAAATGAGAGGAGTTTATTTCTTTTATGCTTGGTTATTTAGAAAATTTAAAGAAAAATATATATAGCAAATTAATGAACAAAATTTTTATTTTTTTACAACATTAGCATTTGATTTTTAAAATTTTTTTAATCATATTACAATATATATTTTTTAATTTTCATAGACTTTGATATTGAAAAAATCTAAAAAAAAAATGAATTTTCTTTTTTATTTTATTTTATGTTTTCTTTTCTATTTTCAAATGAAATTCAGAAAATTTTTTTTTCTATTTTTATTTCTATTTTTGTGACATACATATTTTTGGTGCTACACTATAAAATTTAAGGGGCTTGGTATTGCTTTCAATAATTAATGAAATGAAAATTTTAAATTTAAATGAAAAAATATAAACTAAAATAAAAAATTAGCTAATTATTTAGTTCTATTTTTAAAATATAAATAATTTGAAATATTTTTTTAGGAAAGCGTTTATTTTCACTTCAAAAAATATTAATTGCACTGCAAATTTATTTTTATAAATTTATTCTTTGATTTTCATTTTGCAAATAAATAGGTGAAAGAAGAAATATGGATTTAATTTGTCTTCTCAGTGTGACAAATAAGTGAAAAAAATTATCATTCAATATATAAAAAAATAATGTAAACTGTTAATAGTATATTTTTAATGCCATTATTATTATTATTATTATTATTTTAAATCTATGAGTAGAGTATATATAATTGACTCCACAAGAATAGGTTAAGGATAGATCATACTCAACCTTATTTCCCAACAATGAAAATTGGGATTTGAACCTTTGCTTAGAAGGGAAACGTAAACTAGATCAATTAAAAATTTGTTCAATGTGTCTTCACTTTTGTTTTTAAATAAAATAACAGTTAATTACCACTATTTTTTAATTATCATAAATATTAGAATACTTATGGTATTGTTTGGAACTACTTATAAAAGAGTATTTTTATAGAAAAAATATTTATCTAAAAGTAGTATGAGATTTCTTATTATAAATATTTTAATTTTTTTTAATTTTTTTAAAACTATTTATTTCTTTAAATAGTTTAGAAAGATATTTTTTTTTTTTTGAAAATAAGTACTTATTTAATTGTAAATGAAGTATTTGTCAATAAGTAGTTATAAAAAATACTTTTATAAAAAAAATATTTATTTGTTAAGATGTTTTAAATTGGAGCTATATGAGAAGATGTAATTCCATTCTAAAGAAGATAAAAAAAAAAAAAAGAACCCACCACCACACCCCCCCCCCCTGCTTTTTTTTTTTTTGGCTGGGCAAGAAGGCTATAGACTACACAACAAAAATGACACAAAATAGCATGAGACCACCAAAAGAAGAAAAACAATAGCCTTAGCCGACTCACTGCCACCAAGAGAGCACCTTTGAGCTAAGAGCATAAATTTTAGACTTTAAATTTAAATTTTAGTGAATTTGGATAAATTTTAATATAATAGAAGAAAGTAAAAGAGAGAGAACTATACAAGTAGAAGTGAATATCACTTGGTGTACTTAGCTCACAACTTTGAGATGTATATATAGCTATACAAGAGAGTGAGACTATCCTAACATTCCGATGTGGGACTAAAAACTATACATAATGTTCAATACTCCCCCTTAAACTGAAACGAAGATGTTGACAAGTTGAAACTTAGAGAGAGCAGTCTGTAATAAACCTAGGCCAATAGACTTGGTGAAGACATCACCAACCTGACCTTTGGAGGAGATAAAGTGGGGAGAGATAATCCCAAAATGAACTTTTTCCCTAATGAAGTGAATATCTACCTCAATATGCTTGGTCCTTTTAGGAAGAACTGAATCAGAAGAGAGAGATATAACAAACTTGTTGTCACAAAACAACAAAGAAGAGTTTGTCACAGGAAAGCAAATCTCAAATAGGAGAGAGCATAGCCATAGGATCTCACAAGTACCTTGTGCCATAGCACGGTACTCAGCCTTAGCAGAAGAACGTGAAACCACTAATTGCTTCTTACTCTTCCAAGAAAGAAAATGATCACCCTTAAAAGTACAAATACCTGAGCTAGATCGTTTGTCAGTCTTGGACCCAGCATAGTCAACATTAGTAAACATAGAAAGACCTGGTTGTATTCCAGATGAATAGAATAATCCCAGTCCAAGTGAGGTATTGACATATCGCAATATGTGATAGACGACATCAAGATGTGAAGTCCGTGGTGAATACATGAACTGACTTACTAGGTTCACTGCATAGGCCAAATCAGGTCGAGTGTTGGTCAAATAGATGAGGTGACCAACAATTTTCTAATACACCGAAGGGTCTGTTAATAGATCACCAAACTCTGCAAAAAGGGAGATATTCTGATCCAAGGGCGTAGAAGTAGGCTGACATCCTAACACACTAGTGTCCATAAGGAGATCTAGGGCATATTTCCTCTGAGAGAGGGAAATGCCCTTGCGAGAGTGTGCTATCTTAATGCCCAAGAAATACTTGAGGGGTCCCAGATCCCTGATGTCAAAGGTGTCCCCCAAGTCCTTTCTAATTTGAGCAATTCTAGACAAGTCATTACCTGTAATAATAATATCATCCACATAGACAGAGATAATGTTGTAAGGACCACGAGAGAGACGCCTAATAAAGCAAGTGTGGTCTGATTGGCACTGAATAAATCCCATAGAGAGAACCACATCACTGAATCTTTTGAACCATGCATGAGGTGATTTCTTAAGCCCATATAAGGACTTGCACAATTTACACACCTTTCTAGAATACTCCCCCTAAGAAAAAAAACTAGGAGGGGGATCCATGCAAATAGTGTCAGTAAGATCATTATTTAAGAAGGCGTTCTTGACATCAAGCTAATATAAAGGCCAAGTGAAAGAAGCCACCAAAGAGATTAGGAGGTGAATAGTAGTAAGCTTTGCCATAGAAGCAAATGTAGCATGAAAATACTGACATGGAATCCACGTAAAACCCTTGGCTACCAAGCGGGCTTTATACTAGTCAATAGTACCATCTGCAAGGTGTTGTACTGTGAATACCCATTTACAGCCCATCGTGCGTGCACCTGAAGGAAGGGGAACAAGATCCCAAGTATGCTGCTGCTGTAGAGCTTCCATCTCAGTACGCATGGCTTCAACCCATTTGGGGTCCTATAAGGCCTTATGAACTGAGCGAGGTATGATAATAGCATCAACCTATTCCAAAAAGGCTTGATAACTCGAGGAAATATCTTGTTAAGAAAGATACTGGGAGATAAGGTAGTCAATAGAACATGCTAAAGAGAGTTTATCATAAGCTTTACCGATTCAAGAAGGATACCATGAGGTGGGAGTAGGAGGATTAGGGACTATAGGACATATACCTGAGCTCGGTTAAAATCCTGGCAGAGGCTCCAAAGGGCGCGGTCAGCGAGTGTAAACCTGTGGAATGAGAGAGATATGGTCTTACCCAGTGGGGGCAGAGGTAGGAGGCTCAGAAGATGAAGACGACACCGGAGAAGAGGGCACTAGTATAGATGGGAGAAATATAGGCTCAGGTCGAGGAAGTGGGGATGGCACTAGCGCATATATGGAAGGAGAGGAGTCATTGTAGAAGGGGGTAGACTAATGGAACGAGACATCGAAAGAGTAATAAGTGTGTCGACCAATAGGATCATAACAACGATATCCATTAGACATAGAGGAATACCCTAGAAAAATGCATTGGATGGCCTTATCATTAAGCTTGGTTTGAGAAGGACTCCGGTCATGAACAAAGTAGGTGCATCCAAACACTTTAGGAAAAAGGGAGAAAAGAGACCCATCAAGATGCAGAGGATAAAGTGGAGCATAATTCTGCAATGCACGACTCGGGGTACAATTGAGAAGGTAGGCTGCAGTGAAAACAATGTGAAGCCAATAAGACTTGGGGACTCGCATTCCCCAAAGAAGACAATAGACAATAGACATGATGTAGTGATTTTTGTGTTCAACCACACCATTCTGTTTAGGAGTGAAGGGACAGGTCAGCTGTTAGAGAATACGTTGTTGACACAAATCAGCACGAAACTCATTACTGAGGTACTTATGGCCATTGTCAGACCTTAAGATATGAACCACTGTATTGTATTAAGTCTTAATCATTCGCAGGAAAGCCTACAAATGAGTGAAAACTTTGGATTTATTTTTCATGAGGTAGACCCAGGTACAACGGGAGTAATCATCAATAAAGGTGACATAATATCGATGCTGAGTGAGTGAGGAGATAGGGGAGGGACCCCAAACATCATTATAAACAATATCAAAAGCTGCAAGAGAATGGTACATATGAGACGGATAAGACGAACGACCATGCTTAGATAATTCGCAAGTAGCACACTAAAAATTAAAATTTTTTCAAGCTTTATTAAATTCTGGAAACATCCAACACAAATATTTAAAATTTTAATGTCCCAAACGGGCATACCATAAGTCCAAGGTTTTTAAAGAGAAAATAGAGGAAACATCATAAGGCAAAATAGATGTCAAAAAGCTAGAAGAGGGTGTAGGACAAGAAGGCGAATCACCAAAGTAGCAGAGCCAATCCCTTTCAAAGCCCCTACCAAAAATCTTCCTTGAACTCAGGTCCTACAAGTAACAAGAGTTAGGTAAGAAAACCACAACATAGTTATATTGTTTGGCAATATGACTAATAGATAATAAGCTATGGGAAAATTATGGAACATAATAAATAGGGAATAAAGATAGAGTTGAGGATAAACAGGTAGTGCCTTGGGTATGAATGGAATGAGAGGTATCATCAGCAATGTGGACAATACGAACCAACGAAGGGAAAGGGGATGTAATGAAAAATGTCTCACTAGTCAAATAGATGTTCGCCCCTGAGTCCAATATCCAAACGGGCATGCCACCGGACATGCCAAAGTAACTTAAAAGGGCAGTAGGGTTACCTATAGCAAAGGTGGCTATAAAGGAGGATGCAATAGAGGCAAGGAGGCTAATCTAAGATTGAAGCTGAGATAAATATGGAGCAAGAGTAGGTATATGAGTAAGAGAAGCCGAAGGTGCAGGAAGAGATTCTATAACGGCTCCAACGACCTTTGCCACACTGTTCGGAGTAACGCTCCTGTAGCTCAGGGTGGAGAATGAAGCAGCACTCAAAGGTGTGATTATTTTGTTGCCAGTGTTGGTAGAATCGAGTCATGCGGTCAATAGACCTAGCACCAGTAGAGGTTGCAAGGGGAACCTGCTCGGGCACACTAGAAGAAGCAAATCTAGGGAGAAGACGTCATCGTTGATCGTCACCATTAATCATTGCAAATGCCTCATACAAAAAGGGAACTAGGGATGTGTTCAAAATCTGAGTCCAGAGTGATTCGAACTAAGGTTTTAAACCCATCAAGAACTGATAGGTATGCCAACAATCTTGATGCTTTGCCTCAATAGTTGCTGCCTCGGTAGGAAACTCAGAAAGAGGCTTATACTTGGTGAGCTCCTCCCACCGAGACTAGAGATAGCTGAAGAAGTTAGTCACAGATAAACCCAAAGAAGCCTGGGTTGACTGGTGGAGCTCCCGATAAAGCTAAAAAATTTGAGCCTTACACCTTGTGTGGGCGAACATTTTGGCTTCCCTATAAGCAAAAACAAAAATACTGACTATCTTTCGCAATGTGATTGTACCTCCCCTTGGGAATATTCAAACTTGATTAATATTTTCAATGACAACTTTGCATCTCCTTCAAGAGACCCTTCCAACTTAAAAAAGCTTTCCTCACTAAAGGCATATTGTGCTGCAAGAGCCTCTCCTGTAGACGAATTAGCCATATCAAAAGCTTTCACCTATCCTTTAACCAGATTTCCTTTTTCATTCCTGACTATGACTGTTTTATAGCAGCGATGCTCTTCCTTCTTGAACGCGACATCAAAGTTACTCTTAATCATTACTGATTGAGCTCTTCATCTCTTTTCGTTATTTTCCATTGACTTGTTTTGCTTAAATTTGACCACCAAGAGAACAATGGTCCTCAAATTTCGTAGTAACTCATTTAGAAATTTGCCCAATTCCACTTTCTTTTCCCTGAATCTAACTGTGTTCCTAATTGTCCAGATAGATTCAAGAAACAGAAAAGGGAATAGAGCCAAATTATGACCTTTCGGATGACAGATACCAATAGCCAATTGATTTTTCAAAATACTCTCACTTTTTCGCTCAATGATTCCTTTGGTAATTGATCAATCCTAATCCCCCACACCACAAACCATGTAATACAAACCAAATGACACTGAAACACCAAGTGGAATTGGTCAGCTTGTATCATCAATATGAAACCTGCTATTGAAAGTCATCCTTATAGGAAGCAAGTCAGAAATTCACCTCCATAAAATAATTTTGAATCTCTCATGTATCTTGAGTTTCCATAAAGCGTTCAATGAGAAGCTAGTTAAAGAAGAACCCGTGAATCTGGCTCCCCGTTCCATCTGATAAACTAACTTGATTGAGAAATTCCCATTAAAATTGGGAGCCAAACTAGTTTATCCTTATCCTCCCCCAACGGTACTGGAATGCAACTAATGTTGTTCACAGACTACTCCTCAAAAGCATTGAGGATCAGTTCCATATTCCAACCTATATTCCCCTCATCCACCAATATCTTGACTATTATTGGATGGTATTCAATATCAATCCTTGGGTAAGGTTTGAAACATGGCATCATGTGGATCCATGGATCGTTCCACACTTTGATATAATCTTCTTTCCCTACTTTGTCACAGAATCCATTTTGATCAATTCTCTGCCCTCTAGATAGGAATTGGGTTCATACTTGGCATGAGTTGATAATGGCATTCCTTTGAAATTATAGGTTTAATACTGCTGTGATATATAACTCATATATTAAATGAAACACATGTACAAAGAGAAAAAATAGTGGAAAATCAGAATGCTGGTCTGCAAAAGGAAACCGTTGATGGTTTGGCCCATGAGCAATGAACTAGTCGATGGTTCTGAGTCTATTTTCACGATGATTTTCTCTCGGTATTAAACATTGACGGTATGTTTGAAACCGTCAACGGTTTGGCTTTGTAACCCAACACAAATTTTCAAATTTTAAATTGAGACATTGGAAAGGTTGGGTTTCAGAGATAAAACCTCTGGGAACTTTATATATATGTTGTATATGTTCTAACAAATAAGTTGTTGGTTTCTTTAGACACAAGATAGTGAAAATTCATTGCCGATTACTCCCGTGGATGTAGGCATTGTCAAACCAAGTAATTCTTTGTGTCATTGTTATTGCTTTTATTGTAATTTGCGTGATTGTGTTCTCTATATATTTCACTGTTGGTTGTTGCATTGTATGATCGTTTTATTCCAATGTGCATTCAATTTCATAGCAAATTGGTATCAGAGCATTGTTGTAATGACCTCTGGAACTTCTTCTGCAAAGTTCGATGTTGTCAAGTTTGATGGAATGTGAAACTTCGGTTTATGGTAGAGAAGGGTGAAGGATTTGTTAGTGCAACAAGGTATGGTGAAGGCATTATACGGAGTTCAACCGAAAGGCATGGATGATATAAATTGGTAGGAATTGGAAGCAAAGGTTGTGGCGACTATCATGCTTTGTTTAGCCGATGATGTGTTGTATCATGTCATGGAAGAGGATTCTCCATTGGTTGTTTGGCAGATTCTTGAAAGCCGGTATATGTCTAAGTCTCTTATGAAAAAATTATTTCTTAAGCAAAAGTTGTATTGACTTAATATGGTGGAAGGTTCGGATTTGAACCAACACATCAATGCATTCAATCAAATCATAAGTGATTTAATTCGTGTTGATGTGAAATTCGAGGAAGATGATAAGGCGCTGATGCTATTGAATTTCCTACCTATGTCTCACACGTATGAAAATAGGGTTACGACTCTAACATGGCTAAAGAAACCCTAAATTTGGAAGAGGTAAAAAGTGCATTACTGAGCTTTCATCGAAGAAAGAAGTTCAGTGATGAAATATCACATGATGAAGGGCTTGTGATAAAGGGTAACCATGAATGTGGGATAAGAAAATTCAGGAATGGATCGAATTATAATAAGTCTCAATCGCAGTCCAAAAAGAAAAAAAAAGGATATTTGATGTTTTAAGTGCATGAAAAAGGGGCACATAAAATCGGAGTGCAAAACTGTCATACTAGAATTCTATATATAAATTACTGTAATACTATAACTCTATATAAAATGTTGTCATACTGTAGTTCTATATAGAACACTGTCATTCTGTAACTCTGTATAAAATGCTGTCATGCTGTAGTTCTATATAGAACACTGTCATTCTGTACACTGTATAAAATGCTATCATACTATAGTTCTATATAGAACACTGTAATATTATAATTCTATATAAAATATTGCACACTGTAGTTTTGTATAAAGCACTATCATACTATAATTATGTATAAAACCATATCTCTATCTATGTATACACATTACCATAAAAACTTACCAATTTAATTATACATAATATTCAAACTAATGCCACATAGTTTGAGTGATAAATGATACTATAATATTTCGCTGAAATTATTGGTATAGACATCTCTAGGGTTTTACTCAACTCAATAACCCAATTTTTCTCAAAACATACATATATTAATTCTACAATCACATACTATAATTTAATCGGTAAAATTTCTAAAAATGTCAGACTTAATATATTCTCCTTACCTTAGCTTTGGAGTGGTGCCTAGGATCCTCAAACAACTAATCTGCTCCAGTTAAACTGCAGAAAATCGACGCCGAGATCTCAAAATGATATTTATCCTTCGATTCGGGCTAAAATTGGGTGAGAAATTGAAGAGAGAAAGAGAGAGTATCCCACAGCCCTAGAGAGAGAGAGAGAGAGAGGGAGAGAGAGGGAGAAATTTTCCAAAAAAAATGAATTAAGAACCTATTTATAGGTTGTTGGCCTAGAGGAAACTACTGACGGTTTTCCTAAAACCATCGACTATTTGGTCTTAACTAAACCTCCTTTCACTGTTTTATTTTTACTGAGCCTTGGTAACTCAAAACCATCTACGGTTCTTCCTAAGCTCCCCCAAACCGATTTTCCCTTTTTATTTATTATTATTTTTTCAGCTCTCTACACAGAGATCTCAAACCCTGCATACAAAATTTAGCAAAGAATCTCAAGACTTCAAATAGAAAACAAAAATAATAATAAAAAATAAAATAAAAATCATGTAGTAAACTACACTAAGATTTGGCTCACTATAGTAACTGAGTCCTCGACAACATCGCCAAAATTTGGTAGGCTCGGTAAGGCTTAAGTCCTTAACTACCAAAGATAAAATTTATAAACCTAACTAATCCTAAGTTCAGTACAACAATAAGTAAGTTGGGTGTCGATCTCAGGGACTCAATGTTGCGGTTTACCAAGTTAACCTAGTTTACTACCCTGGAACAAGAAGAAAAGATTGAATGGGGGTTTTCTATTTAAACTACGAAAGAAATTAAAATTGAATTAAACTTCTTATGGAAAAGCAATTCCCTGGTTATGAATCCACCTTAGTTAATTCGCAATAACTATGTTCGGTCAATTATCCATATTAGGATTTCAATGGTCAAGTAATCCGCTCGAGTAACATAGCGTAGCCAGGTTCACACCGATCGTCTGGAGCACGATCAGGAGAATGGGGTATACCCTATCTAGTGAACACAAATTTCTTTCTAACAACCATACCCTATTATGCGCAATTGACTGAATCCTAGCTATGCTATTCTAACTTAGGGTTTCATCACAACCAGAGAACTAAACGGATTAGCTACTCATCATGCATGAAATCAAAAGTGAAGACAAGGTAATGAAGAACTCAATTAAAATAATAAATTTTATTGAAATTCGAAATTGAAATACAAAGCAAGAATGAAACTAAATTAAACTTGCAACTCGAAATTAAACAAAGCAATTTAAATTGATGATTGAAAGAAAACTGTTCTAAATGGCACCCAACGGAACTCGAGGGAACTCAAGGGAGCCTCGGAGCACCAAAAGGGAACCCTAATCATATGTTTGAAGTTTTATTTTATACCCATTAGGGTTTACACACGATCGAATTCAAATCAGGAAACAATCTACAAAAATTTCACACAGCAAATTTCTGAACTCGATAGCGGTCGACCTGGTCGCACTTCAAGTTCTCCTCGTCACGCCCTAGTCGAGACATTCTAAAAAATATTCAATTCATTCTTTGTTTAGTTGTTGGCATCGTCGACCAGGTCGCACGTCCAAGGTTTCCTGGTCACGTCTTGGTCGAGGGTCTTTATGAATCTTGCTTGTTAACTAGCACTTCGGAGCCTTTTATCTTGACCTAGTCGCCCCTTGTGATTGCTTGGTCGCACCCCATAGTCGAGTAGGGACATGCTGTTGTAGTTGAGTCAAGGCCTTAGAGACCTAGTCAAGCACTTTGTCGAACCTTGTGTTTCCATGTTGCTTCATTGACTCCTTGCACTACTTAACTCATTGATTTAAGCTTCAATTTCTTGAAACATAAAACATACCACGTGTAACTTCGAACAATGATAAGAAGTGATAATTGCAAAGTAAATAAGAGCATCATATAGGTAAATGGAGGCCTAAATAAGTATATTTTAGGAACACATCAACAACTTACTCTTGCAACACTTTATATGCAATAGTAAACACTTGACAAGGTCTTAGAAAAGCGTGCCCTTTAAACCCCACCTTAGTAAGTGACGTGGACGAACCATGTAAACCTATAGGTTAGGTATAACTTATCCAACAATGTTGATCTTGATAGGGAATAACTCCATCAGCTCCGACACGTCCACGTCACTATCATAGACATGTTAGAACTGACCCTACTCACTAATATCCTGTTGAATATTTTGCCTAACCATCCGAACGTGTATCACCACCTCCTATATTGGACCCCTCATCTCCATCTTCATCATCATCACTTAGAATTTTGTAATCTTCACCATATAACACCCATCTTGTATAGCTATTGTCCATTCCATAGTCTAATAAATATTTTCCAACCAAATCAATATGTTGAAATGTTATGTTTTGGCATTTCTTGTAAGGACACCTTTATTGGATTTATCAGCACGAGGATGCATGAACTCTATGAAATCATGTACCCCTTGTATGTATTTTTGTAAAAACATACCCCAAGCCTTCATCCAACTCTTATCTATGTTCATTAATTAATTAGCCTATAACATGTTCAAGTAAATGATTATGATTATATTTCATAATGTTTATAAGGTATGCATTGAGAATCCTAAAATTGACCACCTTTCGTATAAAGGGTAAAGATCCTATCCCATTCAGGAATGATACATTTACATTGTAGTCAATCGCTCAAATTCCTTGGTCATACTCATTTTAAAGTTCGGCAGCATCTCCCCATGATTCTCTAAGTACACGAGATGGGGGAAGTGAACATGTTGTTAGTTTTCCACTAAGAACTTATTAGAACACCCCATTATGCACCCAAAGAACATAAGCAAATATGCCATCGAAATATGTAATGAGAATGAGCAAAGTGTGAATGATGACAACAATGTAAATACAAATTCCTAAATTGTCCATAGATTAGACAATTCAAGAATGATTGAAATATAAACATCGCTAATCGTAAATGAAACAAATAATTAACATGCTCCATTTATTATTAATCTAGATAGTATGACTAATAATCAATTGAATATTAATTGATTTGTATCATATTTACGATAAGACATGAATGTACACTAACGATTCTTGAACGGGTATAAGCTTCAATGAAAAAATGCATATAATGAACGAATGCTTCGATGGAAACATTATTATAAATAAAACATACAATATCCAAATATATATAAGAAGAAATAGCCATAGGCAAGGCTCCTCTTATTTGCAAAGGGGCTTTAGGAGTGTCATTTAAAGTGATGGGATTTCCCCCTTCCTTGATGCAAATTGTTCACCTCCAAAATCAAGGCTACAATCCAATGCGATCAGGGATGAGTATCAAGTCCCCCCCTTTTTTTATGCAAATTGTTCACCTCCACAATCAAGGCTACAACCCATTTTAAGTGCATTGACTTTCCCTTTCAAGCGGAAGATATGAGGCAATCCTAGTGCGGAGTACCTTCCCTAGGGGGCACATAGGCTTCTACAGTTGCTTTCCCTAGTTCTACCCTCTTCAAAAGGCATATGGTGAATAAGAGTATTGGTGTGTTACAAGGTTATCCATTGATGTGTTCATGGTTTGCCAATAATGTGTACATGACATATGTTAACTAAACCTTGTAAAACAAACCATAATTTACAATAGCCTCAAAATATTTCAAAACTATTTCTAGTGCTACCTAGTGATCAAACCCAAGACTATGATTATATTTTCTTAATCAACATATAATATTTGCAATATTTGGAGATTTATAATCATAAATGCATTAGAGCACCTATTATTCACGTGTACTCAACATTGGCAAAAGGATAACCTTGATTTTTCTTTAAATGCATGTAAGGTAGAATCATATGCAATTTAACAAGTGTGCTATAATTAAAAATGATCAAAATGTTCAAAAATTTTTATATAATGTGATGGGGAAATCTTATACCATTATGTTCTCGAAAAACTTGTATGCTTAGAATTACATTTGTCTATCCCTACTATCTTAAATTTTGAAGCTAAAAATATTTTTCTTGAATTAACAATTTCCAAACCAAAAATCTAAACATCATCAACATAAGTATATTTTATTACACTAGTTTCACCCTCAAATATACTATAAACAGAGAGAAGTGCATAATAAAAGGGAAAAAAAAACAATACATAAAAAGAGTAGCCAAGGAGGCTATACTCAAAAGCAAACAACAAAGACAAACATTAACACAGATGGAAAACTTGAATGAAGTCCACCTAGCTGATGTGAGGCTTGCTAGAACATAAATTAATACAAATGAAAATTCTAAATTAAGATTAGGCCAACACTTCAAAATCTAAACTAAAATAAAGAGTTTGGTCAAACTTGCAATTTTGGCAACCAACTGTGGCGTGCGTAGTGACAGGTGGTACTGGTTGTGGCTGCTATAGGTGGCAAATGGCTAGCTAGTAGATCTAAGGCAGCGGCGGCAGTGACTCTTCGGCAAATCGCACATGGTGGCTCTCCAACGGAGGGGATGTGGGATGGGAGCACGAGAAAGAGAATATAGACTTGGGATGCACGAGATTTTGTGCGAGGGGAGTAGTGGGGATATTTGGGGAATTTTTTAGTGACGATTCTTAAAGACGACTATTAGTGACAGTTTTACAACCATCACTAATAATAGATTATTAGTGAGGAAAAATTTCATATCTAATATCTGATAAATCATTACTAATATTTTTGTGCAATTGTTAGAGCGGGAAAACCTACTTTTAGTGATGAAAATATCAGTGACGAACCGGATGGAAACCATTACGAAAAGTCTATTATTAGCGATGGATATGAGGTTCGTCACTAATGGTAGAACGGTTCAAAAAACAGTCACTAAAAGATGACTATTAGTGACAGTCTACAACCATCACTAATAATAGACTATTAGTGATGAAAACTTTTTTCACTAATATTCGATAAATCGTTTCTAATATGTTTGTGCGATCGTTAGTGGGAAAACCTACTTTTAGTGACGGATACGAGGTTCGTCACTATACGAGGTTCTTCACTAATGGCTTAAATATTAGCGACCAATGTTGTTTTCTTAAATATTAGCGACCAATGTTGTTTTCATTACTAATCACTAATGGCACATTATTAATGATGATTTTTGGTTTGTCACTAATACTTTCGTCACTAAAAAGATCATTTTTTGTAGTGCATGCCCGCAGCCAATCACAACAAGATAATTCAAAAATTCAAAATTTGCTGGACCTTGTCAATTGTCTTTATGGGGCACCAAGTAGTCATGGTGGGAAAAATGGCTGGTTGACCTCCATAAGTGATTGGTTGACCGCCTTATGCTGCTTTCTTTTTTCATTATATATTTGTACGTAATTTTTCATGTCAATCTTGCTCTTTATTTTAATGGGTAAAAAATGATTATGAACAATGATTTGTCTAAAAAGTTGGTTGAAGAAAAGAAGCATATTGTGCATCCTTTGGTGTTTTATTTTTGAAATTAGCTTTATTAATATTATCATTTGCAACTACAACCATTGAAAGAGCATTCTCGACCATGAACGCTATAAAAATCAGTTGCACAATCGTACGAGGATGATCAATGATTAAATGATTGATGGTTACACATTGAAAAGATGCGTTTAAGAGTATTGACAATGAGCAAATCATTCAGAGGTTCCAAAATATGAAGACTTTGAGAGAACAATGGTAGAAGATAATTGGAAAAGTTTTGCTTTATTCCCTTATTTATGTTTTTGTTATTTTCTTTTATGCGAGCATTAGAAGAAATATGAGAGATTAATTGAAATAGCAGGTGTGAAGTGTTCTTACGTTTTTCTTTATTTTTGGTAAATGAATGTTATTTAAAATAAATATTATTAGTGTTAAATGCTAAAGTATTATGTATTTGTATTTTAATTATTTCCTCAAAAAATAAAAAAAAATTTAAAACATTTTTTGTTCCTATTGATAAAAATCTCTAGTATATAATGTATATTAGTTAAACCTTTTTTTTTTTGGTTACATAGGAACTTCGCCCCCAGGTCTTGCTGATCAAGGTAAAGTCCGGATGCGGATACAGCTTCTGTGCATCAGTTGGGCGTTCGACCAACCCAACTCCTGGGACGCATCTTCATTATCATCCACGGTTCCCGCTGATTCATAGAGCGAATTCTTACTATCCATGATCCCCGCTGGCTCACAGAGTAATCTCAACATCCACGAGTACCGCTGATTCTGTGAGTGTATCTACCTGAAATTGAATTTTTGATGCTCTTTCTTTTTTGCTGATGCCTTTATATAAGAATTCTTACTTGTTGATGCCTTTATATAAGAAAAACCAATTATTTTCCTGACTTTCAAGAATGATCCTGGCTGAAGAGTAAAATGCGAGAAGGGGGCAACGGATCGGATGCATTACCTAAGATGCAAGCTAAGCACGTGGCTTCCTTTTGCACGTCACTTGCGATTTCCCGCTTGCTTGCCTCAGTTCATAAATGTATATATGCTCGTACAGATCGTATGCGTGATCGGAGAAGTAGAAGTTTCCGGCCGAGCCACAAAAAAAGTAGGAGGAGAAGAAAAGAAGAAGGAAGAGGTGCTGTTAATTAACAATGGAGGTTGGGGGCCGTCGTTTTGGATGGCGTTCAGTCGGCGAGAAAACCAAAAAGAGCAATCGTTTTCACGGTGCCACTGAAAAATGCATCGTCCGGGGAACCGTCGTCGTGGTTCGGGGTGAAGGCCAACCAGCTGGTCCTGGAAAATCAGCCTCGCTTAAACTCTATAGCAGCGCTGAAGTTGATCCAAGTAAGTGCATGGCTGCTTAGTTATTTACCGCCTGTATTTTCCTCTTATGATCGGTTCCCTGTAATATTTATTTGTTCATGATATTATTGTTCATGACATTATATTAAAATTTTATGATTGAAGTAATTTTGCTCATGCTTCTAGAGTTTCTTCACTTTGGTAACCGTTATGTATTATTTTTAGTTAATTGTAAGGCAAGACAAACAGTAAAATTTTTTAAATGAAATTCAAAATTTGTATAGAGATAATTTAGGATGTTAGAACTAAATATTAAAGGAAGAATTAGTCATAAGTTTGGAAAGATTTTGGACGTGAATTTGTTTTGCTTTTGAGTAAAATATAACATAAAATCGAAGATATTTGATCAAATCCATTTGAATTCAAATTCAAAATACTCATGATCCCAAACAAAGCATAAAAGTAATTATATGACGTTTATGCCTTAGTTATAACTACTAGTATCTTAGTTATAGCATATTTAAGGTCTGTTTATTAATGGAAAATAATTTTCATTTTTCATAATTTAGTTCCTAAAGAATTATAAAAATTTTAATTTATTTTTTTATGATTCATATTTAAATTGTAGAAAACAAAGAGTTTGTTTAAATCCATAAAATATATATTTTTTTATTTCTAGATTTCAAAATTATTATAAAAAAGACAACTTGTTTTTTAATTTTTCTAAAAATTATATAAAGTATATAAAGGATCATGAATTTTGGGGTTTGAATTTGGATTTGTACGGGTTTTAAAGAAAGTTTATACATAATAAATACAATTAAAACATAAGATCTGAATTTCATACTTCGTATGCAAAGAGTTATAAATCTAGATAAATAATAAAAGATTTTTCCAACTTTTCTATATAAATATGAAAAATTAGAAAACAAGATGTCATTTTAGTTTATACAATTCTAAATTTTTCCATGTCCTACGATTTGGTTATATTAAATACCGGCTTTATAAAAAGAGAAGAATATTTAATAACTTTTGAGACTAGGCAAAAATAAGAGTCAAATAGATTTCTTCTTAATTAGGAAGAGAGATCGATTGTAGAGTTATCCCAGATGAAAGTTTGACTCACAACATACATTCCTAGTACTATATATATATACTCAAAAATAGAAGAGAAAGATCAACACAAATCATGTAAGAGGATTGGGTGCTGGAGCTTGAAGGAAGAAAATAATGTAAAATTAAAAAAAATAGAATGATTAAAGAGAGTGATTGGACAATATGTGGAATAGAATGACTAACTCTATCATAAATTTAGGAAAATTGGTCTTAGGTGAATTCAGAGGAAGGTATTCGGGCAAAAAAGAAAGTTGGTGGTGAGATCAAGATATCCAAAAAGTCATAAAGACAAAATGAAACTTGTATAATGACAAAGTTGAAGAAATATATAAAATCTTGAAAAGTATAAAAAGACAAGAAAAATAAAACTATTAGTGAAGTTAAACATAGAGCTTATGATATTTTATTTTATATACTAGATTAGATACAAGAAGGAGAAAGATACACTCATAAACTAGCTAGAGCTAGACTACAAGAGAAAGAAAACGCAAAGATTTAGGAATATAAAATGTATAAAGGACAATAATGTTAATGTCTTAATCAAAGAAGAAGACGTAAAAGAGAGGTGGCATAGATACTTTAAGGATTGTTTGATGAGAGCCAAATTGAAAGCTTGGGTTTGGAAGTGACAGATAAGGAGAAGACTAAAAATAAGATATTTATTCGCAAAATTAGAGTCTTTAAAATTAAGATAACTTCAAAAAAAAAAAAAAAGTAGAAAATTTATATGATTATATAATACACCAATTAAAGTTTACAAATGTTTAGGGATAAAGGAGGTATATGGATGTCTAATCTATTCATCATTATTATAAAAACCAAGAAAATATAGGAAGAATTGAGGAAAAGTATGTTAACACCTTTATAAATAAAAAAAGATGAAGATGATATTCAAAATTGTAATAACTATCGCAAAATTATGGTGAGTTATACGTGGAAATTAGAGGAAAGAGTAATTGAACAAAGAATAAGACTAGAAATAAGAGTTTCAAAGTATCAATTTGGTATTATGCTCGAGAGATCAATAACAAAATCTATTTATATTTTAAGAAGATTGATGAAAGTTTGGAGAAAAAAGAAAATGAACTTGAATTGATTTTTATTGATCTAGAGAAAGCCTATGATAAAATACTTAGGGAAGTTCTTTTATGGGTTTAAGATAGGAAAAGAGTTTGCAATAGATATATTGAGGTCATTAAGCATATGTGTGATAGAGTAGCAATTAGCGTTAGGATTGCAAGAGGGGAATTTAGAGAATTTTGAATCACAATCGGGGTACTTTAGGGTTCTAATTTGAGACCTCTTCTTTATGCTTTGGAAATTAATGAACTCACTAGGAATATCCAAAATGAGATCTCTTAGTGTATGTTTTTTTGCAAATGATATTATCTTAGTTGATGAAAGTAGGAGTGGAATGAAATCTAAGTTAGAACTTTGGCGAAACGTTTTAGAGTTTAAAGGTTTTAATATAAGTAGGAATAAGACTAAATATACGAAATGTAGTTTTAGTAATATAAAGGGGAGTATCGAAGAGAATATTGAACTTGATAATCAGGAAATTAATAAAACTAGTAGATTTTGATATCTTGGATCTATTATGCAAGTGGAAGGGGAAATTGAAGAGAATGTAGTACATAAAGCTAAAGCAGGTTGGATAAAATGGAGAAATGCATTAAGCATGCAGTGTGATAATAGAATACCTTTAAAATTAAAAGAAAAGTTTTATAAGATGACTATAAGGCAAACCATGCTTTATGGATCATTAGAATATTAGGCAACTAAGAAACAGTATGTATAAAAAGTAAAAGTTGTTGAAATGCAAATGTTAATGTGGATGAATGGTATAAACATTAAAAGACAAATTAAGGACAAAACAGATATGCAATAAAACTAGGCATAACATCAATTGAAGGCAATATAAGGGAGGACAACTTAGACGATTTAGACATTTGAAATGTAGACCTAGTAACAACTTGTGAGAAGAACTGAATTAGTTATTGTTTCTGGTATTAAAAGAGGTAGGGATAGATCTAGATTAATCTGTGACTAAGTAGTGAGGAAGAATTAAATTGTTCTTAAGTTAAAGAAGGAAATTGCTCTCAATTGGGTGAATTGGAGAAAAATGATTCATGTAACCAATCTTACCTAGTGGGACTTAAGACTTGTTATTACTGTTGTTGTTGTTGTTGTTGTTGTAAGGTGACATTTTTGTATTCGAAAAACTAAAAATGTAAATTAAAACTATTTCCACAATAAAATAGCAACAAAATTATTTCTTGTTGTTCATTTATTTTATAAATATTTTAAAATAAAAATCTAGCTAACTTTTTTTTTTTGTTGAAAATTTAAGATGAAAAATGAAACCTATTTTCCACAACTAAACATACCTTTAACATTTCTTTTAGTAATTGTGATATGTATTATTCAACTAATACTTATGTAGGAATATTTTTTAAGAAGAAAAAGTAGACATCAAATTAGGGAGGATTTGTTTTCTACATGTATTGGTACTAAAATGGAATTCTTGTATCTCTACCTTAGTTGTTCATTGACCATAATCAAATAGAAAATAAGAAAATTGAGATATCCCTGGTATTATCGATGGAACCTCTTCCATGATTAAGGCTTTTATTATATGAACATAAAGATTTAGGATTTTATAAAAAATTAAGGAAAAAAATACTACTCTTCAGAAAGATGACAAACTTTATAATTTAAAAACCCCTAAAATGAGCATCACACAATTGGAGTGATATTGTAACCCAACACGAGCCCCTTTGACTCACTTCTAAAAATAAGTAGTTCGGAAGTTATCCCAAGTATAGGAGCTATGTTGTGTAATAATTAGCCCAAACAGGCCAAATCGTCTCCTCAGGAAATGCAGATTAGTTTTAAACTAGTGCAAAACAGGAAAAAGAAAATAAGAAAACAATTTTATTGAACATGGTTTAGATTCGGTTTCTTTGGGGGTTTTGAAAATTTATGGTGAAATTGAAATGACGTGAAACCTAAACTATGAACCTTTCATGCAAACCAACCAAACACTCACTAATTAAATATTCAAATAGTAAAACAAGGATAGCTAAAATTAGACTCGACAAAGACCTAAGAGTAATGAATAAACTGAACCTAACAATGATTCAACTAAATGAAAATAAATTAAGCTAATAAATAAAACTGGACTAAATAAATAAACTAAACCCAACAATAGAAAGACTCAAACATTTCCTAAATGAAAATGACTAAATTTACACTAATAAACAAAAATTCCATCAAGATATTTAACATGACATCAGTTAGATTAAAATAATTAAACAACCACAAGGAAAGGAGGGAATGAGAGAGTCCTATTCAAATACTTAACTTCAACATAATAACAGTAAGGTAAACACAAGAATAAAAATATCGAACAAGTATTAACTCCTACAATGAACTTGAAATTAAATAGATAAACTGAACTTAATAATATAAATAATCCAACAAGAATTTAAATTCAACAACTACAAAAAAAACTGAATTTGACCACTTAAATAATCTAAGCAAGTATTTAAACTGAAGAGAGAGAGAGAGAGAGAGAGAGATAAAACAAATATTAATCTAATAAATAGTTCTTAATCTAAACAAATGTTTAATCCCAGCTTCAAATGGAAACAAATTAAAAGCTTAGCAATAAAAATAACTCTAACAATATTAAAATAACACAAGGAGAGAGAGAGAGAGAGAGAGAGAGCAATGAAGTGGAAGAAGAGCAACTCGGGTCTCCACACTGCAGCTGTGTCCTATGGCGTAGCTCCCCCAAGGTACCAAAATGTTCCACACGCAAACCCCCCTCCAAACCTATTCCCTCAAAGCTCCTTTTTACCCTAGCCTTTTCCCCCTTTTTTCCTTTGCTTTCACTTTTACTTTTCAATCCCTCCAGTTGCCCTAGCGTGCCAGCTCCTACTGCCAGAAAACACACACTTGCATGGATAGGTCACATCAAGACCCGACCCACTTCATTTTTTTTAAAATTTTCTTTTCTTGTTTTTTTTTTTTTTTGTTTCCCAACGCAAAAACCCAATTTTGACCTTCATACAACCCGTAACTCTCAAAATTCAAAACACAAAAGTTGTAGAAATTTTTCTTGGCTTTTCATAGCATTTTGAATCGTCTCGATCAGAGTTTGAACGAGAAAGTTATGCCCAAAATACGAAGTACAGTCAGTTTTTAGCTTCCAATAATTGTCCTACAAAAAAAAAAAAAAACCAAAAATGCATAAATTACTCAATAGAACCCAAATATTATAAATAGAACACATTGTTAAAATATTGAGAGTAATTAGGTATTTAATTAAAAATATAATCCTTAATGCATGAATTAAAACGCCTAATTACGCGTCAATTACACCCCTAACTAACATTTTGTTAGTCTCTAGCAAATAACATGAATGCATTCAAACCGAGGGAATAGCAACTAAAATTCCAATACTTATGAAAATTACATGAAAGATATGCTTAATGAGTTTAGGAACATAGGACACAGATTAATCTAAGTTACGTATCAACTGAGAAATTTATACACCATTTAGTAAAACAATCAAAATAATGGAATGTAACAAAGCTTACGTGTATAAGAGAGGATCCAAGATTGACCACAAGCAAACATTAATGGTTTCAAACACACCAATTAATTTGAGACAACCATATGGTCTTACTCTAATTCAAAACCATTGTACTGACGCCTTTTATACTATTACACTTTAAAAGGGACCCACTTTCCTGATTAGTTAGGATCCTAGTAGTAGGTAACTGCTTCCAGTGCATGAATGTACAAAGGTGACTTTCACGCTACTACACTTTAAAAGGTACCCACTTTTTATTATTATTTAGGACCTCGGTAATAGGTAGCCCTTTCCAATACACAATTATTTCCCTCTTTTTATTCCTTTTTTTCTTTTCTCTTTTTTTCTTCTTTTTGCAACTGATCCCTAGCTTGTTTCTTGTTTTCATTTGCTTTAAGTTTTTTTTTTCCTTTTTTCTTTCTTTTCATTTTCTAAGCCATTAGGATATGGTTCATTAGAGTTCCAAACATTTGAAGTGTATATCAACCAGAAATAATCTAAGGTAGTCTTTCTAAGTCTTCTAACCTATGTAGTGTGTGTAGCAAGACTTTCAACATCCTTCTCTTGGTTGAAACTAAGTGAAATGGATAAAACTCTCTTTTAATTCAAACTCAGATTGCACTACATCCTACATATTCCATATCCTCAAAAAGAAAGAAAGAAAAAATTGGCCATGTAATGTTCACAATTAAGAAATTCAACATGCTTTGAGCTCAATACCAATATTTCCCAAATGTAGACCTAATCAACATGCAAACAAAAATCACATGCAATTTTCATATTGAAATTATTTTCATATTGAAATTATTTTCACATTAAAATTCTATCACATGGAAGCACAAAATTGCACATGCAAATTCTCTCCCCTAAACTAAAATGAGACATTGTCCTCAATGTGAAAGCATAGGGGAAATGGAAAAGATATGCATGGGGGAAACAAACCAATAAGAAGAAAAAAAAAAAAAGAATAGTAGAGAGTCACAACCAACAAACACAGTAGAAAAAGAAACGAAAGATGCAAATAAGAACAAAAGAAACTAAAAGAAAAAGAAAAAGAAAAAGAAAAAGAAAAAGAAAGACAGTAAAAAAGAAAGGTCAGAGGACTCCCCTGAGGTCTTATAGGAGCAAGACCTCTTCATATGGATCGAATGGACTTATGAAAGGCTTGAGACGCTAGCCATTAATTGTGAAGCTGTTGCCACTCTATGGATCTACAATTTCTACCGCGCCATGAGAATGAATTTTTTCAACAATGTACGGGCCACCCCATCAGGACTTCAATTTCTCAGGAAACAGATGCAATCTGGAGTTATAAAGAAGCACTTGCTGAGTAAGGAAAAGTTGTTTGCCTTTCATTTTCCTGTTGTGCAGCAACTTCATCCGCTCCTTTGCTAAGCGGACATTGTTGTAAGCTTCCCTCCTAGATTCTTCAAGTTGACATACCTGCAATTTCCTTAAACCTTTGACATCGTCAAGTAAAAAGTTAATCTGTTTTATAGTCCATAAAGCATGATGCTGAATCTCAATAGGTAAATGACTTGCCTTACCGTAAACTAACCTGTAGGGAAACATCCCTAAATTCGTCTTGAATGCAATTCAGTAGGCCCAGAGTGCATCAACAAGTTTTTCTGACCAGTTTTTTTGATTAGGACGCTCCATTTTCTCAAGTATGATTTTGATCTCTCTATTGGCCAACTCAACTTGACCATTGGTCTGAGGGTGGTATGGAGCAAAGACCTTATGGGTCACTCCATACTTTTGGATGAGTTTTTCAAAAGAAACCCTCCATCACTAATGATTGCCTTGGGCATGCCAAAACATGCAAATAATTCCTTGAGAAACCGGATGACAACCCTGTGGTCATTTGTCCTACAAGGTATACTTTCCACCCATTTTGAAACATAGTCCATAGCAACTAAAATGTAGGAATGCCCAAAAGAGTTTGAGAATGGTCCTATAAAGTCAATTCCCCAACAGTAAAAAATTTTAAGAGTCAAAATGGGAGACATAGGCATTTCATTCTTTGATGTGATTTTCTTAATTTCTGACAAGCCTCACAGGTTTTACCAAAATTCTCAACATTTTTAAACATAGTAAGCTAGTAGAATCCACTTTACAAAATTTTTGAAATAGTTTTCTTTGCAGCAAAGTGGCCTACACACGCTCCACTATGACAAAATGCATCACAAAAGTAAATTCATCACCGGGCACACATCTGTGAACCAATTGATCAGAACAATATTTAAACAAATATGGGTTGTCAAAATAGTGGTGTCGTACCTCTGTAAGGAACTTACACTTATCTTGATTTACCCATTGGTCTGCCATTCGGTCGGTGACAAGCTAGTTCACAATATCAGCAAACCAAGAAGTGCACAACACTGCAAAAAGACGCTCATTAGGAAAATTATCATTTAAGAAAGGAAATTATGTTTCACCCTCTGCTCTAGTTTAGGCATTAGCTGATAAATACTCAAATCTAGTTAAAGTCATTGCATTGTTCAACACAGGAGCAACATGTAGCTTTATTAAACTAGGTATTCTACCAAAAGACAAATGGAAGCCTTGGAGCCAAGGATTCAAAGCAGCAAATGGAGAACACTTCTAGGCTAGGTTAAAAAGTGTACCCGTTTATATTAAGCTTCATCCATAATGTTCAATCAAGGCAACATTATTTGGGTCAAAGCTTCTAAACAAAGATCTTCTCATTAGATTTAATATCATTTAGCACTTAAACAAGGTCTAGTGGACAACATAAGTTTTAAAATTTAGATCATATTTGTTCAATGGACCAAGACCCCTAATCTTTTCTAGATCACTTAGTCCCTAGAGGAGATTAAAGCACGATTAATTCAGAAAAATTGTGTTGATAGTCATAGCGAGTTTTTGAAGAAATGCTTGAAGCCATTATGGAAGAATCCAGAGTTCTTTGTTAGTATCCCCTTCAAAAAAGAATGAAGATATCAACCTGACTAAAGAAAGTCACAAGGGGATGAATCCATAACATTATTCTTTGGCCCAGGATGAGTTGACCCAACTCCAAGAAGAAGGGCTTATTGAACCAACAAAATGGTAGTGTACTTTTGAAGCCTTCTATGTCAACAAAAGGGCTAAATGATTTCAAGGAAAGCTTAGGAACATCATCAACTACTAGCCCCTTAACCATTTTCTTACTAATGACAAATTCCTGTTACCAAACAGGACCAGCCTATTTTTCACAATTATCGGAGGCCCAAATCTTTTTAAAATTTGACTTGAAAGTGGGCTTTTGGCAATTGGGCGTCCATCCAAATGACAGACCCAAGAAGGCCTTTTGCATACTCATTTTCCACTAGCAATAGACTGTTATGCCATTTAGGGTCAAAGTTGCCCCATCCATATTTCAAAAGGCAATGATCAAGATTTTTTAGCCCATACTCCATCATGCCTTGATCTATATTGATGATATCCTTTTGTTTTCAAAGAATACATCATCAAATGCTAAGATTCTAAATTAGTTCACAAATATTGTGGAGCACTACAAAATTATACTGTTAAAAAAGAAAATGATATAATTTTGTAGTGCTCCATAATATTTGTGAACTGATTCAGAAGTTTAGCATGTGATGATGTATCCTTTGAAAACAAAAGGATATCATTAATATAGATCAGGGCATGATGGAGTATGGGCTGAAAAATCTTGATCATTGCCTTTTGAAATATGGACAGGGCCACTTTGAGCCTAAATGGCATAACAGTCTATTGTTAGTGGAAAATGGGTATGCAAAAGGCTATCTTGGGTCTGTCATCTGGATGGATGCCCAATTTCCAAAAGCCCACTTTCAAGTCCAATTTTGAAAGGATTTAGGCCTCCGATAATTGTGAAAATAGGCTGGTCCTGTTTGGTAATGGGAACTTGTCATTAGTAAGAAAATGGTTGAAAGGATGGTGGTTGATGACAATCCTAAGCTTTCATCGAGATTGTTTAGCCCCTTTTTTTTTTGACATAGAAGGCTTCAAAAGCACACTATCACTTTGTTGGTTCAATGAGCCCTTCTTCTTGGAGTTAGGTCAACTCATCCTGGGCCAAAGAATAATGTTATGGATTCATCCTCTTGTGACTGGTTTTAGTCGGGTTGATATCTTCATTCTTTTTTGAAGAGTATACTAACAAAGAACTCTGGATCTTCATTCTCCAAAAGCTCACTATGACTATTTGCACAATTTTTATAAATTAATCGTGCCTTAATCTCCTCCAAGGATTAACCGATCTAAAAAAGATTAGGGGTCTTGGTCCATTGTAACAAATATTATCTGAATTTTAAAACTTATGTTGTCCACTGGACCTTGTTTAAGTGTTGAATGATATCAAATCCAATGAGAAGATCTTTGTTTGGAAGCTTTGACCCAAAGAATTTTGCCTTGATTAAGCATCATGGATGAAGATTAATATAAATGGGTACACCTTTTTAACCTGGCCTAGAAGTGTTCTCCATTTGTTGCCTTGAATCCTTGGCTCCAAGGCTTCCATTTGTCTTTTAGTGGAATACCTGGTTTAATAAAGTTGCGTATTGCTCCTGTGTCGAAGAATGCAATGACTTTAACTGGATTTGAGTATTTATCAACTAATACCCAAACTGGAGCAGAGGGTGAAACATAATTTCCTTTCTTAAATTGTGTTGATAATGGTTATTGGATGGAACAAAGGTCATGGACTTCTTCCTTTGTTGATGCTATCGGGGGTAGCATTCATTATTAATGGGTTGGATATAACATTCAAGTGGATCGGCCTAGTAACTCTCAAATTCTTCATCTTCATCCAGAGAGTTTGAAAGATTTGACTGTCCACATTGCTAGAAAGCAAGGATAGAGTCTTCATTTTGTTGATCATCAATGGAGAATATATATTCGATGTCGTCATTATAATCCCAATCGAAGACTTTGTGTAGAATCTAGATTAGTTTAATTTTCTTTTATTTATAGGGACACTTTTTTGCATAATGCCCTTTTTGATTGCAAATGTAACATCAATGATCTTTTAATTCTTTCTCATGCTTCATCTTTCTCAAATATTCCCAACACTTCTCCTTGTGTTTTGACCTTCTGTATTTTCTGCAGGGATAAACTTCTTCATTTTCTCCTATTGAGCAGGGGCATTGTTTGTTTCCTTTACACATGATGAGGAGGTCCTTCCTTATGCATTCCATGGTGATTTACATTCCTGCCTTCTAGACTCTTCTATACATGTCATACTTTTTGCAAAGCGCATCTTGATTTATAAGAGATCTGTGATAAAGTTTACCAAAGGAGGTGCTTTCGAGTCTTTTTCCACTCATTTGTGAAGTTCTTGTAGGACTTATTATCCTAGTGGATCCGACAAGCAATTAAAATAGGCTTGCTTGAGGTTAATGTTATTCAGTCCATAGAGAGCGTAATATCTTTCAGAGATAAGATTATAATGCTTCTCAAGATCTTTTCTTTTAAGTAAGCAACATTTAATCTTCATGTATTCTTCTTTGGCTTGAGTGACGTGGTTTTCTCAGGCACCATAGAATTCTTTAATGATTGTGGAGATGAAGACATCAAGGTTAGGTACCTGTGATATCTGTAACTGCCTGTAATCTCCGAGGTTTATCCATGCACTAGATTCTTAATCTTCCAATGAACTTTGAAATAACCCTTCCAATGACTTCTTTAAAAGTAATACCCTCTTTCATTAATTATGCTGTGCACCATGCATTGAGTTCAAGGATCTTATTCCTTCATTGGTTTGGAGGTATTTCTTCCAATGAAATGGTTGGTCCATTTCCATTGTTGCTTGAACTATGTGTGGGAATGACTGATGTAGTATTCTCTTAGAGATTGATGTTGTCATCAACTCCTTTATCGTTAGTACGACTGTCGTATTCTGTCATGCAGGTGGATGCATATGTCATCATTATAGGCTTTGGAAGTTGAATCTCTTCTTCAGATGAATCATTGTCCGTCATGATGACAAGTGATGATTTTGGCACCTTTTCTAGATGTAATGGATGAGCCATCTCAATAAAGAGTTTAGAGATAGGATTATCCTTTTCTAGAACCCCAATTTGTGGTTCTTGATCTAGATCACTTGGTTCTCCAAATTTTTTCTTGTCTTACTTCTTTTGAGCTATAGAGACGGTTGTTGAACCCTCTGGGTTTGGGCTAGGTTTTGAGTACACTGCTTCTTTTTGAGATGGAGAAAAGAGTCACTACCTTGAAAGATGCTTGCAATTATACTGCCTGAAATTTTGGTTAAGAAGAGCTGAAAGCCAAAGTAAATGGAGGGAAAATAGGGTCAATCCTCTCTTGTATATGTTGTTGTTGCTGGCTTTGCTTGAGGGAATTTAGCTGAGCTTTGAGGTGCTGCATTTGTAACAACCCCAAAAGTAGTTATACTTGATTAGGGTTATGATCCTAAAAATAAATAAATAAATAAATAAATAAATAATTAAATTAATTAAACATTATTAAATTAAAGTAATTAAATAAATATTATTATGGATATATATATATATGTATATATATATATGTATGTATATATATAATATTAATATAAATATATACTTACCTAATGGAAGTCTAAGGAGCTTCCTGAGACTTCAAACATTTCAAGTATAATTCTGGATGAATGTTCTCTTTCTCACTTTCATGCTCTTGTCACTCTCTTCATGTTTCTCTGTCTCTCTCTTCGATTTCATCGGTCTAACGAGCGTCGATCAAAAATCAAAAAATACTGCTGGACTCCATTCTTTGCCACCGAAATTTCTACCAGAGTGGATTTTTTATAGGAGCGGCGTAGGCATATCTCCTGAGGTAAGCTCAATTCTCACTTTTACCTCAATTCCTTGTAAATCTTAAACCCAATTGACGATCGGATACCACCATGAGAATCTAGAGATGATTCTCTACAAGTCCAGCGGAGTGGATTTCTCATGGGTCGTCGTAGGCATAACCCCAAAATTAGACTAAGGGGGTTATTAAGGGGCTAACTATTATTTAATTATTGTAGATTTAGAAATGTTGAATATTGGGCATTCTGAAGTTGAATTAGGGTCACTGAATTCAGGGCTCGGGTAAGCGCTGCAGGTGTAATTTCGAGACCCCGCAGGCATAGTTCAGGAAGACCAAGGTAATTTGATTATTTTGGAGTTTAACAATTTATTTAGGTTATTGGGAGCCTAGGAAATGTTTTATGGAAATTATGTTGGAATTTTATTGAATGTTTTGGGGAAATGGAAATTGTAGATTTTGTACTGGAAATGCCATGGGCTCAGGATTGAACTGTGTGGGAATCTCAGTAAGCCGAGTAAGGGGATAAACTAATTCAGTATTTTCATAAAATTATTCTTTATTTTATAGCATTTGATTTTAGGAAAACATGTATATATTAAGATTATGTTTGGGAAATACTGTTGTGAACAGGGATATGATTTAAATATGTTTTATCAGGAAATATGATTTTAGAATAAATTTTACACCAGAATGTTATCCATCTTGTGTGGCGTGAGTATTATTTGCCATGAAAATTATGCTTATGGAATATTATGTTATTTTAGAATAAACATGTATTTCCAGTTTTCAGAAAAATTATAAAATAGTGCAGAAACTATGATTTCTTGAATATTATGTAAACAGTGCAAGAAATTTATGTTCAGTATATTAGGATTTACCAGCGCAGATGTTGAGATTACATGCTATGTTATACCAGCGTAGATGCCATATTCATGTATGTTATGACATAATTTGTGAAATATTATCATGTCAGATATTATTATGAAATATGAAATAGTTATGTTCAGTATACAAATCGTATTATATGATATCAGAACCCGGATGGTATGGTTTAGTTTAGTTTTCAGGAGCATGGTACCATAGCTATATGTTCAGAATTATGATAGTGCTACCACACGATCAGTAGTGTGGAAGATGACAGTCGGTGTGGCTTCTGTGTAGAGTGGTGATGTTCCCCTTGTAGTCTGGGACCACGTGGGGCAGGCCCATCATACTTAAAAACTTATGCTTGATATAGAATGCTTGGCCAGCCATTACTAGGTTCCACCTTCGGGCCACACAATCTAGTCATGTGGGGGTAAGACATGACATCAGTTAGCTATCCATCCTGAGTGTTATTTCAGTATAGTACAGTTATATAATATGTTTTCCATGTACAGTATGCAGTATGTTATATAATGAATTGACAAATCATGTTTTACTCAATTTAGTACAGTCAAACTTTTCCAGTTATGTTTTATGTATTATTTATATGTACAACACAAAAATACTCATGTTTCCACACACTGATACTAGTTTATTTCCCTTACTGAGAGGTGTCCCACCCCAGCATTAAAACATTTCAGGAAATCAGGGTAAAGGAGCAAATAGAGCTCCGCGATAGTAGAGTTAGACTGTGCTACCTTGTTAGAAGGGTGAGTTGTTGTGCTAGGGTCAGATTTACTTTGAGAATTGGCCCTAGGATACTTTTCAATCTTTTCGTAGATGACTGTATATATATAATTAGCGGATTTAATAGAACTCTGGTATTGTGATTTATTGGATGGTTGTATGGCAATTATGTTTCTTGCTACTTAGGTGTCAAAGTTGTTTGGCAGGTATGTCCCTGGTACCCACGGATTTGGGTTGTCCATGTTTATATCAGTATAATAGGGAAATAGGGTTATTAAGAATGATGTTATGTTTTTATGTGAAAATATATATATGGTAAAATAGGCAGGTTCTTACAGTTTGGTTTCAGAGCCTAGGTTGCTAGGTTTTATAGTCTTTGGAGTGCAATGGAAACAATACTAGAGTATAGGAATCGATTTTGAGGAAAATAGGAGATGGGTAGATTAAAATGTGAGTCATTCATTGTGAAGGATGAGGTAAGAATTTAGAGTTCTATCTTGCGGCCTAGAGATAGGAATACCGAGGTTGTTTCTGTGTTTTTCCTGGGGTGACGGTTTCAGGAAAACCATGGATACTATCGATGGGTCTTATTTCTAAGGGGTAAGACTGAATTTTAAATGGGGATTGAGGATGTGGAGATAAAGGATCATAGAAGAGTAATTTATAAGTTATAACAGTGTATTGGTTGTGTGATAGTAATTGTATACTGAGCCTGGTTGTTCCCTTTTTAGGATAGACCTCAGGAATAACAACATAAACACTAAAAGTAGTGGTAACGAGAGGGCTTCTAGCATAGGTGGCAATAACCTTGAATAGGTGATGTGTAGTGTAGGCTAGCAGGTCATGGCTAGGGTTGTGTGGAACTATGGGGGACAAAACTGCCTACCAGCTAACCCGGGTTGCACTATCGAGCAATTTATCCACATGAATTCACCTACTTTTACGAGGAGAGCCGATCAAATCATTGCAAAGAAATGGATCCAAGAGATGGAAGATATATTAGCAAGTCTCCACTATGCAGATGAGCAAAAAGTTCTGTATGCTATTTTTAAAATGACTGGGGAGGCCAAGCGTTGGTGGATGTCGATAAAGCTACTTAAAGAACAAAGGCTAGAACCAAAAAACCTGACATGGAACTATTTTAAAGAAATTTTCTATGATCAATACATTCACTCTTCTATCAAAGTTGCCCAGGCGGAAGAGTTTATGAACCTGAGCTAGGGAAAGAGGCCCATGCCTCCCAATTTTCAGGTAGGGTTATGTTGAGGGCCGTGGAGGAGATGAAATTCTAGATATTCTTTTCAAATGACTTATCAGGGCTATCTTCAAGAGGAGATTGAACTTAATATCGATTTGGTGCTAGGAACGGAGCCAAAGTCGATTGCTTCCTATAGAATGACATCAACTGAACTAAGGAAACTTAAGGTGCAACTAAAAGATTTCCTTAACAAATAATTTTTCAACCTAGTATATCATTATAGGTTGCATCTGTGTTATTCACTAAGAGACATAGTGGGGCCTTGAGGTTATGCATTAATCATTGGAAGTTGAATCACGTTACAGTAGGAATTGGTATCGACTTCGAGGGATTGGGGGATTATTGGAATAATTGATAAATCCCAAAATTTTTGAAGATTGATTTGCAATTAAATTATCACTAATTAAGAATTGAAAATTATATACCCCAAAGACAAAATCGGGTGCACAGTAAGATTGCGATAAGTTTCTAGTGTTACCAATTGGGGTTACTAACACACCTTGTATTTTCATGGATAGGATGAATTAAGTTATTCAACCATATTTGGATCAATTTATTATAAATTTTTATGGATGATGTTTGGGGTATTCAAAGACTCAAGAAGTACATGAACAACATTTGGGATTAATCTTACAAACATTATGAGAGCGTCATTTATATGCTAAGTGGGAAATGAGAGTTCTGGACAATTAATATGATTTTTTTTTTGAAGTCATGTCATAATCAAAGAATAGTTAACTATTCATTCTTCTAAGGTTATGTTGGTGTTAAATCTTTGAAAGATTGGAAATGAAAATTGAAGTTGTTGAGTGTTAGTGCTGAAGTAAAGTGCATTAGAACAGGATGTATAATCCATCAATCTATGTTAGTTATCAGTTCTAATGGACTTATTTAAAAGATTGACTCAAAACTTGTTAGGTTAATGATGGATTTTACTTGGGGCTGTATTCAACAAATTTCAAGGACAAAATTTTTATAAGGAGGGAAGAATGCAACAAACCCAAAAATAGTTATACTAATTGATTAGGGTTATGATCCTAAAATAAATAAATAAATAAATTAAATTAAATTAACTAAATTAATTAAACATTATTAAATTAAAGTAATTAAATAAATATTATTATGGATATATACATACATACATACATACATATACATATATATATGTGTGTGTGTGTGTGTGTGTGTGTGTGTGTATAAATAATATTAATAAAAATATATACTTACCTAATGAAGTCTCAGGAGCTTCCAGAGACTTCAGACATTTCAAGTATAATTCTGAGTGAATGTTCTCTCTCTCTCTCTCTCTCTCTCTCTCTCTCTCTCTCTCTCTATCTCTCTCTCTCTCTCTCTCTCTCTCTCTCTCTCTCTCTCTCTCTCTCTCTCTCTCTCTCTCTCTCTCTCTTCTGCTCTCTCACTCTCCTCACATTTCTCCATCTCTTTCTTCAATTTCATTGGTCTAACGAGCGTCGATTGAAAATCAGAAAATACCGCTGGACTCCATTCTCCACCACCGACATTTTCTATCGGAGCGAATTTTTCGTAGGAGTGGCATAGGCACGTCTCCTGGGGTAAGTTCAATTCTCACTTTTACCTCAATTTCTCATAAATCTTAAGCCTAATTTATGATCAGACACTACCATGAGAATCTAGAGATGATTCTCTACAAGTCTAGCGAAGCGGATTTCTTGTGGGGTCATCGTAGGCATAACCCCAAAATTAGGCTAAGGGGGTTATTAAGGGGCTAACTATTATTGAATTATTGTAGATTTAGAAATGTTAAATATTGGGCATTCTGAAGTTGAATTAGGGTCATTGAATTCAAGGCTTGGGTAAGCATTGTGGGTGTAATTTCGGGACCCTGCGAGCATAGTTAAGGAAAACCAAGGTAATTTCATTATTTTGGAGTTTAACAATTTATTTAGATAATTGGGAGCCTAGGAAATGTTTTATGGAAATTATGTTGGAATTCTGTTGAATATTCTGGGAAAATGAAAATTGTAGATTTTATGCTGGAAATGCCACGGGCTCAGGATTGAACTGTGTGGGAATCTCAGTAAGCCAAGTAAGGGGATAAACTAATTCAGTATTTTCATAAAATTATTCTTTATTTTATAGCATTTGATTTTAGGAAAACATGTATATATTAAGATTATGTTTGGGAAATACTGTTGTGAACAGGGATATGATTTAAATATATTTTATCAGGAAATATGATTTTAGAATAAATTTTACACCAGAATGTTATCCATCTTGTGTGGCGTGAGTATTATTTGCCATGAAAATTATGCTTATGGAATATTATGTTATTTTAGAATAAACATATATTTCCAGTTTTCAGAAAAATTATAAAATAGTGCAGAAACTATGATTTCTTGAATATTATGTAAACAGTGCAAGAAATTTATGTTCAGTATATTAGGATTTACCAGCGCAGATGTTGAGATTACATGCTATGTTATACCAGCGTAGATGCCATATTCATGTATGTTATGACATAATTTGTGAAATATTATCATGTCAGATATTATTATGAAATATGAAATAGTTATGTTCAGTATACAAATCGTATTATATGATATCAGAACCCGGATGGTGTGGTTTAGTTCAGTTTTTAGGAGCACTGTACTGTAGCTATATGTTCAGAATTATGATAGTGCTACCACCCGACCAGTAGTGTGGGAGATGGCAGTCAATGTAGCTTCAGTGTAGAGTGGTGATGTTCCCCTGGTAGTCCGGGACCAGGTGGGGCAGACCCATCCTACTTAAAACTTATGTTTGATCTAGCATGGTTGGCCAGCCATTGCAAGGTCCCGCCTTCAAGCCATACAACCCAATCATGTGGGGGTAAGACATGACATCAGCTAGCTATCCATCTTGGGTGTTATTTTAGTATAGTACAGTTATATAAGATGTTTTCCATATACAATATGCAATATGTTATATTATGAATTGACAAATCATGTTTTACTCAGTTTAGTACAGTCAAACTTTTCCAGTTATGTTTTTTGTATTATTTATAAGTACAACATGAAAATACTCATGTTGCCACACATTGATACTAGTTTATTTCCCTTACTGAGAGGTGTCCCACCCCAACATTAAAACATTTCATAAATTCCGGGTAGAGGAGCACATATAGCTTTGTGACAGTAGAGTTGGACTATGCCACCTTGTCAAAAGGGTGAGTTGTTGTGCTATGATCAGATTTACTTTGAGAGTTGGCCCTAGGATACTTTTTAGTCTTTTGGTAGATGATTGTATATATATAATTAGAGGATTTAATAGAACTCTGGTATTGTGATTTATTGGATAGTTGTATGTAAATTACGTTTCCTGCTGCTTAGGTGACAAAGTTGTTTGGCAAGTATGTCCCCGGTACCCACGGGTCTTGGTGGTCCATGTTTATATCAGTATAATAGGGAAACGGGGTAATTAAGAATTATGTTATGTTTTTATGTTAAAAAAAATATATGGTAAAATAGGCAAGTCCTTACAACATTTCTTCTTCTTTATTTTTGAAAGCTAAAGAGAATGCCAACATGTACTCAATCATTTGCATTAGCTCGTTATGCAATCTTTGGATATGGTTCTGACATTTGTTAATGAGGATTGATGTGATATCAAACTTGTTTTTGACATTATTGGCCAACTCTGTTTTGGTCTATGACATTTTCTGACTACCAATTGAGAGTTGCTTCAGCTGGGGAAACCTGCTTGGTAGATCCATCTGGGTTGACAACAATTGGATCTTTGATCTTCTAGGAGTGCTTTGTATGGGATCGCACATCTTTGTACTCTAATGGTGGGAAATCACCATCATAGTTTGAAGGTCTAAGCATGTTAATTTGAGGAAATTTAACATCTTTTTCCCTTTTCCCCTCATACTTGACGTAGTAGTCAAACTTCCCAGATGGTTCTCCAAACAAGTCGACTTTAGGATCTTCGTCTTCATATCTCTTTTTTATTTTCTACTAGGACTTATTCTTCTTCTTCTTACCTCTAATTCTTGCTCATCAGACCATTTGTACACTAGATCATTAAGACATTCATCATAGGTACAGTCAACGTCAAACCACTTATGACCGGATTTAGTCATAGGTTCGTAAACTAGAAAACCATCTCCTTTGAAGTATGGGATAGGTACCTGAGATCCCAAAGAAACTGGATCAGTTAGGTTGACAAAGATGGCTAATGGTATGATCATGATCTTTTGGTATTTTAGAAGTGGTGATGAATTTGGATGTGGTTGGATCATCATGGTCGGAAAGACATGCTGAGGAGATGCCTCTGTTGATGATTCCTAATCCTTTAGGAAGGAGATATGAACATCGCGATTTTTCATAGTTTTGTAGACTGGATCATGGAGGATGATCAGTTTAGGGATCTAGTGGAGCTGCTCATACTTGGTCACCCAAGATTCTAGGAGAAGTTTTAGGAGTTCTTCTTTAGGTAGCTGCCTTGGGATGTGAACATGGCTCAGGACAAGAGAAGTATCATAATTAACAAGGAAAGCATCTTGATTTTCCCGAGGGGCAACTAGATCAAAAGAATGGTTCTAAACTCTATCAACCATTTGATTTTGGAGGGGTCCTGTTATGGAATTAGAGATATGAGGTGCCCTAACAATATGGATCTAGACTTTAAGAGAAGTTCTCATATTGGGGTTATAAAATGCAAACTGAAATTAGGGAAGGCAGTGAAGCTAGTTGTCCCTACATTAAGCGTTGTTCGCATAGTGGCAATGCAGCAACAATATGAATATTAGAGAGCAATTTTGGAGCAGACCTGAAGGCCTTTTCTCCCATGAAAGGTAAAGTAGAGCTTAACAGCACCAATATGAATATTGGCGAATCCCTAGTTAAGGTACTTTCTAGGAAGCTCTTGGGAGAATTCCAGAGTGATGAACTATTCTAATTCAGTTGCCAAGAGTTGGTGAGAGTCGAAAGGAGAAGCCTCAATGATTTCTTTGACAACTCTTGGTACAGGTGTCTTGCTAGTGAATTTTTTTAGTATGTTTAGAGGATGTTTGGTTTTGTCATGATCGTTATATGGGTTTATAATCTGAGGATTCTTGGTTTAGGGGACAAGGCTATCTTTTGGTACATAATCCACTTCATACATATAATCATGACGATCTAGGCTTAAGGCATATGAAGATATGGGAAAAGAGCTAAGGGAAAGGGATGGAGTCAACATGGTCCTGGAAGACATGACTTTTTAATTGACAAGATCAGAACCTCTTCTCACAACCTAAAAGTGAACAAATCTCTTTCTCAACTTATGGAATAAAACACAGAATCAATCATAGTTTCCTCGTTCTCTGTCGATTATTAAGGAAGCCAGCTCTACTCGACCAAAACATAGCCTTCCTTGGCCTTCAAACAATTTAAAGGAACCTTAGGTTTTATTCTCTAATGACTTCAAAAGAAAATTGAAGCTTAGAATGAAACTTATAGTTTTGTTTTGTCCATCACTATTTTGATATGGAGGATCCACACTAAATGTGGCAACCACAGAGCATACTGAGTTTAAGACAATCACCTCTATTGTGGGCAAAGATATCCATCACTCCTTGAGTGATGGAGGTGCCGAAGGAGTCTTTAAGCATATTGATTATGCATATTTTCATCTATAGTTGTACATTATTTATTCTTAATGTAGAAACTATAGTCTTCTTTAATTTAGGTCTTCAACAAGATTAGGCATATTTTCATCTATAGTCTTCAAGTTGTACAATAGAGCAAAGAGGTTGATTTTTTTTAAATAGACTTCAATATTTCCTTCCATGTGCTTTACAATTAGGTTGGATTTATAATTCATATTTTTCTTTTTAGTCATTTTCTCTTACTTAGTGACAACCCTTATTTGCTAAGGAACTAAAAACTAGCCTTCAAGCAGTTAGCATTTCAAAACATCAAATGATTGTCTTTTAGATTGGTTGAGGCATTACGTAGCCTAATATTCTTGTTTCCAGCCATTTAAGACTTTTTTATACATAGGTATTGTAGGTCAACTTCACCAATTCACTTTGTTCTACACCTTTTATATAAGTTACAAGTGGATTTCACTAAGTTGTTGGCTTTTCAAGCATCTAGCCTTCATAATAGGTCAAATTCATCATGTTTTACAAGTCATTCAAGCCTTTTGTCTTCCTGGCAAATCAAGTTTTCCATGTTGTTTTGCTCTTCTTTATTGGTAGTAGTTGAGTTCTTTATTGGTAGGTCCAAAATTGTAGTTAAGCCTTGAGTAATTTAGGCCTCTAATCTTTTAAATGGGTAGTACATAGGTTAATCTACTATCTATTATAAGGTTGTTATAATGAATGAGTTTTGAATTATTTTATGCCTATCGACTTTAAGCAATTAATAGGTACAATGTTATAGCTATTTTTTATTTCTTATAATAGGTTTTTCAAATGTATAAGCTATTGCCCTTTAGCTAGACAATATATTGGCCAAGAAGTTATTAGTTTTAGGTATTCCTACTTTTAGTATGATAGTGCAATTGTCAAAGTGACTCTACAATGTAGCCATGTGGTGCACGAGAGTGTGCATGAACTTGGCCATGTAGTTGCAAGAGTAGGCGTCTTATGATCATGCATGAGCATACTGTATGAATATGCAAATAGAGAATTCCCAAAAGCAAGGATGGCCTACTCAATCATAGCAATGGGTTGATACAATGGCCTTGCTAGTATGTTTAATAAGTTAGTACAGTAGTGAAGTATGGACCATCGTTTTAGGCCTTTCTTATTTTGAGCAAGTCAATATAGTGGCCAAATTATGTTGCTTATCACATGTTAATATAATGGTCAAAAAATTTTCTTTTGGCAGGCCAATACTATGGTCAAACTATAGATTACTTTAGGCCTTTTGTCTTTTAACCATATTAAACAGTGGTTAGGTTACTACATTGGTGCATCAAAGGGTGTTGAAATTAAACTATTGATACATCGATTCCATTATTCTAGTTTGAAATGAACTGTGTGTGTTTCCATGGAGAACTTACTATCTTCTTCCCTTTCCCTAGTAAAGTGAGGGTTGGACCTCTCCTAACTTGTTGCTTGAATATTGACATAGGGAAAACCCTATCCATCATGAGTTCCTTTTGTGAACAAGGCCCACACATCATTAATTGCCATAAATTGGTGATTGAGCCCAATATCAAGTATGATGATTACTTATTATAAAGCCATTTAACATAATACCCGAAATGGCCAACATTCGTTTAGTCCATGTTTTATTAAATTGGCTATATAAATCCACAAAATTCAAACTCTCTGTGTGTGTGTGTGTGTGTGTGTGTGGATGTAACTATATGTGTGTGTGCACTTGTCTTTCTCTCCATTGCTTATACTTTTCCAATGCACTAAAGTCACGTATTGTCTATTTATCTTTGATATAGGGGTACTTCAATGGGTTTACCTTCGTTAGCCATACACTTCACATGTTTCTAGCATTCACGTTACATCATCAAATGATTCAAGTCTTGAATAAGAATATACAATGCACTAAAATGCCTTTGTTTACAATCCTCTTTACTTGCAATAATCTAACATATTCATACTGAATGATTTTTTTCAAAAAGTGGTGCAATCAAATAGAATGCCCCAAGTTGGCCATATTCTAAGAGCCAAAACCATGTGATTAAATAAAATTTCGTCTATTTATTGTGGGTGGAGGGCTCCTTCTTCAAATTATAGATGTATTAAATGTTGTAGAATCCATATGAAATGAGTAAGTCTATGCTTTTCTAAAGGAGATGGCACCGCTTTCATATAAAAATGAACTATTGAAGGCTCAGAGCTCCACCCCAGGTAGTTCTTCCTCAAAAACTAGATTCAAGAAAACCTTCACAGTTGTTTTCATAATCCTATAATTTCTTAAGGAGCCATTGAAAGGAAAGAATCCAAGGAGAGAATCCAATTGGCATCTCTATAGTTTAATATTGAGAGTGGCAAAATGAAGAGATGGTAAGAAAAATGAAGAAGTGCTAAGGCTTGTTTTGGTCTTACTTGTAGTTTGTTCTAAACGTGTTTGTGAAGCAACAACATCACTGGAGATATAAGAAATGTTTACTATGCACACCCTAATTTACTTAAAAAATTATCAACTACTTCAAAAGATAATGTCAATATTATAGAAGAAACGCATAAATATTCTTTTATGGTCTATGGGAGACTACAAAATCTAAACACTTGTTTTATTCGTATGCAATATATGTTAGTTATTCTTGTGCAATATAAGTTTCATGTAGATATATAGCTATATATTAAATGTTAATATGATCTTAAACTAAATGCAGGATCATAAAAACAATAAAGCCAATTAAATAAAATTTTATCACCTTTTAATTTGTTTATAATTGTAGTGATTTATAATTAAATATTTAAAATTATCAAAAAAATAATTAATAAGCATTTTCGTATTGTCAACATGATGCATCTTTTCTATTTATCATTTTTCTTCTTTTCTTATCCCATTTTTCATTATTCTCCATTTTTGGTTATGCTCCCCGACTCTTTCAACTTATTACTATTTCTTTATTTATTTATAAATTTGTTCCTTCTATAATATCAATTTCAATTTCAAATTTGAGACAATGTTAAGACTCCAAAAAATGTCATCGACACTTTATCAATTTTTTGTTGTACAACGCAGTAACAAAGTTGTCCAGTTTTTTTTTTTTTTTACTCTTTCCACTTATAAAATTAAAATTGAGGGATAAAACTAAAAATGAAATAATGAAATTTTCATTTATACATTCATTAAAAAATAATTGTGGGGTGTTGTTATTAACACCTTTAAAATATTTAATTAAAATAGATTAAATATTTTCTTTCTTTTACACCAAGTGATGGAAGTTGGTCAATACACACACTCTGCTCCCAAAATAAACAAATGGCCTTTAATTTTCCCCCTCCTCTTTAGTGTAGATGGACAAATGACCTTGCATATAATGTGCAGTGTAATGTGTGTTTGTGAAGAGGAATTTTGTGTACCTTATTGTATTTGTTTGAACTACTTCATGCATATTGTTAAATTCCTATACCAGCTAATAACTGTTTTCTAAAATAATTCATCCAACAGAGGATGGGAAGGCGAAGTTAAGTGAGAGAGCATACCTCAAAGAGGGGAAGACTAAAAAACTTGACAACACAAAGGTGACAACATATAAAATAAAATTTCATGTAGAGCCTGAGTTTGGTATTCTAGGAGCTTTGCTGATAAAGAACAAGCATAAGAACAAGTTTTTCCTTGAATCCGTTACCCTCCAAGTTCCCAACAATGATAATGAGATTATTCATTTTGACTGCAAATCTTGGGTGTACCCTTTCAAGAAGACGAATGCTGACCGACTCTTCTTCTCGAACAAGGTAATTAGGGAACCAAATTTTTTATTCTCTATAACCACCACTAAATCTTTGAATTTGTTTAAAGGTTAAAATAAAATTATATTAGGATCTATTTAGTTGTTGATTTTTTTCAAAATTTTTTATTTTAATTTTTTTTAAATTAGAAATAAAAAGTGAAATTATTTTCCACACATGAAGAAGACTTAATGCTTCCCAATTTTAAATTCAGGATGACTTCTAACTGCAGACTCCAAAATTCCAAATATAGGAGAACTTCCATATGATAATGGCAAGAAGTCATGATAATATAAAATGCTCATGTTGCACACATTCTATTTTTCCTTTGTCTTTTTTTTTTTGTAGAGCTATCTTCCGGACCAAACACCCAAAGGTCTAAGTGCGTTGAGGAAGGAAGAGCTGAGAAGCTTAAGAGGAGAAGAAGGTGACTGGGGGGAGAGGAAGGAATGGGATAGGGTGTATGAGTACGATTACTACAATGATATAGGTGATCCTGATCATGGTCTCCAACACCTTAGACCTGTCCTGGGGGAATCTGCGTTGCACCCCTACCCTCGCCGCCTCAGAACTGGTCATCCTCGTTCCACTGTAGGTACGCACCTGCATACCTCTCTCTTTTAAACCTTCTTTCATTTTCACCCTACACATTAAAGTTATAATTGAAATTTGAAAAATATTAAAAAGGAAAAAACCCCAAAAAAAAAATCACCTTTCTTGATTTAGTTATTAATAGGAGAATACACACACACACACACACACACACACACACACACACACATATATATATATATATATATAGATATATATATATGTTTTTCATTACATTTTTTCTCTACATCAGATAGTATAAAAAAAATAAAAACTTATTCTAATATGATTAAAATCTAAGAAAATTAAAATATTAATCATGTACAAAATTATAACTTATTCATTGACATGTTGTTTGATAAGAAATCAAATACATTTTAAGGAATGGTGTAGATTAAGATGAGTAAATGGTTGACATATTGATAGTAGACTCACTATGCTAACCTTCGTAAGAGGTGCAATGATAAAGGTAATGAGAATCGTAGCATTTGTAGAAATCATAAGAGAGAGAATGATGGGGAGGTGAAAAGATTTAGATTAGAAGAGGGAGAAAAAAGATATAAAAAGTGATAGATTAGAAGTGATAGATTAAAGACAAAAGGAGACAAAGAGATAAAAAGATAAGGGGGATAAAAGAAATTGGGACCTATTCTAGTACTAGACTATTGCATTATGTGTGTTGATTTGATTAAGATATGTCTTACAAGATAAGTTGTATACTTATTTGCACCTCTTTGAGGTCAAACCTATATCAATTTTAAGTTCATAAAACATAAATTTAAGCCATAAATCCTAATCTAAATTCAATGTTTCTAAACATTAAAAATATAATTATAAATTAGAACCATTTCTAAAACATTAGTAATACATTGGGACAGTTTCATAACATTTAAAGGTCCAATTTTTTATAGTTGATAAGCATGCCCAATGCTTGCTTGTCTCGCTAATTGATGATCAGGAAACCTTTGCTTGACAACTAGGCGATCAGCGTCACTTAGTGATTATGTGGCTTTTGTTGTCTAACTTTTTCTAATTCCTACGTTTCTTGGGTGATAAACTATTTGTCTCACCTAATGACTTGGGAAAATACCACACGCTTAAGCAATGTTAACTGTAGGTTGCACTTAAAGACAGTACAAACAATGGCCTCCATAACTGCTTCATTTAGTTGTATTTAATGTTTATAATCGAGAAGTAATAATATTATTTATTTTACATTTGCTTATTTTATTTTATTTTTAGACCATGAAGAATGTATTATCTCCTCTTTCATATTTCAAAAAATTTCCTAATCAATATAATTATTTTCTAAGTGATGCTCAAAGCATGTTTTGACCGATTAGGGGGTGAAAGATATAACATGGTCACCTACTAGATTTAGGCCAAGCTAAAGGATAATTCTCACTTGACTCAAAATTTTTTGTCAAAGAGTTTGTGAATCTCTAGATCAAGTTTGACATCATCCTTATTCTCAAGATCGCCTTTGCCTTTGGCAAGCTCTGGGTCCTCAATTGCAAAAGAATTATTGAATTCTTTATGTTTGGCCGAGTTAGAGTTTTCCTCCTCCTCAATATATTAGACCACTGAAAAATCCTCATAATTTATTTTAGTGGTGTGCTGAAGCATTTCACTTTCTTTTGTAGAATTGACCAATAGATCATTCTAATGATCTTCATAGCCAATGTTCTCTTTAAGAAGAGTTTGTTACCCTCAAAGTTGTTGAGTTTGGTTGAAATCATCATAGGCAATGCTTCAAATAAGAGGGGATTTCAGCGCAAATGACACATGTCCCCTAACATTTCCCTACAAAAGGGCAAGCTAGCCAAATCTCTCATGATAGTTATAGGAGATGGTTCGACTACTCTAGTAGAACGACTGTGGGAAATCTACAGTGGAGGCTTTTTTGTAGATGTTTCATTTATAAATCCTAAACTACTAAACATGTCCCTTTGTAAGCTTTTCATCCAAGATCTCATCTCAATCTTCAAATCACCCACGATTACTTTATTGTGGTTTTTACCTTGTGATAGGTGTGGATGACTACATGAAATCTTTCTCATCAATTGTTGCCAAATCATCACCAAATCAACATTGGTTAGTCTAATTGGTGTTGGAAACATTGTGTTTTACCTTACACCTTTATAAATGTTAGCATAATGTGTCCCATGCAAGCATGCCAAAAGGATTTTTGATAAAAAAAAATCAAGCACCTTTAGGGGAGGGTGTGGATTGAGATGAGTAGATATTGAACTAGTTGAGAATGGACTCACTATGCTAACCCCCTCCCCCCTTCCCCCGATTAGGGGTGCAAGGATAAGGATAATTAGAATCATAAAATTTGTAGAAATCATAGAATGAGGGAGAAGGATAAGGAGCTGAGAAGATTCAAATTAGGAGGGGAGAGATATAAGAAATGATAGACTAAAGAGTGAAGGATACAAAGAGATAAAAAGATAAGGGGGATAAAAGACACTAGACTTTAGGCTATTACATTACTTGATTAGGCAATCAATGTCTTCTGATGGCTATTGAATTTTGTCTCTTAGGTGATAAGTGATTTACCTCACCTAGTGACTTGGGCGACAATCATACGCCCAAGTGACATTAATCGTAGGTTGTGATGGGTGGAGGTGACTCACTCAATCACTGGTTGTGATTGAAACTTAGTGAGGATTGCACACAAATACACTCAATTGATTTCAATGAACAATCTGAAACAAAATATTAGAGGAAGACAAAATACAAATCTTTCTTCTCACTAGTTAATGTCTCTCTCTACACCACATATTACATTGCACACACACACACGCACACGCACACACACACACACACATCTATTTATAGCAAAGGATGAATGGTAGGTAGGATTAAATTCAAACAAGTAGGCTGGTTGGTGAAGGTAAATTGCCTACTCTCCACTATAATTCAACAATAGTGGGCTGGGGTTGGTGGAGCTGCTGTTGTCAAATTTTGTTGCCACCATCAAGTTTAGTTTTAATCTTCAACATCCCCCCTTAAACATGACTCTCCTGGTTTTGTCATTCTGAGTATTGTTTCCAGTCTTGCAAAAATATCATGCTTGAGTGGCTTCGTGAAAATATCAGCAATATGATCATACATTCTGCAAGATATCAACTCTACTTCTTTATTCTTGACATGCTCCCTGATAAAATGATACCAAGTATCAATATGTTTGCTTCTTTCATGGTAAACTAGATTTTTCGCAAGTGCAATCGCTGATCGATTGTCGATGTAGACTTCTGTGGGGTTATCTTGAAGATATCCTAGATACTTTAGTACATTCCTGATCCATATACCATGACAAATAGCTGAGCTGGTAGCAACATACTCAGCTTCACATGATGACAACGTTACAATTGGTTGCTTCTTTGATGACCATGTAAACGTTGTATCTTCCATGAAGAATGTGAATCCATACGTGCTTTTTCTTTCATCAAAATCTCTTCCCCCAATCGCTATCTGAATAGCCAATAAGTTTTCAATCACCTCTTGATTAATAGAACATACCATCAATGATGGTACCCTTGACATAGCGAAGTATCCTTTTCCTTGCATTTAGGTGGGACTAGTCAGGAGTCTCCATGTACTTGCTGACAAGTCCAACTCCATAGAGTATGTCTGGTCTAGTGCACATCAAATACCTCAAGCTTCCAATTAGACTCTTGAAATATGTGGGGTCAACATATCCTTGCTCATTCTTTCTCAATTCCAATCCCATTTCAACTAGAGTTGTCACAGAATTGCATTTGTCCATCCCAAACTTCTTCAGTACTTCTTTACATAGTGGCTTTGGGAGATGAAGATTCCCTTCTCGCTATGCACTACTTCTAGGCCAAAAAAATAAGCCATCTAGCCAATATCCTTCATTTCTAATTCTTTGATCATGCTCCTCTTGAAAGCGGCAAACATCTCTAGATTGTTGCCGGTGAAAATTAAACCATCAACATATAGGCATGAAATCAGCATGCTTCCGTCGGTCTCCATCTTCATGTATAGTGCATACTCATAGGGACACTTCTCAAATCCATTCTTCTAAAAATAGTCATCAATCCTCATGTTCCACACATGAGGTGCCTACTTCAAGCCATAGAGTGCTTTCTTCAGTTTGTACACTCTATCTTCTTTACCTTTCTTCACATATCCGGGTGGCTGATCAATATATATATATATATATATATATATATATATATATTTCACATCCATCTAATTAATCTTCCATCCATTTTGTGCAGATAATGAAATTAGTAATCTGATGGTTTCATGCCTAGCAACCAGGGCAAAGATTTCTCTATAATCAAACCCTTCTTTCTGCTTGTAGCCTTTGGTGACAAGTCTTGCTTTGTATCTCTGAACTTCTCCTTGATCATTCTTCTTGGTTTTGTAGACCCATTTCACACCAATAGTTTTGCGGCCCTTTGGGAGATTTGTTAGCTCCCAAGTCGTGTTCTTCTCAATGGATTGAATCTCCTTATCCATTGATTTTATCCATTTGTCTTTTTCATTAGCCTCCCCAAAGCTAACCAGGTCGCTGGTCAACAATAGACAATATAATGTAACATACTCTTCTATTGATTCTACAGTTTTATACAGATCAGTTAGATTATGAGCACCTCTAGGCCTCATGTCTGAGATTTCACGCTCAATTGGTGATGGAGATTCATTCCTCTGTGGTGAACCATGTGGAGGTGTCTGTAGCTCAGGAACTTGTCACTCGATAGCCACTTCTCTTGTCTATGTGGGTTCTTCTCCTTAAAGCATCAATTCCGCATCTTTGGAAGATTCAGCCTGGTCAGGTCATGCTCATAGGGTCAATTTTGGGTTGCTCATTGTTGGGTCAAGTTGCAGATCGGGTTTTTGGATCAGATCACGTTAGCCGGGCAGAGAAGACATGTGCAGGTGCGTGAGGGGCGTGACGTTGGTGGTTAATATCCTCGCCGGCGCATGTCTCTAATGTTGAATTCAATGGCGATGCATGAAAGTGCGTGTGGGGGTTCTCGGACTCCGTTTGAAACATGGTTTTTACCACTGAACTCGTCTCGACACAAATTTCACAATAGTATGCTCAATTTTGGATTTGGAGTAACTTCAAATCTAGGAAAAAATCAAATTTCCCCTCTGTTCACCTCTGTTTGGCGAATTCCAGCAAGCCTGAAGCTCTGATATCACTAATGGGTGGAGGTGACTAGCTCAATCACTGGTTATGATTGAAACTCAGGGAGGATTGCACACAAATACACTGAATTGATTTGATACTATCATAACTCGTGTATAGTAATCAACAATAGATTCAGTAGATTTCATTCTTAAAGATTTGAAATCACCTCGCAATGTTTGAAGATGAATCTTCTTCACTTCGTTTGCACCTTTGTGTGATCGATGGAGAAAGTCCCAAACTTCTTTGGATGTCTTGGCGAAGGTGATGATTTTGAATGTGGTCTCATAAGGCGATTTTGCCTTGCAATCCTTCTTTCGAGCGACTTGTAAGACTGTTCTTTGAGCATCAGACATAGTTGTTTCATCTTCTTTTGATGGGGTATCCCTATACCCATCTTCAACAAAGTCCATGACATCTTGAGCACCTAGTAGGGCTCTCATTTGAATAAACCAATTGTCATAGTTCTCCCGTGTCAGCTTTGGAATCACCGCTTGTGTAGTACCGTTAGCCATTAGATTTAATATATCAAGAAAAGAGTGATGGAAATAGATTTTAGAAAATCTGATGCCACCAATGTGTTTAGAAGGTTGAAAAACTTTAGGAACCGGCTTTGGGTTGTAAAGAACCGATTTAAAAATCACTGAACCGGCCAAAAAACATTTCTGAACCTATTTTTTTAAAACGATTTGACTTAACGGAGTGTAACAGCATCAGTGATTACTGTTAGGACACGTGGCAGATTCTGTGTGTGCTATTTATTGCGATGATCCGCGGGTCCGTTAGCCTGGTCCCACTTCCAAGATTCATTTTCTTCAAAAATTACATCCCTATTGTGAATAACTTTCTTGTTGATGAGATTGTATAGTCGATATCCCATGATGTTGTTGTCGTTCTTCTCTAGTTGAATAGTGTTGCTGAGAGGAAGAACCGCATGATACTTAACATGGCTAGGAGCATGTTAAAGGATAAGAATGTGCCCAAGAGTTTTTGGGCAGAAGCAGTATCATGTGCAGTTTATCTGCTTAATAGGTGTCCTACGAAGAGTCTTGATACAAAGACACCACATGAAGCCTGGAGTACTCACAAGCCCAGTGTGAGTCATCTTAGAGTGTTTGGCTCCATTGCCTATGCCAAGATCCCAGAGGCAAGAAGACAAAATTGAGAAGGATCCCAGAGGCAAGAAGACAAAATTGAGAAGAAATGGAGAGACTCTCAAAGATGAGAGAATTTGTGAAAAAAATTTGTGATCTTTGGATCCAAAATATGATTATATAGCTGTGACCATAGAAGAAACAAAAGATTTGGAAACTATGTCCGTAGAAGAACTTGTGGGCTCACTCCAAGCCCATAAGTAGAAAGTTAACAGAAGGAGTGATGATAAATCACTAGAGCAAGCCCTCCAAATGAAGTTGTTCCTCACTACAAATAGATACGACAAAGAGGGGACATCACAGTAAGGAAGAGGATGAGACCGAGGATCTTGTGGAACAAATTATGGAAATTTTGACTCCAAAGAAGGTGGCAGAGGCAGAAGAGGTCCCATTAGAGAAGGACGCAATCAATAGAACTATGTCCCACGAGGCAAAGGACAAATAAGAAGAGAGGGATACAATAACCGTCTGAACGTAGACAAAAGAAACGTTCAGTGCTACAACTGCCACAAGTACAGACACTATAGTAATGAGTGCAGAGGTAATCCCCAAAATCATGAAGTAAATGAAAATGCTAACTTTGTAGAATAGGAGAAACTCGAAGGAGAATCGTTGATGCTGATAACATACAATTCAACCCACCAGGACCAAAATATTTGGTACCTTGACTCTAGAGCCAGCAATCATATGATTGGAAGAAAGAACCTGTTTACTAAACTTGATGAGAAAGTTCAGGGAGAGATATCATTTGGTGATCTCTCTAAAGTCCCAGTTCGAGGAAGGGGAAATGTCCTAATCAAGAGGAAGGATGGAGACTATGCTTTTATCTCCAATGTGTACTATGTGCCAGCCATGAAGACTAATATACTTAGTCTTTGATAGCTTGTGGAGAAAGGCTACCAAATTAGCCTTAAAGATAAGCAGATGGTGATAACAGATGCTCTAGGTAAGCTCGTTGCTCGAGTACAAATGGAAAAGAATCAAATGTTTTCGCTCGCCATTCAACACGATACGCCAAGGTGTTTGAGTGCTATCATCAAAGACAAAGACTGGCTATGGCATCTCAGCTACGAACATCTGAATTTGAAAGTTTGAAACAGTTGGGAAGAAGGAAGATGGTGAAAGTCTTACCCAATATCCACCACCCAAATGTGATATATGAAAGTTGTGTTCTAAGCAAGCAACACAGAAATAGCTTTGGAAAGCAAGCGAACTGAAAATCTACCATGCCGCTCCAGCTAGTTCACACAGATGTGTGTGGTCCATTGAGGCCGTTTTCAAATGGACAAAATCGATACTTCCTCACCTTCATTGACGATTACAGTAGGAAGACTTAGGTTTACTTCCTAAAAAGGAAGTTAGAGGTGTTCAACAAGTTCAAAGAGTTCAAAGCCCTTGTGGAGAAATAGAGTGACTACTGCATCAAGTCACTCCAATCAAACCAAAGAGGAGAGTACAAGGACGGAGCTTTCCTGGAATTCCTTAGGCAACAAAGGATACAAAAATAGTTCACACTGACCTACACGCCCCATCAGGTTGTGCTCAAAGATGGCACAAACATATGCTATAAAGTTTATTTTCCTTCTTTTTTTCTTTGATGACCAAAAATGAAAAAATAGATTCATTTATATTTTTCTTTCCTTTCCCTCACATTTTCAAGAAAAGAGGGCTTAAAAGTCTTTTTGGAAGAAAATTTGGTTCACAGAACATCTATTCTGATAAATGACAATAAAAAAAAAATGTTTTATTGATTCTTAACGTGGAATGTGCAAAGAATGACAATTTCAAAATTTCAGTATGAGAATGTTTGTTTTTATCTTATTTTCATGTTGGATGGACCAATAATACAAACTTTATATGACTAACCTTTTTTATTTCTAAATTATTGATTCATATACAAATTATGATAATTTCATCTTATGTCATTCTATTTTTATGAATAGATATTTTGGTAGCAAACATAACCAATGTCTCCAATGGCAAAGAATTAGAATTTTATCAATATCTTTGGTGAGAAAAGTGGAGGAGAGAAAGGAAAAGAATAGATTTTATTTCTTTTTTTTAGTTGATATAAAATGGAGTTGAGTTAAGGAGTAGAAAGAAGAAGTTAAAAAGAAAATAAAGTAAAACAAAAGATAGAAATAATGTGGCACTTTGCCTTGCAATTTTGAGTTTGAATATTACATGGATTAAAATAAAAATGTAATATAAAATTCTATTAATTTTTTTTTTCAAATCTATACGATTCCATATTTCCAAACGCAATCTATAAATAATTTCAAAAACAATTCCACAAAAAAAATTTAAATGAAAAAATAGATTTTTAATTTTCTTTGCATTTGTTTCTTTCCTTCTCTAGGATTTTTTTTCCCCTCCACTGACTTTTATCATAATTCTTCCTATGGTTAAACGTGGGGAAGGTAATCAAATGGAAACAATGTTTTGTCCACATTTTTAGGTCAAACTTTCTATTTATTTAATAGATGCATCCAATCTAATTGCTAACTCAGCAGCATCATTTGAATTAGATGTTTCAATCGAGAGCCGACCAGAAGGGATCAACCTAGAAGTAAACGTTCCTCCGGACGAGCAACTCAGTCCCAAAAAACAATCTGTACTCATTTCAAATTCATTACAGGCTGCCGTGCATTTCTTAATTCCGGAACTCCAATCTTTAATGCTCCAAGAGCAGTACTCGACAGGTAGCAGCAGCAGCAGCAGTGTTGGGTCATTTGATGAGATACTCGACATGTTCTCTGCCAACAGCAAGAGAAACCTAGCAGTGGAAAAAGAATTGCTTTCTGTGCTACCGGAGAATAAATTACCTGACCATCTTTTCAGACTAGTTCGCGCAAGCAAGGAAAGCCCTGTGAAATTTCCCATTCCACAAATTATAGCAGGTGATGTACGTCCCTCATGCATATATGCTTATATTATTAATTTTTTACATTTTATTCATAAGAAAAGGATATATAATCTAAATGTTAATTGATTGGTTATCTTTTTAGAATACCTACTGCAACATGTCAATAATGAGTGTCCACTTAAATAGAGTTAAGCTTTACTGGAAATCCAACCTAGTCAGGTTCTTCAACAATTTGATGTTTTATAATACCAGAGCTAAAATAATGTATAAAGTTCTTTTTCTAACATGTCTTAAATATCCAACATCAAAGTAGAAGTGAAGCTGCCAGCTAAAAGGTCATATCGGATGGCGCCTCCAGAGTTAGCAAAGTTAAGGAAACAACTTGATGAACTATTGGAAGTGGGCTATATATGTCATTCCAAAGTGCCAATTGGAGCACCTGTGTTGTTTCAAAGGAAAGATGAAGGGAGCATGCAAATGTGTTTGGAGTACAACATGCTCAACAAAATGATTATGTGCGACAAGTATCCCATTCCATTGATTGGTGATTTGTTTAATCAGCTACGTAATACAAAGCACTTCACCAAACTTGGCTTGTGGACAGACTACTATCAGGTGATGAAAGTAGATGGGGATGTACTGAAGACCACTTATGTGGCACGGTATGGGATATATGAGTTCTTGGTAATGCAGTTCGAGTTTACAAATACTCCAACAACATTCCGCTCCTTGATAACCAAGTATTTCATGAGTACCCCCAACATTTTTGTTGTAATACACTTGGATGACTTTGATTTCTATAATTCCCCTTTAGAGAAACATAAAAAGCATCTAAGGGAAGTTGTTCAATAGGCTAAAGGAGAACAGTATGTATATGAAGATAGAGAGGTGCTCTTTTTCTTAGAATATCATCAAAATTCTTTTGTCATATGATCAAGAAAGTTCATATCAAGATAGATATGGAGAAGGTGAGAGCTACAAGATTGGAAGATCCCAAACAATAGTGAAGGAGCTACATTGTTTTCTTGGAATTGCCAACTATTACAAAAAGTTTGTAGAGGATTATAATGAAAGATGCTCCTTTGACAAAACTTATGAAGAAGGGTCATAGGTGGAACTATACAAAAAAGTTCCAAGGAGCCTTCGAAAACTTGAAGAATGTCATAGTGAAAGATCCAATATTTTCTCTTCAAGACATTGTGAAACAATTCAAGGTATGGATAGATGCATCTAACTATGCCCTTAAGGGAGCCTTGTTATAGGATTGACAACCCATTACACATAAGAGTTCTAATCTTAGTGAAACCGAATGAAGGTAGACAGCTCAAGAAAAAAAGTGCTAGCGGTGATACATTGTCTTCACGTATGGCAGTCATTGGCAAGAATTTTTGGCGGAGTTTGATTTCTTATATGAGCATGGTGGGATTGATGAACCAAGTCATAGATGCACTAAGTAGGAAGACCGAACTTGTAGTCTTATCGATGGTAACATGCTTGATTGTGAGTAAGATTACCAAGATAATGTGGGAGCGCATTAACGAGAACTTTGTGAAAGATCTAGCCACCCAAAACCTCATAAAGTTTACGGAAGTGGGCAAAGCATGTTAGATCTAGTTAGAAGATGGATTGCTGATGACACATGGTAACCGACTCTTTATGCTTCCATCTAGAGATTTGAGGAATACACTAATGAGAGTGTGTCATAACACTCTGTGGGCAGGTCATCTAGGATGAGATTGCACTTCAAATGTATTATTGGCCACAAATGTGTGATGAAATGGCCAAGTCTACCCAACTTTTTCTTATCTACCAGCAAGAGAAAGTGAAGCAGAAGAAGATTTCAAGGCTATTGGGGCCCCATCTAGTACCAAATAGATCAAGGGGAGTTTCTCACTAGACTTTATCACTAGCTTGCCAAGTGTTGGAGATGTAGGGTCTATACTTGTGGTTATAAATAGGTTTTTGAAGTTTAGTACTTTTAGACCCAAAAAAAAGTATTGTGCAAAAAAGGAGATAACACAATTGTTTTGTGAACATATTGTGAAGTATTAGGTATCCCCCAAGATATTATCAAAGACCAAGACACATGATTCATTAGAAACTTTTGGCAAATCTTTTCAAAATCTGTATTTCACATCTTGATATATTTTTTTGAGTTTGAACCATAGACATATGGATAGATGGAGAAATTAAATGGGCTACTAGAAGAGTACTTGCACCATTTCCTTAACACTAGCTTAAAGAATTTGGGGCAACTACTTGATGTGGCTTAATTTAGTTTCAATGTCAAAAAGACCTCAACAACCAACAAGAGTCTTTTTGAGCCTGTTACAAGCCAACAACCACTGTTGCCTCACATAGTGGATAATTCATATAGAGGAAAAAGTCCAAGATCATACATTTTTGCCAAAGAATGGAGACAAAATGTAAAAATTGCCTAAGCCTACTTGGAAAAAGCTTCTAATCGAATGAAGAAGTGCGTAGATTATGGGAGAAGAATGTTGCACTTCAATGTGGGTGACTTGGTGCTTATTAAGCCTCATCCTAAATAAATCAAGTCACCATGGGGTAGAGATAGGAGACTATTTCGAAAATATAAAAGACTAGTCCCCATCTTGGCTAAAGTTGGGAAGGCCTTTTGCAAGGTTGATCCTCCGACCTAGATGAAAGTGCATTTTTGCTTCACGTCAGCTACCTCAAGCCATTCAATGCAAACCTTGAAGACCCAAGAAGATAAGTCAGTCAACTAGAGCATCACTGAAGGCAGTGGAACCTAATTAAAAAAGAATCTAAAGTCATCTTTGCAGACAGAGAATTCACATTATCAAGGAAGAAGTGACATGAGTTTTTGGTGAAGTGAAAATGTCTGGTAGATGAAGAAATTAGATGGATTTTAATGAAAGACATGCAATTGGTCATGGACCTACTTAAAGAGTAACTAGAATCAAAGGTTATAAGGACTCCAATTACATATGTGGGGAGAATGTCACAAGTCAAGCTTGTTATGGGCATTGTGCTTATTTATGGCCGTTTGCCTTATGTGCATGGGATGGATTATCATTATGTAAATATTAGTATAGGTTTAATTCTAAAAGTAGGTGTAAGACTTAGTGCAAAAGGGGAGTATGACTCCTTAAACAATTTGATGTTTCCTAGTGTCAAAGCTAAAATAGCCTATAAAGCTTTTTAAATGAGGGTGATTGTTCATCAGTTTTGTAAAATTTACTAGAATTTGTTAACCATGTTTAGCCTACTTGCTTCCTTACTAAATGCACATTTCTATTGGAGGTGTTTGTTAATGAATTATGTTGTTTCAATGTTCACTACTTGCTTGCCATTTATTTTCATGAATTGTTTACTGCTTTTGTTTACTTTAGATTCAACTACTATGCATGTTTCTATAGTAAACCATGGTAATCTAGTGCTTTATCTAGTGCCACACAACATTCACAAGGTGTGAAATATTTATCCTTTGACAACTTAGGATGGGTTATATATGTTAAGGGGTAAAATAGGTCGCCTAAATGAATTACTTTGTCAACTTTTGATTAGCATAGTTGGGTGGTTTTCTCAACATCTCAAGAATTAAAGAAAATGAAGATTAGACCACCTATTACCAAGTTTAGTCGAGATCTAAAGGATCACTAGGATTGTTGAGATTCTTAGATAAGATCTATTCTCTTGTTGTAGGGCAATAAAGGGTCAACTAACTATAAGGTAGAATAAAAAATTCAAAAGAAGTGAGTCACTAAAGCGACCTAGTCTCCTCCATTTGACAACCTAATACACCTCACTAACTAAGGTATTGGAGGGATTTTCCTAAGCCTTGCATCACTCATCCTTTTTGTTCTCTTTTATAGGACTATAGTAGGAGTACTACATCTAAATGTCATCCTAGAGTAGTTATCAACTAAGAGTGTATGAGGGACCACTGAGGCACCAAAACATTTTTAACCCCAATAGTTTTGCACTATCTATGGAGATAGAGATGCCAAAAAAAGACAATGGTGTATCCTTTACTCATTGTGGGAGAAAAAGGAAGACCAACTTAGCATATGATTAAAAGCATAGCCTTGTGTTCTTATGTCTTAACAACTTTTCCCTATTTGAGAATCTTGTATCACTAGCTCCAACATAACACATAATCCTCATCTAAGAGTAACTTTAACTGATGCAAGACCATATGTAAACAACAGAAAAAATGCCTTTCTTGATCACAAACACTATAAAAATAAAGGGAGCAACTTGAAGTCCTTAATACTCTACCTAAGAGGAATGGAAAGGCTCAAATGACATAGGTGGCTTTGCGTTGCTCATCAACACTTTAAGAGGCCCATTGAGCCCTATCATGCTTCTTTTCCTAAAGATGGAACCCGAATAATTGAGTTAGGTGACCTTTGGAGGGCCCCATCCAATCCTTGAGGAGCCAAATAAAAGGATGCATAAGATCCCCTATTGACCCAAGAAAGTACGAAGGAGCCCTTTTTTGTGGGATTCCAAATGCTTGCTATGAACTCCTATAATGGGACTATGGATAATGTAGATCATATTAAAAACTTAGGCCATTATTATCTTTCATAGGGCCTCTAACACCATCATATGTTGAGCATTTATGACCATTATAAATAAGGCAACAAGGAATTGTAGTCTAGGCTCTAACAAAGTCCATAGTGTCCTTTAAGGAATTCAGTGCCCAATTTTTTTAGGGCACTTGTGAACAAACCTAAGTGAAAAATATGTTCTTTAGCCTATAGAGTTTCACAAAAACCTAAAGAGTCATTGGGGGACCATTTAAAGTGCTTCAACTCATATAAATCCTTGAATGAAGGGTGGAAAACACTACCTTATGTATGAGTTAACCCTTTTTATGATAATCTTCTTTTTATTGAAGAAGATCCTCCATCCTTGCCTAATATTTTCAAAAAGGCAGAATATTATTGCAAAGTCAAAAAGGTAGAGAAGGCTAGAAAAATCTTAAACTCGGTAAGGAGATGAAAAGAAATGAGAGGGTTGGAAAACCTCAAAGATGAGTTAGAAAGAGAGGAAAAGTGAACTTAAGAAATCCTCCACCTAGCCCCTAGAGAAAAGGTTTAAAAATTTTAGTTCAAATTCTTATATAGATCAAGGAAAAAGTCAAATTTATTAGGTAAGTCCCTTAAAGCTTGGTGCTCACCGAAAGCTCCTAGATTGATATTGCCAATTTGGCCATGAATATGACCATAACACCAAGGATTGTCACTACCTAAAGGATGTCATCAAAGACCTAATGTGAAAGGGAACTTGCTCATTTTCGTTAGGGTGCTTTCCACCCTATAACTAGGTGGAAGATCTAGTTTCAATGGTGATCAATGTCATCTTCTAAGAAGTTATAAGGGGAGGTTTGAGCTCTGCACAAAAGACTCTAGTCAGGGATTCCTTAGAGCATGCCAAAGAAGAGCATGAAAGTTGCCTCCACTATAATAATGATCACCTTCTTCAATTAAACCGTAGTGACGAACATTGAGCGCAAGATAACACCTTTATGGTGACTATAACAATAGCTAACCATGATATCAAAAGAGTTCTTATTGACAATGGTGGCTTGTTAGATATACTATATTGGGAATCATTCTAGTATATGAGGATTGCATCCAAATGCCTTAGCTTGGTGAGAACCCCATCGGTATGTTTTGGAGGAGAATATGTGCAACCCAAGGGGCCCATTGCCTTTCCCATTTGCCTAGGAATTTTAAAAACTACTTCCATGGTGGACAGGTAGTAAAGAGTCATTTGTGTAAATGTCATTTTGGGGAGACCATCCTTAAATTAGGTTACCTACCACTTGATGGATTTCTCAACCTACCACGATGCCAAGAGCATAGAGGATACTAAAAGATGGCTCACTTATGGCATTTCATAACACTAAAGTGAAAGGTAATCCCTAAAGCAACCATGGTAGTAGAGGAGCTTCAGGTCAAGGCCTATAATGTTAATCCTCCAAACTAGTCAAAGAGGTGGAAAAAGTCCCTTTGGTTGAGTACCCTAGGTCTGGTTTAGATCGGTATATCTTGAGAAATACGAAACCAACTAATCAAAGTTTTGTGAGAAAATGAAGAGAAGACACCTCTCATTATCAAGAAAGGAAATTATGTTATGTCATAATGTCTTTTAGCCTAAAAACTTATGGGGTCACATATTAAAGGTTTATGCTTCATTTTCAAGGTTCAAATTGGCCAAAACATGGAAGCCTATGTGGATGACCAACTATAAAAGAGCTTAACCATAGAGAAGCATGATATCAACCTCTCAAAACATTTGAAGTACTAAATAAGTATAAAAGGAGGCTTAACCTGGCCAAATGTCTCTTTGAGTTTTTCTTAAGAAAGTTCCTCAACTTCTTGTCTAGTTACAGGAAATTAAGGCCAATTTCAAAAAGATATTTGATATGAAACATCCCTATAATATTATTGAAGTGTAGAAGTTGGTGACAAGGGTAACAACCTTAAGGAGGTTCATCTCCCGAGCTACTAATAAATGCCACCCTCTATTCTCAGTGTTGCTCAATGCCTAGTTTCCAATAGTCTAAAGTGTTTAAGGGATTGAAGAAATATCTGGAGTAATTTCCAGTGCTTTCTATCTCAAGGACTACAATTACTAAATACCATACCTAACACCTTGCATTATGCTATCAATTTGTCTTTATACAAGGTGACACCCATGAACACAAGCTAGTTTACTACGTCAAACATATTCTAAAAAGATCAGAGTTAAGTGCACAATGTGTTTGGAAGGCATGTTAAGTAAGTAATAGATCTAAGTCGATTTGACATTAGATATCAATCTTGCTCAGGCATTAAGGATAAATTGCATATTTATAATCGAGAATATAATTCTTTATCCCTCTGACTTGGAGCAATACTCCATTTGAAAACTTTATTTGATCAAGCATCCACTGTGAGCTTGGCAAGGACAAGAGTCGTCATGGTGGCCTCAAAACAAGGTACCATTGAAATAGCCTTGCATTTTGGTTTTAGAGTGACTAAAAGTGAGACCGATAAGGCCTTGATATCTTGACTCCTTTTGGCTCAAATCTTAAGGGCAATGATGTCAAGGTCTTTAGTGACTCTCAATTATTGGTGAATAAGTTATAGTTTCAAATCTTGTGGGATTTGAAGCCAAATACCACATAATGAAGGAATATCTAGCTGCAACTTTGAAGGAAACAACCCATTTAAGAACCTTATAAATAATTGTATCCCCTAGTAATATAATGCAATGGCATACACTTTGCCTAAATTGGTGACCTTTCCCACATTAAGGTCTAGAGGATGGTCATAATTGGAAACATAGCTCAAAATATTGTTAAGGAGAATGGTGTTTCTAAGATAGTGATTGAGGCATTGAAGCCGAGTTGGATTGACTTTATTCAAGACTATTTAAAGAGCAAGACCCGTACCCTTGACAAAACTAAGGCTAAAAGGCTAGAAGGCTTATCAAGCAAGTAGCTTGGTACATCTAAAGGTGACGAGGTGTACCAAAGATCCTACATCTTCCCTAGCTTAAGTGCTTGACCCCAAGAGAGGGATATTATGTGCTAAGAGAAGTCTATAAGGGTGTATGTGGCAATCACCTTAAGTCCAGGATCCTAGCCCATATGATGTTTCGACTAGGGTATTATTAGCCTATAATAATAAAGGACGCCACTATTTATATGAAGAAATATGATGCTTTCCAATGAAATGCTAGTGTAGCTTGATCTTTAAGGACCCTTCAAACCTTCGACTTAGTAGAGGAAGTATATGGTTGCTATCATGAACTATTTTATAAAGTGGATGGTAGTAGTGCTGTTAACACCTATCTCAAAAAAATATTTTGAGGGATTTCTATAAATTTTTTTATGATATCTAGGTTTCACATCCCTTGAGCCACCGTCATAAACAACTCCAAGAAATTTGACTATGCTTGGTTCAAGGTACGTACTCTATATAGAGTTAACCATATCTACCCTATACACCTCAGTAAGTTATTTCCAATCCAATGACCATGCAAAGATAGCAAAAAAAAAAAAAAATTATGTTTTTAGAAGATGGATGCAAAACATGTCAAGGAGATGGGTGGAGGAGATTCCTATGATTCCTCGGTCTTACTATACAACTAGCCACATTGCCACTAGGGAGATCCCATTCAACTTAGCCTTTAGAATAGAGGTTTTTATCTCAATAGAAGTAGGGTCCCCTTTATCCAAACCTTTGGTCAAAACTCCAACAATGATGATATTTGAGGGAATTTGGACCTCTTAGGGGAAGCACGAGAGGTTGCTATAATTTAGGACGACCATCTATTAGTAGAAAACCACTTGATACCACAACAAAAGAATGAAATAAAGGTTATTTAAAGAAGGGTTTTTGGTGCTTAAGAACTTAAGAGCACCCCAAACAAGGTTTGATGAAAGAAAACTATGTGTAAGCAAGGAAGGCCATTATAAATCATATAGGTGTTTTGTCCAAAAACTTGCCAACTAGACATCTTAGGGGCCAGGGTTCTCCCCATGTACTTAGAACTTAGAGAACCTTCAAAGGCTCTATTAATAGGATTTTTTTTGTATAAGTTGAGTGGTTTTGAATTTCTTTTTTATTCATGAAGAAACAAAATTTAATCCTTTCTCTCTTTCCTAAACCTTCTTATTTGTGGTACAAACACGATGCCGATGTCCATTTTGACTAGGATCACTTCTAAAATCTCCTCCTTTTCTTCTCTAATCATAGGTTTCATATATGTATTTTGGAGGCATATAGGCCTTTCAATCTTTGAGTAGTAAAATTGAAAAAATATCCTTAGTCGTATGGGGTCTTTTGGCATCTTTTGTGAAAATGTAAGGTTAATTTGTTGAAATTTGGGCAATTCTTAGTTAATTGGCTATTAATTGAGAAAAATAATGGGTCAAAGAAATTAATTAATAATTTTAGTCCTCTTCTATATTTTCATGAGCAAACTTTTGGTTTGGGTTACGTTTATCCCTCAATCTCACCTTTCAAGCCCTTCCTTGTTTAAATGGAAGGATATTCTCAGCCTAAATAGTGTTTTTTCTTGTGAGAATGGGGTTGGGATTGTGCCCAAACACTCTTTAGGACAAGGAAGGAAGGTTTTGTGTCATAAAGGGTATTTTTGGAAAGAGGAAGTTAAAAGTGAAACCCTAACTTCCTAAGATCAATAAAAGAAGGCTTAGGGGGTTGACATGAGGCACACTAGAATTTAAGAGATAAAACTCACATTGATTTAGGGAGAAGAGAGTTTAGAGGAAAGGACTTCATGCCAACTTTTAGGTGGGAAGAGGCTCATGTTGTCGTCTTTTCCTTAAGCAATCATTGTGCAAGGTATCTTTTTCTTGAGTACATCATGGTTTATTGGTGTGTTACTTTTTTATTATAACTTTTTAACATGCTTGGATATACTTGTCATGATAGAACACACACATGCACGGTAAAGTGAGAGAGTGAGAGAGAGAGAGAGAGGAGGATTTGCCTTATGTCAAGAGAGTGATTGGATTAGTTTGACTAAAGAGTAGCTAGGAATTGACTATTGGTTGCAGGCCACTAGGTAGGGCCAAAGGTGGTTGGCGGAGTTTGCAAGCTTGCTTGAAAAGAAGATGAAAGGAGAGAGCGAGAGGATCTCAAGTTTTATTATGCTATTTGGATGATTGACAACAACATTAGAGGTCAATCATGATAGTGGATCAAAGTTAGAGGTCAATCATGATAGTGGATCAAAGCGGTGATTGGAAAAAGGTAGCAATGAGCTCTGATGGTAGCTGCTATAGGTGGAAGCCATTAGGGTTTTAAACTTGTGAGCATGAATAGGGCGAGTCATGAGACGTCATTACACGGACTAGGCTAGTTAATCTTGACTGGTTCAACAAGTTAACTAAATTTGTTCCCCTTTTGTTTATTTTTTCTAAGTTAATAATTGATTAACAAATCTATCAAAAAAAATCCAAAAAAAATACTAGAAAAATAAGGAATGAATGCCCAAGAATAGAAATAAAAACAAGATTTTAGAGCTTCGTCCAGCTATATGGTGCATGTGATGTGTCGGCAAGCCTTTTTACTGTGCATGTGATAAGTTAGCAAGCTTTTTAAAGTGCATATGATGTGCTAGAAAGATTTTTTAGAGTGCATGTGATGTGTCAACAAGATTTTCAAAGTATATGTAATGTGTTAGCAAGCTTTTTCAATGTGCAAGTGATACATTAATAAGTTTTTCAGTGTGCATGTGATGTGTCAATTGTATAATTATAATAAGTAATGAGTTTTGTCAGTATGTAAATGAGCATGGTAGTAATATTTATCTAGCTATATAAATAAAATGAATTGGACGGTGCTAGTGCCATGTTAGAACATTATTAGGATATGTTAAGCCTTTTCTATAAAAGGAAAATCGATGAATCGAGAAGGCATAATTAGGGAAGTGTCTTGACCTCTCCATTATATATAGCTCTTTCTAGCTTGTATTCTTCTATGCTATGAAAATCTTCCTTTTTATATTCTTTCATGACAAAATTCTTGAACTATTCTCTCTTTTTATTGTTTATGAGGATTATATTTTTTTATCCCATCTTGGTATAAGAGCCATGGATTTTAAAATTATCTATTGGTATTTCTTATTTGTAGTTGGTCCAAGCTAATATGTCCTAAAGGTTCTTGATTACTAGGCTCTATTCGTTAACTAGATTAGCATGCTCTATGGCTGCCACTTAGATGAATCCCCTGTAACAAAAAATTAGCTTGTATAATGAATAGTTGAATGCATGAATCACCTAGTGAGTTTATTCTAGAGCCATTAAACAATCACTTATTCCTCATCCTATAGGTTGCTTGCATCTTGGCTTGATTGTAGGATTATGGCATCTTTTACAGTAGTACTGGAACACTGGGCAAAGTTGATTGAACCTTTTGATCGTAAAGAAAAGAAATTGCACTGAAGAAACCTTTTTGTTAGACCATAACCCTTACAAATATGGCATTAGATCCTCCTAGACTCTCTACATCATCCTTTTTTAGTAATTGAGTTTCCCATAATAAATCCTTACAATATCTTTTTAAGAGCCTCAGATTTTACTTTTACTTAGAAATTCAAAAAAAAAAAAAAACCTCATTGCTACATTTTACCCAAAGAAAGTCAAAGAATATGTACAAGCCTAAAAAATAGACCACTTCTAAGTCCATGCTTCCAACAAAGAGAAGGAACCTTCATCTCACTATCCTTTCCAAATAATTTCCAGCAGCATTGGTTAGCTCAAGGATTCACCCCACATTTATTTTGGTGCAGTTCAAGTTTCCCTTACACTTAATGCAAGAAAGGGGCTTCGAGAAGTTTCTTGAATTACCTTACTTCACTCTTGTCTCCAAGAATATCAAAAGGAATGCATTAGAACTTTGGAAACCACACTCAATGCCAACATTGCTTTTTATTCTCTTATCTAAATGTCAACTTGTCCCTTGATGATGCCAAGCTTTTAGAAATGCTTAAATTCCAAGTGCAATTCATAGGAACATCGATTGTCAATGACACCTATATGGCAACAATTCACCACTAAATTTGTTATAGGCTGTAGAACCATGCATTTGATCTAGTCAAACTTTTCGGAACGACTAAATCCAAGTGAGCGGATATGGATACCTCTCTATGAATAACTTAGAATGCCTTCGATAGTATGGAGGTAGATGATGTTTGGATCATTCGCACAGACTAATAGAATTTTCTGGAATTTTGGATTTATTTCTTGGGTAAAGGACATAATAGTTGTATTTTCTATATTTTTTGAGAGATTCACCTTTGGATCTCCGTCCTCATACCTTTCTTTTAGTTGCTACTAAATAGACTTCTTTTTCCTTCTCCGTGGGAGATCATCATCGTCATCATCATCATGGTTATTAGGGCGTCTGCATAGGAACAATCAACATCCCAATATTTTCAAGATTTTTTAAATAATAAATTGGATGTATGTCTATTCCAAAATACGCAATTAGTTGCTTCGTTTTGTTTATCCCACTAATTTCTATAGTTAAAGTTGTACGTAAAATAATAAGGACAAGATCAGAGGTGGTTGTTCAGCAAGAAAACTTGATTCCAACAGATCCATCTTTTTCTTGATAAAGGTTAGATTAGAAGTCTAAATGGCAGTCATAGTGCAACTTTTCATATGCAGTTTCCCACTTGTCCAAAGGAGTTTAACTAACTCTTCTCTAGAAAGTTGTTTGAATACATGAGTATAGTTGGGGGAAGAGCCAAAGCCATATGGATAAAGAGAGCATCTTGAGCTAGTATGCATGACTAGATCAAATTCATGGTTTTGCAATCTATAGGACATTTGATGGTGAATTGTGGCCACATGAGTCTCATTTATCACCAATGTGCCTACGATTTGAACTTGGCCTTTAAGAGCTTCTAAAAGTTTGGGATCATTAATGGGCATGTTGAAATTTGGGCAAATGGTTAAGAAAATAGTGGTGACATTGAGCATGGTTTCCCAAGTTCCAATGCATGCCAATTGATATTCCTGGAGATGAGAGTCAAGTAAGGAAATTCGAGAAACTACTTAAAGCCCATTTCTAGCATGAAGAGTAAGGGCAATTCAAACTATGCCAAAATGAATGTGGGTGAATCCTTTAGCTAACCAATGCTACTGGAAAGAATTTAAAAGGGATAGTGAGAAGAATGTCTCTTTGTCAGAAATAGTGACTTGGAAGTGGTCCATTTTTAAGGCTTATGCATATTCTTTAACTTGCTTTAGTGAAGACAAAGAAATGAATTTTTTGACTGTCATGGTTAGAAGTAGAAGACGAGCCTCTAGCAAAGAATGTTAAGAATTTATTATGAGAAATAGGGTAATTAAAAGTTTACTATTTTTGAAACATAGTTTACTGCATAAAGGAAATTTTATTTATGCAAAAGGATCTGGGAAGAGAAATGGAAGATGATGATGTAAAGAGTTTGGGAAGATCTAAAGCCATATCTACAAGGGTTATGGTCAATAAAAAAGGTTTCTCCGGTGCAATCTCTTTTCTTCAAAATCAAAAGACTCAATCAACTTTACCTAGTGTCCTAATATTATTGCAAAAGATGCCATTCAAGCCAAGATACAAGCAACCCATAGGATGAGGGATAAGTGATTTTTCAATGGCCCTAGGATAAAATCACTATGCAATTCAAGAATTTAGTTATTTATTATACAAGATAGTTTTCTATTGTGGGGGATCCATCTAAGTGGCAGCCACATAGCATACTAATTTAGTTGATGAATAAAGCCTACTAATCAAGAACCTCTAGGACATAGTAGCTTTGGACCAACTTGGACAAAAATTAGGACGTACCAATAGATAATTTAAAAATCCATGGCTTTAATACCAAAATGGTGTAAAAAGTGATAATCTTCAAAAAACTAGAATAAAAGGATAGAATATTTTGAGAATTTAAACATGAGGAATAAAAATTGGAAGATTTGCGTAGCACAAAAAGAATATAAACTAGAAAGAGGAACTACAAACAATGGATAGGTCAGGACACTTCCCTAGTTATATATGCCTTCTTGATTCATCCATCCCCCTTTTATAAAAGGAGGTTCAACGTATCCAAATAATATTCTATCATAGCACTAGCACCACCTAATTCACTTCAACCATTTAGCTGGATACATATTACCAACCTTCTCATATGCATATTGACACATCTCATTAATAATTGCAAAATACAATTGAAATATCACATGCATAGTAAAGAACTTATTGACACATCACTTGCACATTGGAAAAGCTTGTTGACACATCACATACACTCTAAAAAACTTACTGGAGCATCACAAGCACTCTTAATAAGATTCCTAACACATCACATGCACTCTAAAAAGCTTTCTAACACATCACATGCACTCTAAAAATGCTTGTTGGCACTTCACATTCACTATACAACTAGACAAAGCTCTTGAATCTTGTTAGTTTTTGTGATCACAACTAGATTCCATTATTGTCCATGAGAGCCCATTGATGATTTTATAAAAGTATATTCTCATAGTGGATTCAATTTTGTAGGTCCATACAATGGGGGGACTATATCCTCCATAAGGCACTCATTGGTCTCACTTATTAATATTTTTTGTTGGAATCTGGTTTAGATATTTACCATTTAGTTTGCATAGATTTTCCTTAGTTATAATGCTATCAATGTCATATGCCTATACGAGGCAAAGAGGTCGAAATTGTGAGCATTAGACTATGAGCTATCTTATTTTTCTATTCATCAGGGATTGGATCAATTTGTGTATAATGGATGAAATCCATTCCTTTATGAAATGTTACTAATATGTACAGCATGTGTGTTTTTTCCATTAAGAAAATCCACTCATTAGGGGGAGAAAAACCAAGAAAGCTATTTTGTATAAGGATTTGGTTCTAGTTTATGGTGGGATTGATCTTACACTAGAAAAGGTAGATTACAAGATTCGAAGCATAGAAAACAAAGCCAAATGTATATATCTCGAAAGGATGCCATAAAAGGCATATTGTTTCTCTACTAAAATCATAAAGAGAAGGGAGTCAAATTATATTGAGATTAAGATATTCATATTGGAATTAGATATTAGAGAAATAGGAAACTTCATGGATTGAAACTAATACCTTGAAAATTTATTTGATCTTTCTATAATTTTGTTTATGGAATGAATAATGGATTATCATTTCTTGAATCTCCATAGAAAATCAGTGAGATTTCTATAGTTTTTGGATCTTGAGTGTATTGGTTTGATGGCCCTAGGGTGAGCATGTAAATAATAAGGAGGAGAGGAGAGATGATTTTGGGTCTTGATAAAAAATTTGCAAGGATATTTTTCCTACTTTGGATATGCTTTGCTTTGAAATCTCACTGGGAGAATCAGTTTGCCCATCTGAGAAGTTATGAGTGTCGTAGGACTTTTTGCTTGAATTGGATCATTTTGGGGCAGGATGGCATATCCAATTCTATATAGAAATTATCCTAGGAGATAAACCTAGAATTTTGTGTTCCCTTTTTTTCTTCCAAAACTTCTTTGAAAGTAGAATGATAATGTTTCTTTGTTGGCTTTAGAGCACCACTCTTGCATCCACACAACTTTTTCCTTGAATTTCTTCAAACAAACAAGCCCCCCACTATTTAGCACTAGCATATGTTTGCAGGATCTTGGTTCCTCCATATGGTATTTGGAGATTGGGCAGATTCTTAGCAATTTTCTTGAGTTTTAATAGCCCTGGTGTGGGTTGAGCTCCATGGTAGATGATTCTTTCCTAAGAGAGATTCTAGAGTAGATCTAAGTGGGTCCATATATAGGATGAAAGATGACATATAATTATTAATTTTTAGTATTTTTGGATTTGTTTTACCTATTCTAATTCATCTAAAAAGTGCTCTAGTTGGGAGGCAACGCGAGGTTAGAGAGAATAGTGTCCATCAAATATAGCCATTCCAAGGACTTCAAATGGGGGCTACCCAATCACCATTTTTTCTCTAATAGAGTGATCCCATATTGTTTTTCCAAAGAATGAAAATGCTTTAGCAATTCTTGATGTTGTTTAGTATTTGTTAGCATTAGGTTTTAAGAACTCATTTGGGTTGCCAACACTTGGTGACCATTTTGAAATCAAACAAGTGTAGACTACCAAACCATTGGTTCATCTAAGTTACCTTTTTATTTTTGAAAACATAGTCACTGGCCTCTACATTTTTGCTTCCCTTTTGATTGTTCATTTAAAAAAAAATGTTCAACCCTTACCCTTTTGAAAAGGCTTTTGTAGGACTTGTGTAGAGGATTAATCCTCATGAAAGTATTACAACTTTAATATCTTATCAAAATGGAAGTACGACACATGCAAATTAACAAACAATGAAGAAGAAATAGAGAAGAGAGGAAGGAGGGATTTAGGTCTTTTTTGTTTGATATGGCTAATATACAAGGTACACTGCCTACGTATCCCCAATAGAGGAATCAAGTCATCTTTAGTTCCCCAAAAAAATTGAATTTAAGTTTAAAATGCTTTTTTTTTTTTATGAAAACCATTTGAATTTGCACGATTTGTTTCTATATTACGAAAACCATGAAGCCCAACTTAAAGTCTCTTGAATTATCTTCTAGAAAAGAGGATTTTTAATCCATTTAACAACTTCATCATGAATGGTTCATTAAAAAGTTAAATTCTTAAACGTCATTTTGGTTTATTTAAGGAGAAAACCATAAAAAATCATTTTAAAGAAGTGTGGATTTTTGGAAAGAAAACAGCCAACTTGACTTGACCATCATTTGAAAAGATTAGAGAACACCCAAATGTTGATTTGAGGATGTATAACACCAAATAACCCAAAATATTTGCAAAATACATGAAAGCTTTTATAGAACTCATAAAAATTCATTTCTTTTTAATGGAAAAGTGATTTTATTTAGAGAAACCATAAACACTCTAAAGAAAATATCAATCAATGTGCTTTACCATGTGGAGAAGCATTAATATACATGAAATCCAAAAGGAAATTGAAAGAGAATGCAGAACGTGCACTCTCAAGAGTTGGTGATCGACCACTTGTAGGGGCTAGTTGGCCTCCTATAGCCAACGATTACATTTTCAAATGAAGGAGAAGCCAGTCGAATACCTGCATAGGTTGATTGACTGCCTAAACATGAACTTCAATGCAAACAAGAACTCCACTATGCTTTTTCCTATGCAATCATGATAGAAACATGTTCTACAACATCTAAGATACATTTTTGACATAGGAAAGTAAAGAAATCATGCGTTACAAATCATATGATTCAAGAAAACATAATCATGCTTCAACATGCCAAAATTAATATAATGAATGGAAATGAATGAAGTAATGGATTTGGCACTAACATTTTTAAATTGTTGACGCGCAGTGGTTTTAATCTTCTAATCAACAAAACAAATCACACAAAGAACATTCACAAAAAAATAGAGATGAGAGATTTTACATGGTTCGGCAAGGTTGCCTATGTCCATGAAGCATGCACCTAGAGAAAAATCCACTATGAAATGATGTCAGCACAAGATCTAATCAGTCTCTCCCCAATCCCAGATCCCTTGTATAGCCCTTCACCACTGAACCCGTAGAAGAAAAATTCTTCCTAGAGAGAACCCCTCTCTAGCTCTCTTTGCACAAAATGACAAGCAATCTCTATATTTTTCCACGACTTACAAACATATATATGAGACCACACAACCGTTGGATTTAGAGACGATCCAACGGCTGTGATAAAAGCCACAATAAATAAATAAAAATAAACATATTTTTTAACAATCTCCAGCTTGGCTTTTAATCACAGCCAAGCATAACTTTCCATCCCCACATTCTAGGATGCTCTGTCAGCAATCAACAAGAGACTACATTAACTAAGTCTAGACAGTGCTTGAACTTAGCTAACGTAACAGGCTTCGTGAGCATATCTGCAACATTCCCATTTGTGTGGATTTTCAATAACTAGAACTTACCATTTTAAACCCAACCTCTAACTGCATGGTACCACACATCAATATGCTTCGTGCGAGAATGGTAGACCTAATTCCTTGCCAAGTGGATCCCACTCTAACTATCACAGAATACGTGTAACCTATCCTGCATAACACCAAGTTCCTGAATCAGTACAGTCAACCACAAAGACTCCTTACATGCCTCTGCCAAAGCTATGTATTTAGCTTCGAAAAAGTTGTAGTAGGTTGCAACATGGTCTTCCAACTAATGGAACCACCAGCCATGGTAAAAATGAAGCCAAAAGTAGATCTCCTTTTATCCAAATCACTTGCATAATTGGAGTCCACATCACCCTAAACATTACAATCATCAATACTTTCAAAAAGGGTACCATAATCAGAAGTGCCACGCAAACATATGAAAATCCATTTCACTGCATTCCAATGCATTTTACCTGGATTAGCCATGTATTTGCTTACCAAACTAACTGCATATGACAAGTCTAGTCTACTACATACGATAGCATACATTAGACTCCCTACTGCACTGGCATAAGGCACACTAGCCATATCCAACTTATCCTCATTAGTAGAAGGACACAGTTCAGCAGACAACTGAAAATGAGCAGCTAGAGGTGTACTTACCGGTTTAGCCTTATCCATGTTAAACCTTTCCAACACCTTCTCAATATACTTATCCTGTGACAACCACAGCTTCTTCTATTGTCTGTCCCTCCTGATTTCCATGCGAAGGATCTTTTTAGCTGCACCAAGATCCTTCATCTCAAACTCATCCTATAACCTGGCTTTCAACACATTGAACCCATCAGTGCTGTTAGAGGCAATCAACATGTCATCCACATATAGCATAAGGATCACATATACCCCACTGTTAAGCAATCTGAATTAAATGCAATTGTCATAACTACTTCTAACATACCTAATCCTCAACATATAAGAATCAAACCTCTTATATCATTGCCTAGGGGATTGCTTTAAACCATAAAGAGACCAATTCAACTTACATACTAGGTGCTCTTTACCTTGTTCCACAAACCCCTTCAGTTGCTCCATAAAGATATCTTCCTCCAACTCACCATGAAGGAAAGATGTTTTTACATCCATCTGTTTCAGATCTAAATCATGCATGGCAACCAATGCTAACAAGGATCTAATGCTTAGCAACAGGAGAAAAGATTTCATTATAATCTATACCTTCTTCCTGTTTGTATCCTTTGCTACTAACCTAGCCTTATATTTTATCCCTTCTGATTTTGAAGTAGGTTCTTTCTTCCTAAAAACCCACTTACAACCAATCAGCTTCCTGTCCTTGGGCTTCTAAACCAACACTCAAGTGTCATTCTTATGAAGAGACTCCATCTCCTCAACCATGGTTCCAAGCCAACTATCTCGTTCAGAACTCTGAACTGCTTCTTGAAAATCAGAAAGATCTCCACTACTAGTAATCAAAGAAAATGCAATTAAGTCCTTAAACTCATACCTGACCAGAGGCTTAACATTCCTCCTTTCTCTGTCGGTGGCTAGCCCTATAGGCTTATGTTTATCACATATCTGAGGAATTTCTTGATGAACTTTAGCCTATCTCATTATATCCTGCCTGTCTCACTGCATCCTCTGCATTAGAATCAACAACAGTGGTCTTAGTATTTCCCATATCTGAATTCTGAATCTTGTCCAGCTCCACTTGAATAGGTACTCCCGCTGAATCAGACTCCACCTTCTTATTAGCATTCTCCTCTAACATGGCTTCCTAATCGAAGACCACATCCCTGCTAATGATCACCTTCAGTGCTATAGGGTCCCATAACTGGTATCCCTTCACTTCTTCTTGGAAACCAAGAAACATGCACGGTTTGGACTTAGAGTCCAACTTTGATCTATCTTGTTCCTGCACATGCACATACGATGGACAACCAAATATTCTCAACACAAAGTAATCTACTGCCTTACCTATCCATACCTCCTCAGGAACCTTTGCGTCAATAGCTACAAAAGGATACCTGTTTACTAGGTAGCATGCTATACTCACTGCTTCTGCCCAGAATGACTTAGGCAAATTAGCTTGAATCCTCATACACCTTGCCCTCTCTAGTAATGTTCTGTTCATCTTTTTAGCCACCCCATTCTGCTATAGCCTATGTGGAACTGTATAGTGCCTAGTGATCCCCTCTTCCTTACAAAAATCAATGAACTAGTTGTTTTTGTACTCCAATCCATTGTCAGATCTCAGAAACTTCACATGTTTCCCTATTTGCTTCTCTACTTGAGTTTTCCATTCCCTGAACTTACTAAATACCTAACTCTTGTGCTTTAGAAAATACACCCAGACTTTCTTGGAAAAATCATCAATAAATGAGAAAAAAATAAATAGCATCACTATAAGACTGTACTTGTACTGAACCCCACACATCTGAATGAATGTACTCCAGCACCTCCTTGCTCGTATGCTTTCCTATTCTGAAACTCACCCTGCGCTATTTACCAAACAAACAGTATTTACAAAACTTAAGCTCTTACAATAAAAATTATCTCCCAGTAAGTTTTGCTTGTGCAGCTCCTGCAAACCATGCTCACTCATGTGACCCAGCCTCATATGCCACAAAGTAGTATCATTTGTATCTGTATCTAAAGAGGTACTAGTTGTAGCTCCTCCTGTCACCGTGGTACCCATCAGAGTGTACAAATTGTTCCTCAAATAACCCTTCATTACTACCAATGAACCTCTAGCCACTTTTAGCACACCATCCCTAGCTGAAAAAGAGAAACCATTACTATCCAAAAAGCCCAAGGAAATCAAATTCTTTTTCAGATCTGGAACATGCCTCAAATCCCTTATGGTTCTAACCACACCATCAAACATCCTAATTCTAACGGTTCCAATACCAAGAATATCACAGGAAGCATCATTAATCAACCCTATCCCTCCAGAGATTGGTTCATAGGAGTCAAACCAATCCATACAAACACATATGATATGAGCACACTGAATCCAAAGTCTAAGTATCGGCTAAGTAGCTGGAACTTGTAGTAATAGCCAAAAGATCGCCATCAAAAACTGATGAACTTCTCTCCACAATAATAGCCTGCTCAATCTTCTTCCTATTATTTTCCTGTAAATCTCTTTTCCTCCTTAGACAGCCCTTCTTCATATGCCCTTCTTTCCCATAATAAAAACAACCACTCCTCCAGTTCCCACTCTTACCCCTGGACTTGGATTAAGATTTCCCTCGATTCCAATTACTCCTACTAGAACTCCTGCCCTGCTGTTGGCTAGACTCACCCTTAGCCACTAACTCTTCTCCATGTCCTGGATGATCTAGTTTGTAAAAATTCTCACCCCCTGGAATGGTAGTAGTCACCTCATCAACTGTAAAAGTCTCCTTACCTAGTAGTAGTGTGCTTTTCAAAGTATCAAGTGAACTGGGAAGCGAATACAACAGAATCGGTGTTTTATCTTCCTTTTCAATTTTTACCTCAATACTCAGCAACTGCGTGATTATCTTATTGAAATAATTAAGTTGGTTTCTGACTTTTGTGCCCTTAGTCATCCTCAACTGATACAACTGTTTCTTCAAATACAGTCTATTAACTAGGAACTTAGACATATAAATATTCTCCAATTTTTTTCCAAAGCTCAGCTGGTGATGTTTCATTCAACACACTATATGTAATTTTTGGAGCTATACTTAAGCAAATGGTACTTACTGCTTTCATTTCCAACTCCTCCCACAGATCATCTGACATGGTCTCTGGCTTCTTGTCTTTCCTATATAGTGCTTTAATCAGTCACTGTTGGACCAATACATCCTTCACAGTGCTTTGCCACAGATTGAAATTATTTTTCCTATTAAAGGGCTCCACCTCAAACTTGGCGGTTGAAGTACTAGCCATTAAAAAACAAAAATTCTCTCCTCTGACGTCAGCAGTGACATCAACACTTGTCAGGATGATGTCAATAACGGCGCCTACATTAGTGCCTCGACCCGTGCTCCGACCCGATATTGAATCCGGGTCTATCACCCAATTCTGGCACTGTTCTTCATCCGCAAAAAAAAAAAAATTTCTTTCGAATTTTTTTTTTCACACCTTCAATTGAAAAATGATCCTCCTTTAATAGAAAATTTTCAGAATAATTTTTTGACACCTGATCTGAATCTTCGCGTACCTCAATCCAATCTGAACAAACCGCTCTAATCTTAAGCACTCTTATGGAAAAACTTCAAATCCAAAAAATTTATTTCAATCAAATCTGATTTATCATATCTGCATCCCATTGAAACCTTGCTCTAATTCCACTTGTTGACACGCAGTGATTTTAATCTTCCGATCAATAAAATAAATCACACAAAGAACATTGGCAGAAAAATGGAGACAAGAAATTGTACGTGGTTCGGCAAGGTTGCCTACGTCCACAGAGTGTGCACTTGGAGAAAAATTCACTATGAAACGATAAATGTACAAGACTTGATCAGTCTCTCCCCGATCCCAGATCCCCTGTACACCCCTTCACCATTGAACCCGTTGAAAAAAAATTTTTCCTAGGGTGAACCCCTCTCCAGCCCTCTTTGCACAAAATGACAAGCAATCCCTATATTTTTCACATGGCTTACAAACATATATATGACACCACACAACCGTTGGATTTAGAGACGATCCAACGACTACAATAAAAGCCATAATAAATAAATAAAAATAAACATATTTTTTAACATAAGTAATAACCATATATAGATCAAGTGGAAGACCCCTCACTTCGAATCACACCCCTAAAGTCCCTTTCAAAAGAAAAGGATTATAGCTTCTCCTCTTTCTTTCTTTTTTTTTTTCATTCAAATGAAAGTCCCTTTAAAACCTACAAATTTGTCTTAAAATCCTAACCTTGACCCCACATGGGCATGCCCTAAAGTCTTCTACTAGAGGTTCTTTTATAGACCTTCAATGGAAGAGAGGGAAAAACCTTTTCAAATTTGAATTTAAAAAATTCAAATTTGAAAATAACTACCTCCCATTAATGGCCAATGTCGAAGGTAGGCATATAACATTAATAAAAGACATGGCAAGCCTAAGATATCTAGCCAATTACATGCAAACAAATCAAAAAACAAAATATTAGTTGGGCCAATTGACTACCTTTAGAGGCCCGTCAACCACCTATGGGTGGTGCCAAAACAAGGAAAGGAAAGGAAGGTTGGTCAACTGCCTCAAGAGGTTGGTCAACTGCCTCAAGAGTTATAAATTGTTTGCTAAAAAAATGACTACCAATAGTATGCTTTGAGAAGATAATAATATGATCAATACACGCGCGCACGCACACACACACACACACACGTACACACACACACACACACACACACACACACACACACACACACATATATATATATATATATATATATATATATATATATATATATCAAAGAATTTTGGATAATTGTCTTAAAGATTCTTACCATCACTTTCTAAGCATATGATGGAGTGTTTAAACCAAAGGGCATCACATTCCATTGATAGTGATGATTGGGTATACTAATAGTTGTTTTGAGCCTATCTTCTAGATGACTTCCAAGCTCCTAGAAACATACCATAGATCAAACTTAGAGAAAACATTGGCATGTGATAGTTGCTTAATAGAACATGTTTTTGGGGAATAGGGAACTTGTCATCTATAAGGAAGTGATTAAAAGGCTAGTAATTGATAGCCAATCTTAGTTTTCTCTAAACTTGCTCTGCAATTTTGTTGACATAGAAAGCTTCATCTGCTTATGATGATGAGGTTTCTTCTATTAATTCTTCTTCTCAGAGTTGCATACATTCTTCCTTTGCCACTAAATAATGGGTTTGGTTTAACCCCTATATGGCTAGCCTTTATGGGATTTATATCTTTTTTCCTCTTAAAAGAACGTGGTAGGCTCGCCAAGGCTTTGGTTCTTAACTACCAAAGATAAAATTTATAAACCTAACTACTCCCAAGTTCAGTAGAACAATGAGTAAGTCGGGTTTCAATCCTCAGGCACAACAATGGAGTAGTTTACCAAATAAATCTAATTTACTATGCTAGAACAAGAAGAAAAGATTGAATTTGGGTTTTCTATTTAAACTATGAAAGTGATTAAAATTGAATTAAACTTCTTATAGAAAAGAAATTCCTGGGTTATGAATCCACCTTAAGCTATTAGTTTGCAATAATTAGGTTTGGTCAATTATCCATACTAGGGTTTCAAGGTCAAGTAATCCGCTCAAGTAGCATAGCATAGTTGGGTTCGCAACAATCATCCGGAGCACAATCAAGAGAACGGGGTATACCCTATCTAGCAAACACAAATCTTTCTAGCAAACGCACCCTACTATGCACAATTGATTGAATCCTAGCTATGTTGTTCTAGCCTAGGATTTCATCACAACCAGAGAATCGAATGGATTAGCTACTCATTGTGCATGAAATCAAACATAAATACAAGGTAATGAAGAAAAAAATTGAAAGCAAACTTTTATTGAAATTCAGAATTGAAACAAAGTAGAAATGAAAATACAATTGAACTTGCAATTCAAAATTAAACAAAGCAATGTAAATTGACGATTAAAAGAAAACTATTCTAAACGGCACCAAAAGGAACTCGAGGGAACTCAAGGGAGCCTTGGAGAACCAAAAGGAAACCCGTAATCATACCCCTTAGGGTTTACACACGATCAAATTCAAATCAAGAAAGATTCACCCAAATTCTAACGCAACAGATTTCTGAACTTGATAGAAGTCGACCTAGTTGCACTCCAAGTTCTCCTTGTAGCACCGTGGTCGACACCTTCTAGAAAATCTTCAATTACTTCTTTGTTTAATTGATGGCATCATTGACCAGGTCGCACGTCCAAGGTCTCCTGGTCGTACCCTAGTTGAAGCATTCTGGAAAATCTTCATTTAGCTACACTTTGGAGTCTTCTAGCTAGACATGGTCGCCCCTTGTGATTGCTTGGTCGCACCACCTAGTCGATCAGGGTCATGCTACTGTAGTTGAATCTAGGCCTTGGAGACCTTGTCGAGCACTTGGTCAAGCCTTGTGCTTCCACATTGTTGCATTGACTCCTTGCACTACTTAACTCTTTGATTTAAGCTCTGATTTCCTGAAACATGAAACATACCACGTGTAACTCTGAATAATGATAAAAAGTGATAATTACATAGTAAATACAGAAATCACATAGGTAAATGGGGGCCTAATTAAGCATATTTTAGGAACACATCACAACCCCCAACTTACACTTTGCTAGTCCTTAAGAAAAGAAAAACTAAGAAAAACCTACAAAAAAGAAACAAATTCCTAACTACCTCCTCTTTCGTGGGAAGCACAATTGCCTTTACCGTATGCAATAAGGCTTTAAACCCCTAGGTGGCTTGAGTGGATGATTTATAGTCTCGTGAGGGTTTCTAGGGTGATACCCACAAACACCTATCTCAGTGAACGTCAATTAAACTCAAACAAGTAACACACCCATACTACTTCACATACCGACATATAGCATCATTACAAACATGCCTCTCTACAAATAACTCCATTATAAAGACAACTTCAAAGGAAATCACCCATACATGCCTCCGCAAGATATACCCATTAAGATATCATAACCCTTAAAGAATCAATCAGAAATTTAACATCATCATATCAATATAAGTATAAACAAGTATCGTCACAAGGCACAATGTAAAATGAATGACTCATTTCACTCAGATAATCCTCATACACCTACCAAATGGTTTTCTTGACTTAGCCTCACTGGTATACTCTCAAAAACACTCATGAAAATAGGGTCACTCTCGTATGTGAGGAAAAACATGCATGATCAAACATCTCACATACATTGAAGAACCGACGAATAAAATGGACTGAACTAGTCTCGGGAGAATGGAATCCAACCTAATATCGAGGTGTCGAGTCCTTCACCCTAACACCTTCTTACCTACTCGCCACATCCTACCAAGAACACCCTAGATCGATAATTTATAAACCACACGTAGATCCATTCATATGCATCGGAACACTCGAAGAAACTTGATACTTGCACGAATGTGGTGTGTTGTGTCCCTAGCTTGGCCATTCTATTTTCATCAACTTTCTCTTCTTTATTTTGTTTTTGGAGCAGACATCTATATTTTTTCATTTTCTCTTTTTCTTTCTTTTCTGCTCATCAATTTTATTTGCTTTGTTTTTCTTTTTCATGGCCACCAAGGATAATCAATAACACTTTATATTGCCTTCATGCCACCGATAGGGGACTAAAATTGGAAAGAGAGTTCATGAATTATGCTCATCTTTACGAGGTGGCTTAATATTCTCGTATTGAGTAGGCTATAAGATCTAGGTTTATATCTCTCCACTAGACATCACCTTTAGGCTAACAAATGCAGATATAGAGACTAGCATGAAAAGAGTATCCTAATAAGAATGGCTGAGTTTCGTGAACTCAGAGTGTTTATGTAACTAACTCCCACAAAAAATGAAAGGCTCAACAAAATCCTCACAATGTGTCATAGTCGCCATAGTTTTTCTCTCAGTGCTCACAAGGAAATCTAAGTGAAACAAATCATGTGTAAGTGTGACTAAGCCTTGTAATATACTATGTAAATAACAACATTAAAACTAATGAACTAACAATTAACTCTCATCAAATTTCCAAACAAGAATATTGACTACACCAGATGAAAGTATGCATGAACAACTCACTTCATTGCTAGTGATCATAATAAAGCCATTTAACAGATATATCATGAAGTTGTAACAAAACTGCTACATAAAACTATGTAAAGGGCATAGATTGTGTTAACATGGATTACTGCATATGGTGTTTACTGAAATTTAAAAAATATGTCATATATGTGCCCTATATGCAACATATAGTGTCTTCCTAACCCTACAACCCCCAACTTAAGACTTCAATGTCCCCACTAAAGTAAAGAAAGAAAACATCTAGAAGGTAGGTGAGGGAAGCACTACATGGTGATGAGAGAAAAACTAGTGTACTTGCACAAGAATGCACCCAGCATAAAACCAAAATACAAGAAAAAAATATTAGTACATAAGGCACACAAACAAAAAGACAGTCAAATCATAGATTGGGGCCATGTTCAAATCAATTTTAACACTCTCGACCAGGTTGCACCATATTGGGGCTGGTCGAACCCATGGTCAACCCTCAACTTAGTGTGGAAAGTGGATTGTTGACCAGGTCACGCCGGAGTGGAGTGCTAGTCACGCCATGGTTGACTTCTTTTGGAATTCGATGGTCAACAAGAACACATAGACTCAACCAGGTCGCACCTGGTAGAGGTGATGGTTACGCGATGGTCAACCCATTCTGGAAAAGTTTGAAATTTTTTAGGTTTTAAGGGCCACAATGGTCGACATGTTCCCACCTATTGGACTTTCTAGTCGAGCCCTAGTTTACCTATTCTATGAAGAAACCAACATTTCCCTAATTAAAGACCATGAGAGATGGACATGGTCGCACCTAGGGAAGCCCTAGTCGCACCTTCGACTAAGACACAAAACTAAGACCTAATCTAAGGACTCTAGACTCTAACATACCCTACAATGTACAACTTAAAGACTCAAAGATTTAGGAAAAGAAGAAAAACAAGTGGGTTGCCTCCCAAAAATTAACGCCTATATGAGCATATTTTTTCTGTTTTTGCCTAAATGTGTCCTTCATCGACTCTACGTTGGCTTCTTTCTTAGACTTGGAGTTTAAGTGAAGAGCTGCAAGATATGCTACTACAGAGATATAATGGGGCAATGTGCCTTCATCAAAGGAGGCGAACATCATAGGATCACTCACCAGATTAGAGGAAGAAGGGTTACATGGTTCAACTATGGGATCAACCCTCATCTTCTCCTTACCCTTACCTAAGTCCAACTTCTCCCCGACCGTGTTGTCTACCTCCCTGCCACTCCTAAGGATGGTCATGGTTTGGGCTTGTTCATGGTAAGTTGAATGACTAGAAGTCGGCTCACTCTCTACCCCATATTGGCTTTTTGGGTTGACGAGGGGCTGACTTGGCAACTTGCCCTCATCCTGTCTACTCAAGGATGTAGCTAGTTGGCCCAAGTTGCCTCTAGCTTTGCTATGGACTGAGAGTGGGAGTGAAGTAATTTTTGATTGACCTGATGATCAGCCTTGATACCTATAAAGGCTTTTAACACTGTCTCCTAAATAGAACAATCATATTGAGGCTACTGAGGAGGTGGTGGTTGATAAGTTTGGTGACAGGGTGCAGACATGGGAGGATTTTTCTTATTTGAATTTTGAAATGGTTAAGGAGGTGGGGCATTTGGTGATTGTTGAGGTTTTGGGGCTGAAAAACCCAAAGCTTGTGGCCTCCAGGAGAAGTTAGGATTCCAACTCCACCTAGGATTATACTATTAGAATACGAATCATTGGTTGGCATATCGTACCAAATTATGGGTGACCTTAACTTCCTCCTGCACAAACTCAGGTGTGGGAGGTGCATGGGGGCAAGTGTAGCAGGTATGACATGGATCAGAGCAAATGGTGCACAACTTTGCACATGCTACCAGCTAAGGTGGTTGTCCTAAGGACAAGACCTGCTCAAGTTTCTTAACAATGGTGTGCAGATTGGGTGTGAGGTCATGGCCCGTTGCTAACTTCTAAACTCCCTTAGAATGGGAAGAAGAAGGTTGGGAAGGTCTATGAGTAGCAACAATATGTTGCTAAGAATTCTCAGCAAGGGTCTCAAAAAGAGTCCAAGCCTCATTCTCATGCTTTGTAAGGAAAGTACCTCGATAGGATGCGACGACCATGGATCAATCATGCTCATCTAACCACTCATAGAATGTTTGAATTAATTGCCACCTAGAGACTTGATGATGTGGGCATTTATGTACTAGGTCCCTAAAATGATCCCAAGACTTGAAAAATCGCTCACCATCTATCTGTGAAAAACTGGTGATAGACTTCCTAAGCTGGTTAGTCTTTCTGATGAGGAAGTATTTTTGAGAAATTTGTGTTGCATGGTGGCCCAGGTGGTCACCAAGAATACTTAACTTTGTCCTTAAGAGAAAATGGAAATAGCCTAATATGAAAAGCATCATCACCAAAATTGAATATACAGATGATGGAGCAAATTTCGAGAAACTCATCAAGATGCTTATAAGGATTTTCATTTGTATTCCCATAGAACTTGGGAAGCATCAAGATGGTTGAGGTATTGATTTCAAATTATGCTCCCTCAATATCTAGGAGCTGAATGCAAGATGGCGAGGTGTATGCTTTGGGAGTGAAATAGTCACTCAAAGGCTGAAGAGGCTGCTCCTCCACCACAGGTCGACGGGAAACAAGAAGGTCTGAGTTTTGATTTTGATTCTTGAAAGCCAGAACTGGTTGGCATTCGGCCATGGCTTTACAATCAGAGGACTAAGCTAACTCTGAACTTGAAGTGCATTTCCTAATTGACCAACGAGATCTCTCAATCTCGAGGTCTATAGGCACTAATTCAAGTTCCATAGATCTCAAACCCTACGTGCAATAAATCAAGTCAGAATGTCAAAACTTAAAATAACAAACAAAAATAAAAGAATGAAGAAAATAAAAATAAAATCTCGTAGTAAACTACACTAATTTCAGCTCACAATCGTAATTGAGTCCCTAGAAATGGCACCAAAATTTGGTAGGCTCACCAAGGCTTGGGTCCTTAACTACCAAAGATAAAACTTATAAACCTAACTACTCCCAAGTTCACTAGAATAGTGACTAAGTCGAGTGTCGATCCTCAGGGACTACAATGTAGCAGTTTACCAAATTAATTTAATTTACTATGCTGGAACAAGAAGAAAAAAATGAATTTGGGTTTTCTATTTAAACTACGAAAGCAATTAAAATTGAATTAAACTTCTTATGGAAAAACAATTCCCTAGTTATGAATCCACCTTGAGCTATTAATTTGCAATAACTAGGTTCGGTCAATTATCCATACTAGGGTTTCACGGTCAAGTAATCAACTCAAGTAGCATAGCGTAGCAGGATTCGCACCAATCGTCCATGATCAGGAGAACGGGGTATACCCTATCTAGCGAAAATGGATTCCTTTCCAATTAACTGAATCCTAGCTATATTGTTCTAGCCTAGGGTTTCATCACAACTAGAGAATCGAATGGATTAGCTACTTATTATGCATGAAATCAAACATAAATACAAGGTAATGAAGAATGCAATTGAAAGCATAACTTTAATTGAAATTCAGAATTGAAACAAAACAAGAATGAAAATACAATTGAACTTGCAATTTCGAAATTAAACAAAGCAATGTAAATTGACAATTAAAAGAAAACTATTCTAAATGGCACCAAAAGGAACTTGAGGGAACTCAAGGGAGCCTCGGAGAACCAAAAAAGAACCCCTAATCATCTGTTCAAAATTTTATTTTATAACCCATAGGGTTTACACACAATCAAATTCAAATCAAGAAACATTCACCAAAAATCTCGCACAGCAGATTTCTAAACTCGATAGAAGTTGACCTAGTCGCACTCCAAGTTCTCCTCATCGCGCCTTGGTCGACACCTTTTGGAAAATCTTCAATTACTTTTTTCTTCATTTAATGGCATCGTTGACCAAGTCGCACGTCCAAGGTCTCCTGGTCGTGCCCTCGTCGAAGCATTCTAGAATATATTCATTTGGCTACACTCTAGAGTCTTCTAGCTAGACCTGGTCACCTTTTATGACTGCTTGGTCGCACCATATGGTCGATCAAGGTCATGCTGCTATAGTTGAATCCAGACCTTGGAGACCTAGTCGAAGCACTTGGTCGATCCTTGTGCTTCAACATTGTTGCATTAACTCCTTGCACTGTTTCACTCCTTGATTTAAGCTCTGATTTCCTGAAACATGAAACATACCACATATAACTTCGAACAATGATAAGAAGTGATAATCATGGAGTAAATAAAGACATCACATAGGTAAATGGGGGCTTTAATAAGCATATTATAGGAACACATCAAAACGCATTACAAAAAAAATGTGGCCAAATAGGATTCTCACATTTCATCTTGAATTCCAAATGTCTTTCAGCACATAAGGAGTGTATTATGTAAGCTTTTATTGATTCATATGGCTCACTTAAATACAGAGATGACACCTATGACTAGGTCAGGAGCCATTGCTTGAATTTCATAACTTCCTTTGATCTCCTAAGCTTCAGGAGTTTATGTAACAAATCAAATCCAAAGAGGAGATATTTTCCTGGCAATGTGGACCCAAGAAATTTGTGCTTTACATTAAAATTAGGGCAGAGTATTAATAGAACTAGTACACTAATCTTATAAATGACAAATTTTTCTCCATTCAAAACTCTGAAATTTTAGGAAAATGATAACCAAAATGATTTGGGTAAGAATGGTGGATTAAGAATAGTGGTAGTTGAACTAGTGTTGAACAAGCTACTAAGAGCTAAAGGCTTTTCATAGGTATCACTCAAGATATGGACTTGATCTATTAGTATAGATTGGGAAAAAGAGAACTATATATCTTAGACTATTTAGAGAAGTTTTAATCTCAATTCAATAGAAAACTAAGATTGAGATTCTTCATCTTCAATTTTATGATCTTCATAGTTAAATTAGTTGATTGTCATACATAAATCAGGACATTGATAATCATCAATGGAGCATACAAATTCAAGGTCTAAAACATTTTCTCCAAGGATTAAAAAGACTTGGTTGAAGACTATCTTCTTCTTTTTTCTTTTTTCTTTTTTGTTACCTTTTTGAGCAATCCTTGGCAAAATATCCTCTCTTTTTTTCCTATACATGAAACATTTGTCCGTTGTCTCTCCTCTAGATATTTTTTTCCTAAGGAATTTTTTAAACTCCATTTTCATCTTCTTCTCAAATATGTATTTCTTAAAGTGTCTTTTCATTTTATTAGGCAAGGATGTTTTTCCCTGCACTACATATTATAAGTAGATTTTGTCATTCAACTTCTTACATGTAGAGATGATGTTATCAATAAACTTCTTCTGGTTGCACAACTTCTCAAGAGAAATAAGATAGTTTTGGTAAAGTTCTCCCAAGGAGCAGGGTTAAAGAGCTACTCCTTTGTTTAGGAGTTTTGAAGTCTCATATCCTAATGGTTCAGGGAGTGAATTCAGGAACGCTTACTTCATATTTATATCATCAATACATTTTATGTCATAAAATCTTCTTAACTTCCAATCATAGTGTTTCTCATAGTCCTTTATTTTGAAGGAACAACACTTCATCTTCAAATATTATTCTCTATCCTAATGGTTCACATGACCCAAGAACTCTATGTAAATATAGGATGTGAGCCCTTCTAGGTTCTGGATTTGTCTAACTTGGAGTTGCCTATATCTTTGAGATTGATCCACCATTCTCATAGTCTACCTTGGAGCCTTGTTATGAATTTGTCTATAATTTGTTACAAAGTAGCCTGAGGGTGTTATGGCTCAGCTATGCACTAGGAGAACATTTGGTAAAACATGTTATGCCATTAATCAAGTGGGATGTCTCTGAATAGGGTGGAGTTTCTTCTTATGGATCTTCCATAATTGGTTTTATAAGTGGTTCTTACATGAACATCTCTTGTTCTTTAGACTTTTTCAAGATTAAGAAATCTTCAAGAGGGACTTTTGGAAGGGTAGAAAGCCAAGGAAACCAGGATAGATTTTTTAGAAAGAAGGAGATTGGGTTTAGATTCTCCACTTAGAAGCAGTTCAATTGGAATTTTAAGGATGCTCCAATTTTGTGGCCAAAGACCATGGGTTCAAGCATCATAGTTGTTGGTTTTGTTTGGGAAAAGTCTTTAGGTTATGTAAGAGGTTCATATAGAGGTGAAGTAAAGGATAGATTGCTCACTCTAAAAGGATTTATAGCAAGGTCTACACTAGCTAGTCATAGGAGTTGTTGGCAGTGTCTTTCGAGGGGTTTTTGGGTTTTGGTAGGAAGGGATCTATAACAAATGAGGAAGATCTTAGATAAATTAGGATGGGGCAACATTTTTTTATTTTTCCCAGTGGAGGGACTCTGGTTGGGATTAAGATGATTCTTTTCTTTTTCTTTATGAGCAATCATTTTTTAGCTTGAACTCAAGTTGTTAAGCTGTGCTAGAGCTTGACTTGTTTACTTATGTGAAATTCAATTTAGTTGAGTTCTTGAGACAAACTCAAGTTATATATATGCTAAATAAACCAAGCTAGAACAACTAACTTTAAGATCATTTCCAACTTTATTCGATCTTGAGTTCTCTTTTAAGCAATCTAAACATGCTTAAGCTAGTCAAAGATTGTCTTGGCTTGATTTATTTACAGCCTTGATAAAGGATAAGGAATACAAAAAAAAATAAAAACTACAAAATTGGACATTCACAGGGAGAAGGCCTTTGAACCACCAGCTCATCATCTACAATCTTGATGTTTTATAGGTCTCCCTAGTGTAGTCTCTTGTTGCTTCTATGTGTGCTCCTCTACTATGACCTTGATTTTAGGGTCCAAGTCCTCTATGAAGTCTAAGGAGACTTGAGCTGAGCTTAAAGCCCTTCTGACCATCCTCTTCCAAAGTTCAAAGCTTGAGGTCTATGAGTCTACTCCAAAGTCCCCTAGCTTATTCTAATAGTCCAAAGACTCTCTAAATCTCTCTATAGTGATGCCTTTAGGGGAGGCTATGGCAGCCTTGGCCTCTACTAACTCCACATTTAAAATGGCAACCCCCTTGATGGGTTGTTAGAGGTTCTGATACAAATTAGAAAAAGTAATATACTCCACCGCTAACTTGTCTACTATTACTTTCCTTCTTTCTCATGTTAGGAAAACATTTTGGCATTATTTTCCATATAGGCATAGTACCCTTGTCGCAGCTTGTCTTTTTCTCACTCTACCTCTTTAAGGTATTTGGGGATCATTACTATAATCCCTTTATGCCTATAGTGAAAAGTATTGGAAAGTGGATGCCATATGTGATTAGAAAAGGTGTGGTCATTGGTTTACAACAAGTAGGAGTTATTAGGGTAATAACCTTAGAACCCAAGTTGTTAGACCCCTCAATAAGATGAATTGGAGGAGGAGAAGAATATGAAGGTGGTTTGGGGTTCAATTAAGATGGAGGGGCTTAGACCTGAGGCCCACTTTACCCTTAACCTTCGGGAAGATAGAGCACTGGATCCAAACACCCTTGCAATGACCATTGGTTGTATTTAAAGGATGGCCTCACATAGGGTGATATCTTGGGTACATCTATCCAATGTCATCTCCTTAGTATCCTAAGAAGAAAAGAGGTTTTTCTCCTTCATTTTAGGAAGCGATCTCCCATTGCAAAATACCCACACAAAAAAAAAAAGGTGGTTGAAACTACTAAAAAGGAAAAGAAAAGAAAAACTTATAAAATGTATAAAATAGAGAAGAAGGTCATTACCTTTAGCTCAATTGAGCATGGTAGGGCTGAGACAAACCTAGATCGGCCAAGCCTTGGTCAGCAACCCCTTGAATGAGAGAACCTGGTTAACGTGAAGGGTGGTGACCTCCTTTCTGAGGCCTTGCTCTTGTGATAACAAAAGAATATGTTAGGAACTAGCTTGTTCTAAACTCACCGACCATGGCTACTCAAATAGGATAAAAACATTCCTACCCTTCCAATGATAAGTGGACAATTGGACATGAGACGTGAATTTCTTACCTAGATAGGCATGGAATAACCACCACCTCTCAATTAAAAGTGGCACTTAAGAGAGGAAAATAATCGAAAATACTTGATTGTGGGGCAAACTCACTCTCCTAGCACAAAAGGACAAACCCTGCAATGAGCTACCAAAATTTTGGAAGAAACTAATGAGGGGAAAAACTAAATGCAAATCTCAATAATGAAGGGGTGGAGAGGCAATTTGTACTAAGTGCATCCTTAAAAACACTAAATTCCCCCATTAGGGGGCAAAAATCTCTCTTCCAAAGATTAAAAAGACACCATAGGTGGTTGAGAGGGATACAAAACATTTTTATTATTCCAATGATGCCTTTGGCCTTCAAAGTACAAGGCTGAAACTAGGGGATTGCTCAGCTGGGTCTTGGTTAACCACTTGTTTGCAATAGACTTAGGGTCTTGAGGTGCTTCCATGGAAGGATCCAATGGTACTTTGATATCTTTTTTTTTTAAAAAAGTAAGATTTTCATTTGTTTTAGACATGGAAAAAAGAATTTAAATATGAAAAGGCAAATAAAATGGGTGCAAATGTTTCATTAGGGACTTAATTTAATCAAAAACCTAAGAAATTAGATAAAAATGAAATGAAGGTGGAACTCTTGACAGTACGATAAACCAATTAGGATATAGGTACCTTAAATAAGAATGGCAAAGGATGTAGAGAAATAGCTAGCAAATAAAGAACCATGGATGGAAGGTAAGTGGGAGGAAACTTGGAAAGTGGAAGTGTGTCGATGGAGAAAACTCGTGTGAACAAAAAATTAGGTGAGGAAAAAAGAAAAAGAAGAAGGGGAAGTAATTTATATCAAAGGAACATAAATGGGTTTTGACACCAAAAGACATGTGGTGGGTGAAAGCACCTTAGGTTTCTAATCAACAAAGGGGCATTAACACATAAGATGCCCATGTGAAGTGACTATATGGGTAATGAATGTTTTTTGCCCACCAAAATTAGAGGGCCAAGAGCCTCTATGTATTATTATGGAATTCAACATAGGTTAATTGACCAAGTGGTCATATTTTGGCCTTCAATGCTCAATTTAGGTGTAGAAGGTCTCATCTTAAAGCCTTTATTCTATAGCCTCTAGGCTAGGGGCACTTGTTGAGCAGAAAAATAGGTAGCTCGAGTGAATTTACTAGGTATTATTGGTTAGGATGATTTGGAAATTTTTGTAACATTTGGAGAATTAAGGGAAGGTAAAACCCTCTATTATTATGCCCAAGTGAAGTGACTATATGGATGATGAATGTTTTTCTCCCATCAAAAGTAGTGGGCCAAGGGCCTCAATGTATTATTATGGCATTCAATATATGATAATCGACCAAGTGGTCAGATTGGATGTTGTTCAATTTAGGGGTATAAAATCTCACTTCAAAGCCTGTATTCTCTAGCCTCTAGGCTGAGGGAAATTTTTGAGCAATAAAATAGGTAGCTCGAGTGAATTCACTACGTTAACTATTGGTTAGCATGATTTGGTAATTTTTACAACATTTGACGAATTAAGGGAAGGTCAAACCTCCTGTTATTGAGGTTGACCAAGATCCTCATGGCTACCTTTGAGAGTGGATCGCAACAGCGATGTGGATATCAAAGGAAATCCTATATCTCACACCAAGGCAATTAAAAGGGAAAAAGCTATTTAGGGAATAGAACACTTGAAAGACGTAACTTAATGTTCGATACATAAGAAAGGAATAGATTGAAAGTAAAATGAAATGAAAATTTATATGACAAAAATATAAAACTATAATGACAATTCTATTCCATAATTGTGTACTGAAAAAATTTACATTAGAGCAACCTAGAGTCCCCTATTCAACCATGAGAAACATGCTACTGCCTTAGGAATCAGAGAGTTTTTATGAAGTCGTACTCTTAATACTCCCTTTGTTATTTCTTTTAGAACTGACAGAGGTCTACCACATCTAAAAGTCACTATGGAGTAGTCAACTAGGAGTATAGGAGCAATAATTTCGACACCAAACCATTTTTAACCCCAACAATAAATATTCTTAAAATAAATACATTTGATTGATATGTACAATACATATTTCTTTTATTAATTTTTATATTTTTCAATTTTTCAGAAAATGTAATGGCATGGAAGGATGACAAGGAATTTGGGAGACAAATGCTTGCAGGAGTTAATCCAACAATTATCAAATGCCTAGAGGTACGTATGTATGTTTATGTCAGATTAGTGTTCAACATTTGTGGCTTTGTACATTTGCAGATTTATTTGGGACATGGCATAATATGTATATATAACTATTATATATATATAACCCTTTTTATTTGGTGGCCAAGCTTATAAGATCAAACTGGATTGATTATGATAGGCATTATGTTCTTATTTTAAAAGATTTTTACAGGAAAAGGTTAGATTGATGAATTGAACGGTACTTGACTAAACTAACCATGTCAAAGTAAATATTTAGGAGAAATGGTCCATCCACATAAAATTTGGAACTCAATGTCAATTTATTACATTAGGGGCCATTTGGTATCTGTTGATCTAGTTTGGCAACCAAAAGGAGGGGTGAAGTCAGTGATTTTAAGAACAAATGATCAATTTAAATATTTTACCACTAATTAGAGTTATATCATAACTTAAATTAAAACCTGATATTAATTTAAATCTCTTACCACTAATGATAATTATATCATAAATTAAATAGCCAACAAACCAAGATGTAATCAATGAAGATTAGTATTGGTTCGGTTAGGCACCCAAAAGGAGGGTGAATTAGGTGATTTTAGAACTTCTACTTTTTATTTAAAATTGTATGATACATGTGAAACTTCACTTTGCCTTTTTAGATGAACTATATTCAATAATATTTTCAATGAAATATTCAAGTTTTCAAATCACTGAGTTGGTTGATAAAAAATGATTAACATGAAGTACACAACAAAAACATAAAACAAAAGGAGATGAAAGTAAAGGAGTTGTCCCAAGAGAGGGGGTGAATTGGGTTATTAAAATTTTAATTCTTTTTATGAATTCTTTAACCTCTTGTTGATTTATCAAACACACAGCGAAGACTTATTTACTTATTCTTTCCACAAACCAAAACACAACACAAGTAATCAAAACTCAATCAACCAAAAACCAATCAACAACTTTAAAGTAAACAACCAAAGATACCAAACCAAGATATAATATGCAACTTCTTGGAAATTCTCAGTTTTTGCAAGAACTGAAGATATTTTCTTGTTTGTAGCCCTGTAAATATATGTAAGCCCTGTATGGATGGATTTGATTTCTCAATATGATGCACAATATGAAATCCAACACTCCTTCCAAGAACTTGGACTTTAAATAAACTTTCAGTTAATGAGTCTTGGGTGTTAACCAATTAACGTACTCCCTTACGGTTTCTGTAATTTGTATTGATCAACTAACGTACTTCCTTTCGGTTTCCGAACATCCCAAAATCAAATTAATCTTTAGTTTATTTAATATCCAATCTACGTAGTGTATGTGATCAAAAATTAAATTCAACCACGCAGTTAATATATGCTGGAATTTAAAGAGAGTAAGGAAAGAGAGTGACACCACATTTTTTATGAGGTTCGGCTTATCCCCAGCCTACGTCCTTGCCTTAGGCCAATACCACCTAAGGATTCCACTATACCATTCCTTTCCAGGTTGAACAAACTGTTACAAGCAATACCCCACGCTCAGTAACTCCTTCAATAGGCTATAGCAACACCTCGCCAAGCGATACCCTACCATCGGTGACTCCTTCAATAGGCTAGAACAACGCCTCTCCAAGCGATACCCCATGCTCGGTCCAACGATCTAACAACCTGGAATTGTCAATACGCTACAAGAATATAAGAAATAATCTATACATATAATAGCACTCTCACAAAAGCAGATTAGTACAATTTCAAACACTATATACTTCAATATTCAAATATCAAATTGAAATAAGATTGAAGCTCAAGAGAATTTATCACCGAGATCTTTTCTAGATGAGAATTAGAAACTCAGAAGTATAGAGATCAGAGAAGATTGCTTCAGCACTTCAGAATTTCAAAAAATCAGTATTGCAACAATGAGAGCAAGAGAGAGCTTTTAGAGACCAAGATGGCTTTTAGCTTATAAACAAATTTTTCAATTTCTTAGTAAGTTTAATTTGCTAAAATCATGTATTTATAGGTTTTCAAAAGTTATTTCGTGTTGCCCAAGATTACTTGGAGTATTTCCCAAGTTTTCATAAATTTTGGGGCACAAGAAACCTTTATTTGGATTTTAAAACATTTAAAAAAAAAAATTAGTCATTAACAGTGTTCAGTAGACTAAAGTGTCGGGTTCAGTCTTTTGAAGTACCTTAAAACTCAGAAAAATCTAGTTTGGACACAGGGTCAGATGATTGAACTAAGGGTGTACTGCCTCTTCTGTTTTCCTTCAGGAAAATCTTCAACAGACTGAACTAATTCTTCAATCTTCTAAAGAAATTTTTTAGTAGACTGAACAAAATCTTTAGTCTTTTGAAGTGACTCTCCAATCTTCTGGCAGTATGCCTCAGTCATCTGAACAAACCATTTTCTAGTTTTATATTTTAGTTTTCAAAATTCTTTTTGCTCTCTTGCTTTCATTACTCATAAAACATTTTTCAAGGTTTGAAATAAGGTCTCTAAGTCCATAATTACTCTTAAAGAGCTTTCAACATATTTTCATAAGATATTTAAACATGAAGTACTTACATCAATGTTCTTAAAGCCTAAAACTCTAGTCTTCAAGTCTTCCACGATATATTTGCTTTGTGTCCTCTTTGACTTAAGCTTTGAGTCAGCTTTTAAGTTTCCACATTCTCTGATCTTTTTGGTATTGCTTGAGCTTCTTTGGATGTCTTTGAATATGTAGCTTTAGAGTCCCAAGTAAGCTTTGAACTTTTCATTTGCATTTCTTTAGTTTGAACTTGGTTTATAAGTAAACTTGAAACATCATCACTTAAACACACATATTAAATCATCCTTTATTTGTTATCATCAAAACAAGATTGAAAAGCCATTTTAGGCCAACGGGAGAGGTAAGAGTAGCACTCTATAGTTATAGCGGTTTTGAATAAGCACTTATCCTTGCATCATTTAGTCAAATTAATGATGTAAATTTTCTTTAGGTGTATCAACTAACAAGGTACCATCATCGTGTACCACACTTGTTGTTTTAGTAAAGGATATAAGTTACCCTTATTGCACAACCGACTAATGCTTAGCAAATCATGTTTAAGTCCTTCAACTAACAAAATAATTTCAATCAACACACATAATTTATTACCAATAGAACCTTCACCAATGATTTTACCTTTATTGTCGTCACTGAAGGTCACATACCCACATTCTCTGAGTTGAACAGACTAGAACTTGGACTTGTCTTTAATTATGTGCCTTGAACATGCACTATGTAGGAACCACTTATAATCCCCTTGTCTACTTATTTACAAAAATAAAAATAAAAATAAAAATAAAAATAAAAACTATCTAGCTTGACAACCAATAAAGATTGGTTCCATATTCATTACAATATTAATTCTTTTGAACCCCTTTTTTTTTTTTTTGCCTTTGCCAAATATATGCTATTTTTCGAAGCAATTATTTTCAAGGTGCCTATTTTTCCTATAAAAATTACATCTAGTAGGAGATGAAAATTTTATTGAAAAATATTTCTTTTTGGGGAAACTATATTTGGATGTTTTGAGAATGAACCAATCTCATAGATTTTCAAAGGTCTTTATGCACATGGTTCAACAAACAAACTTTCAAGACTATATTGCAAATCAATAACCTAATTTTCTAGCTCATCACTTCCAACACTTAAAATCTCAATTTTCTTTTCCAACGTATCTTTTCATTTGCAAGTTCATCTACTTGAGATTCACTCTCTTTCTAGAAAATTAGCCTTTTTCACAAGCAACTTATTTTCAAACATTAGCTCATCAATTTGATTCACAGTTTTGCTATATATTTTTCAACATTTAATTTTTGGCTTGAAGCTATGCTTTTTGAGTTTCAAAGCTTCCAAGTTCCTTTTAATTAACTTCTTTCAATTTGAAATTTTTAGTCTTTAATTTGAAATTCCTTTGTTTGAACTTGAGATATTTTTGACATAAGTCTTATAGACCATCAAAGTTATCATCAATAGTTAGAGGAGAATTATCAATTACCTCTTGGTTTTCTTTTATGTTTTCCATAAGGGATAGGTTTGCAGTCTCTTCTAGAATTCTTTCATTATCAGTGTTTTATGCTTCTAATTCACTCTAAGTGGAAATCATAAAATGGACACTCAAATCTAAATTGTCCTTACTTCTTACATTTCTAGCATTTGTTTTCCACTCTAATATTATTGTCTTGTAGGATTTTTTAAGGAATTTTCCTTTGATTTCTTTGTGTTTGAAACAACTAACCATGTTTCTAATCAACTCTTCATCACTTTCATCTTCAAAACATTCACACAATTCTACCGCTTTGGGAGTTATGCTCTTCTTTTCCAACAAATGAAATGTTAATGATATTCATAGACATCTCATTAGTAATCATTGAACCAATTAATTTGTCTATAGATAAATAATTTAAGTCCTTTATGTTTTTTATAGTAACAATATTTTCTTCCCATTTCATTGGTAAAGACCTTATCATCTTTTTAACCATGTCACTAGTAGAAAAGATCTTACCAAGTCCCTTCTTTAGGTTAATGATATTTGTAAAGCAATTTCACCTTTCATTCTAAACATTTTATACTCGCTCATGAGCATATTTACTTTTGACTCTTTAACCTAGTTGGTTCCTTTGTGTAGTACTTCTACCCTATCCTATATTTCTTTCATTGATTTATAGCCTAAGACATTCTTATACTTATCCTATGTTAGAGTGCATCATAAAATATCAAATTATTTTGAATTTAATTGAATGTGTCCCTCATCGATCTCATTCCATTTGTCCTCAAACTTTGGAAATAAGTTATCATTCTCAATTTTCATAGGAATCCTTGGTCTTTTTAGGATATTTTTCTGAAAACCTACATAAATTGACTAGGTGTAGGTTTTCATTCATGCCTTTCAATAAGTGTAGTTGGACCTACCAAACAAATAGTAAGCATGAGAGCCTTACTTTGATACCAATTATTAGTCAAGCTAGGCACCCAAGAAGTTGGTGAATTGGCTGATTTTAAAACTTCCACTTTTTATTGCAAATTATATAATGTGTATGAAACTTATCTATTTCTTTTAGATGAAATGTGTCTAATAAGATACTCTGTGAAATATTCAATCTACCCAACCACAAAATTGGTTAACCAAAAATAATTAGCATAAAATACGCAACCACACAATCTAAAGAATAGATAAAAGTGGCAGACAAGATTTATAGTGGTTCGGTCGCCTGAAATTTGTCCACTCCCCAAACTAACTAGTTTAATATTTTCACTAATACCTTAAGTATTGTGATTACTAGAACATGGTCCTAACGTTTTTGGATAGCCACTAACTATCCATGTGTCTAACCAAGGACAAAAAGCACTCTGGGGTCAACATAACCCCAATTACATAACCCTTTGGCCAATCACAAAGTTGCAGCACTTTGGGACACACCCATCCAACCTGGATTACACCTATACAAAATAGTGTTGTAGCACTCTTGGACACACTTTTCACAGTGAGATTATAGCCAAATAAACAATGTCATAGCACTCTAAGACATACATATTCCACTAGGATTACACCCAAATAAAGAACATAAACAAAAGACACCTCTAAAGTCTTTCTAGCTTGCACACACAATGTGACTTTCCAAAATTTGTGAGAATGGAGAGTCTTCATATAAAGCTCAACTTATTAGGTAGAATGTATAGTTAAATGCTATACAATTAGAATTACAACAATATAACTGAGTTTAAAAATATGGTAATGTGAACTTTTGTGTGCAATTCAACTCCTCTTATGTGTTTCATCTTTGGTCTTGTTGGTAAGTTGATATATACTAACGTTAAGGAATAGTTTGTCTAAACTTAATTCTTTTGGATATAGCAGTAAATGCTTGATCATTCATGAGGATATATGCACATGACAGTAAATGTTGCTTTTTGGCTAAAGATATAAACTTCTAGCTATTTGAGATATATTTTCTTGATTCTATCATTCAAGTTTGAACATAAAAATATTTAGTAAGGGGAGTCAACAATCTGTCTAAGATATCAATTAATAAAATAGGCAACAATTCAAATGTTATTAGCTCAATAAGTTGACTAAGAAATGTAATGATCTCGACTATAATTTATAGTATGTCTATAAGTGCATCTATAAATGAGCCTGCAAATAAGTAAGTGAATGCACTTGTAAATGAGTCTGTTAAAATTCTATGCATGCATTTTATAAGTGATTCTGTTAGTGCATCAGTAAGTGCATGCTAATACATTATCAAATGCGGACATGTTCAACAACCAATTTTTGTCAATCATCAAAAGTTAACTTCAAAAATTACAAAACCTTATATAGATTAGGCATGTATTAAACCAATTAACAAGATAGTGAAATTGAAGCATATGATCAAGGCATAAAATAGAGAAAGAAATAAAGTAACACACAATATTTATAGTGGTTCGGTCACTTGACCTACATCAACTTCTAAAACTAACTAGTTTAAGCTTTCTAGTAATACATTCAATAGTACAAAAGCCAACACACTCATCCTACCATTTTTAGACAACCATCAACAAAATTTGCCTTAGCATTAAGGTCAACACAGCCTTAACTCAACATGGATCTTTGGCCAAAGTTAGTGTTGCAACATTTAGGACACCATAGTTCCACCAAGTTTACACCCATTTGACGAATACGTAAAACAAACTTCTGAGGTCATTTCTAGCTCACAGACAGAGTCTAAGTATCAAAATCTGTGAGACTAAAGAGATCCTTTAACTAGGTCTCAACCTATTAGGAAAAATACAATTTCAGCAACCTTTAAATTAGAATTGCAAACACAATAGACAGTAAACACAAGAGTGCGCCTACGTCAGAATCCTCAAAATGGTGCAATTTGATCCACCCATTAATGTTGGTCATGCTTTGTATTAATAGATGTCATCAAGTTCCTCTTCATGCAACACCTTTGACTTAGCAATTAATGTCCAATATTCATGAAAATCGATGCAAATAGTATGAGCTTTGATTTCCAGCTAGGTATGAAAAATTGTACTTGTTCTCATATCTTCCTTATGACACTTTATATACTAGACTATTAGTGCATTTAGACATAGAGCTTATGCTACTTTATATACTATACTAGATACAAAAGAAGGAGAACGAGAAATTTGTAAACATGGTAGAGCTAGAGAGAGGAAATGCAAATATTTAGATTATCTAAAATGTATAAAGGATGAGGATGATAATGTCTTAACTAGAGGAGAAGACTTAAAATAGAGGCGGTGAAGATAGTTTGATTAGTTGTTTAATGAAAATTAAAATAAGATATTGAACTTGGAAGTGAAAAATGAGTAGAATATTATAAATAGAAGATTTACTCGCAAAATTAGAGTCCTCAAAATTAAGATAGCATTAAAAAAGATGAAAAATGAGAAATCTATAAGACCAGATAGCATACCAATTAAAGTTTGGATATATTTAAGGGGATAAAGGAAATATTTGGTTAATTGATCTTCTCAACATTATTATAAAAACCAAGAAAACTCCGGAAGAACGGAGGAAAAGTATGTTAATACCTTTATACAAAAAGAAAGGCGATATTCAAAATTGTAATAACTATTATGGAATTAAGATTATAACTCATACAATGAAGTTATGGTAAGGGTAATTGAATAAATAATAAGGAAAATGAGGATTTTAGAGAATCAGTTTGGATTTATGCCTAGGAGATCAACAATAAAAGTTATGTATCTTTTAAAAATATTAATGGAAAAGTTTAGGGAAAAGAAGAGGGGCTTATATATGGTTTTTATTGACCTAGAGAAACTATATGATAGAGTATGTAGGGAAGTTCTTTGGTGCGACTTAGAAAAGAAAGGGGTTAGAGTAGATATAATGAGATCATTAAGGATATGTATGATAGAGTAGTGACTAGTATTTGAATTGTAAGAGGGGGATCTAGAAACATTCCAATCATAATAGGTGTACATCAAGGTTCTGCTTTGAGTCTTTGTCTTTTTACTTTAGCGAATGATGAACTTACTAGGAATATCCAAAATGAGACCTCTTGGTGTGTGTTGTTTGTAAATGACATTATGTTGATTGATGAAAGTTAGAGTAAAGTAGAATCTAAGTTAGAAATTTGGAGAACTGGATTTTAGGATAAATAGGAATAAGATAGCATATATGAAATGTAATTTCAGTTATGCAACGAATAACAAAAAAAATACAATTAAACTTTAAAATTAAGAAATTATTAACACTAATAGATTTCTATATCTTATATCTATTATATAAGCATAAGGGGAAATGATAAAATGGAAAAGTGCATCACACATGTTGTGTGATCATAGGATACCCATAAAATTCGAAGAAAAGTTGTATAAGACAACTATGAGGTCAACTATGCTTAATGGTTTAGAATGTTGGGCAAGTACAAAAAGTTAAAGTTTCCAAAATGCAAATGTAAGGTGGATGAGTGGTATAACATTAAAATATAAACTATGGAACAAGAATATATGCAATAATTTAGGCATAGCACCAGTCAAATACAAGATAAGGGAGGGGCGACTTAGATGTTTGGGCATTGGAAATGCATGCCTAGTAAAGCACCTATGAGGAGGAGCAAGTTATTGTTTCTAGCATGAAAATGGATAGGGGTAGGCCTAAAATAACTTATTATGAGGCAGTGGGAAAGGATTTAATAACCCATAATCTAGTAGAGGAAAATTTTATCGATCAAGTGAATTAGAGAAAAAGATATCATGTAGTCGACCCCGCCTAGTGGGACTAAAGGCTTGTTGTTGTTTTTGTTGTTTTTATTATTGTCATATCTTCCTCAATTTCTAAATTCAAACTTTGAGTGTTAAGAGTGCTTGTAAAGAAGCAGGAGCATCTATTAAATATTTCAATTAACATAGACAATACAGGAAATAATTTAAATTCCAATAGTTTAGTGAGTTGATTATTGCCTCTTAGAATGGATGTTAGGTTGCAATGCATCTGTAAATACATCTACAAATGCATCCATCTTTTAATTTGTAAATGCATCTAGAAATGTTTCTTTAAACTCATCTGCATTTATCACAAGGTTAGAGCACTATATAAATATGTTGTGCCGGGCACCCCACTTGTACCAAATACCAATACTACAACTAATGCTATTGAATATAAAAAAAAACTAAAGTAATTCAGAAACTAATAATAAAAGAGAGTAAAAAAACAAGACAAGAATTTAATGAGGTTCGGTACAGAATTACCTACATCCTCGAGTGCTGACGATCAATCCATTACTTCTTGACAAAGTACAACTTTGAGGTATGCTCTACAAATGGAGAGTTGAACTCTTTATATAGCTTCAACATCAAGTCCAAAAAACACTTCTCATCAATGTGGGACAAACAAAGAAAAAAATCAAAATAACTTTTCTACCAATGTGGGACAAAAAACAACAAACTCCACCTTCATGATAAATTCAACAAATTTTTCAGTCACCAACATTCTCTGGAGTTCCACATCATCGGCGCCTTCCAAAATATTCAGACTTACAGGATATTGATTAAGTCCAAACTATGTTTAAACTTGATTGTTGTCACAATCTTGGTTAACATATCTGCGGGATTTTTAACTGTAGCAATCTTCTGAAGAAGTATCTTACCTCCATCAATAATATCCTATATAAAATTAAACCAAACGTCGATGTGCTTCATTTGTGCATGGTAGATTTGGGTTTTTCCAAATGAATAGCACTCTAGCTATCACAGAATACAATAATGTGCTTCTGAACAACTCCCAAATTTTCAAGTGAACCTTGCAACCAAATAGCTTCCTTAATAGCCTCTGAAGCTGCCATATACTCTGCTTCTGTTGTAGACAAGGAAATGGTAGACTGTGAGGTAGACCTCCAATTCACTGGACCATTAGCAAATGTAAAAACATATCCAGTAGTTGATCGATGTTTATCCAGATCTCTTGCAAAATCAGAATCCACATATCCAACAACTCGTTGAACAATAGTATTATTTTTCTCAAATACTATACCAACATCAATCGTATTCATAATATATCTCAAAATCTATTTCACAGCTTGCCAATGTCCTTTACCCGGATCATGCGTATACCTACTCACCATACTAACAGCTTGTGAAATATCAGGTCTAGTACAAACCATTGCATACATCAAACTACCAACATAACTTACATAAGGAACCTGTGACATATACTTCCATTCCTCGTCTGATTTAGGAGATAAAGCTACACTAAGTTTGAAATAAGGAGCAAGAGGATTACTTACTTGTTTTGAATGCTCAGACATGCCAAAACTTTGTACTACCTTCTTCAAATACTATTTCTAAGACAAACTAACTTTTCTTCTCATTTTGTCTCTGTGAATCTCCATGTCGAGTATCTTTTTTGCTTCACCAAGATCTTTCATCTCAAACTCTTGATTTAACAAACTTTTCAACTTGTTGATTCTTCCCTGTTCTCTGAAGCTATCAATATATCATCAACATACAAGAGTAAATATATAAAAGATCCATTTTGTAGTCTATGAAAATAAATACAATGATCATGTTTATTTCTGATGTACTTGTGACCCATCATAAACTGATGAAATTGTTTGTACCACTATCTTGGAGACTGTTTTAAATCATACAACGATTTCCCAAGTTTATATACCCAATTTTCTTTTCTAGCAACCTGAAATCCATCTGGCTAAGTCATATAGGTTTTCTCTTCCAAATCACCATGTAAAAATGCAGTTTTTACATTGAACTGAGCTAGTTCAAGATCAAAAGTGTGCTACCAAAGCCAAAAAAAATCGAATGGAAGAATGTTTAACAACTGGAGAAAATGCCTCATTATAATCAATGTCTTCCTTCTGTGCGTAGCCCTTAGCTACCAATCTACCTTTGAAGTGAACATTATTTGCATCTAGAAATCCTTCTTTCTTTACATAAACCCATTTGCAACCAATTGCTTTCTTACCCTTGGGTAGCTGGGCTAGCTCCCAAGTCTGCTTCTAATGAAGAGACTGCATTTCTTCATCCATCACTCTTTTCCACTTGTCTGATTCAGAGTTCCTCATTGCTTCTTTGAAAGTGCAAGAAATATTATCATCCACAACTAGAAGTGCATAGGCCACCATATCAGTATACCGAGCAGGTTTTCGAATTTCTCGTCTTGGCCTCTAAGAAACAATTGATTCTTGTTGCTGTGAAGATTCTCAAATTGAAATATCCTCTTCTTGTACACTATTCCCCACCGTAACTGGAGATTTACCTTGTGTAGTCTCATTTCTCACTGGGTTTCCCAAAATTGTCTCAACCTCCACCTGTTGTTGAGTATACTGGTCTTTTCTTCAATTGGTTACTCCTTGCATATTGTTTTCTTCATCATCGCAAGTTCATCAAAAGTCACATCCCTACTTAAAATCATTTTTTTCATCTCTAGACATCAAAGACGATATCTTTTGACTTCTGCACTTATCCTTAAGAATATTGCTTTCTTGGCTCTTGGACCTAACTTAGATTCTTTAACATAATAATAAGTCATAGTACCAAATACATGTAAAGAATCGTAATCACTAGCAAGCTTTCTATACCATACCTCATGGGGTGTTCTTCCCCTTATTGCAGATGATGGTTGACGGTTGATGAGATGACATGCATATCTAACAACCTCAACCCAAAACCTTTTATCTAAACCAGCATTAGACAGCATATATCGAACTTTCTCCAGCAAAGTCCGATTCATGCACTCTACCACCCCATTTTGCTGTGGTGTATCTTTAACTATGAAGTGTCGAGCAATACCTTCATCCTGACAAACTGTTGGAATTGGTGTATTCCCAAGAGTTGGGTGAATTAGATATTTAAAAATTTATGCCTAGGTTAAACCAGATATCAATAATACACAACCTAGGGTCTTTCTAAGCATATACCAATTTTTCAAATTAGAATAATATGCAAAAATTAAATCACGTGCAACATTCACAATATATCGAATATAACATACAAGTGTAGAAATATAAAGTGCTAGAAATTAATAGTAGACACATGGTATGTTATTGGGGTTCAGCAAATATTGCTTACATCCCTGCCCCAGTTCTCAAGCCCAAGAATTCTGCTAATGCTCACTTAACGGGTGGAGCGGCACCATTTCTAATACCTTACCATGATGGTGCACCTAGTTCTCCTAACCGGATCTGAACTAGTCCAGGACTATTTACAGGGCTAGTCTCCCTCTTCCGACCACACGTCGGGAATACAGCAAGTAATATCAAATTTGTGTACAAATACAGTGCTTCTAATACAAGCAGATGATGTACAACAATTAAAGCAAAATAAATACACTCACATATGATAAAGATTTATGCTCAAGTGAGATTGGTCAAACAATGTATTAACTCACAATAATATGTGCATCTATATGTATATGTGTGAGTGAGTGAGATCTTTGAATCAGATGGTATGATCACAATATGAATACTCAAAGATACTCTACAACCTTAAACATTATCTCAATAAGATTTTTCAAATATCAAGCACAATAGATATTAGGGTTTTTGGCTCAAAAAAATGTTTTCATAAAAACAAGCAAGTGAGCCTTTGAATCTTGCAATGGATGTGCAAGTTTCACAAGCTAAGAATATATTTCTCCACCAAAAAATATTTGCCAGAGATAATGTGGGAGAAACTTGAGTGATATTCTCAAAATAGGATGTTAAAAATAAATGCAATATGAGAGTAAATAAATTTTTGATTTGTTAAACAAATGCCCAAGATGAATAAAACACTCTCTTTGAGAAATGATTTTCAAAGTAATAACAAAGAGAGGATCAAAAATTAAGCTTGGAAGATGAAAATAAGATTCAAAAATTTGAGAGAATTTTCTCACTAATCATCTTGCTAATTATGTATAATGAGGGGGTATATGTAGAGTTGGATTGAAATCTGACCGTTGGGGACCTATTAGGTGTTTTGAAATTGTTAAATTAAAGTTTGACCCAAAATAACCTTAATTAACCATAGTTACCACGATTAAAAAATATGGCAACTCGAGAGTTTCGGTCAACTATATTTTAAGTTTGGTCGACCCAATTACCAAGTTCGATCGACCGAGGCACTTTTGAACTACAGATATAGTCGACTGAATCAAGGCGATTTTGAAAGCGTTCGAGGTTCGATCGACTATATTTTAAGTTCAGTCTGCTATTCATATGGTTCGGTCGACTCAATTATAAATGAACTAGAGGTTCAGTCGACTAAGTTGTTAGGGGTCAGACACATGTGAGTTCGGTTGACTAAAGAAGTTATATTCAAAAAGATACAGTCGACCGAGTGAAGTCAAGCTGTTGACTTCCACCCAGTTCAGTCGACTAAGGCATTTTACACTACATAGGTTTGGTCGACTGAATTTGTCCACAAACCAAATTTGGCCTAAATAAAGACCTAAGTTAAATCCCTATAAATGTGAGTTATTAGCCTAATTGCTTGAGGGATTCCTATAGTCATTCTATGGTCTTTTTTAGAATTAACTCCAAAAATTCGACGTCGATCGACCGATCCCTAAGGTCAATCTATGATCTTTGAGCATATAATTCTTATCATGCATGATGCAGTTATTACAAACCAAAATATAAAACTAAATGCTTTTACAAGATAAAATATATATCTTCTTTCTTACTCTTTTGATCCATGGAATATGCCAAGTATGCGATACGAGCTTTTTGCGCTTCATGGCTTCCAAGTCCCTTTAATCTTATGTGTGCTGAATTTTAAACTTATTCATATACTAAGTACACATATAAGATACTAGTGATTTTTTAACATCAAAACAGAGTTCGGACTCAAAAAGTCAACACAAACCTTTGTAAACGGGTCACTCCTATATTCACCACCATTATCTGATTTTAGCCATTTAATCTTTCTACCAGTTTAAGTTTCAACTAATTTTTTCCACTTAAGGAAAATATCACACACTTCATTTTTATGCTTCATAGAATACACCCAAACTCTTCTAGAAAAATCATCAGCAAAAGTGACAAAATAATGCATACCACCCAATAAAGTCGTTTTTGTGGGGCCCCATACATCTCTATGGATGTAGTCTAAACTACCTTCAGTCTAGTGGATTGCAGTTCCAAATTTCACTCTAGTCTCTTTTCCTAGAATGCAATGCTCACAAAATTCAAGTTTGCACACCTTTGCACCCTTCAACAAACCTCGCTTAGCTAATTTGTTGCAAAGATTTTTCTCCGACATGTGCCAATCGCATATGCCATAACCTGATTGTATCTAAACCTACATTTTTATCAAAAATAACAGCTGTTGAGCCAATAATTGTATTACCTTGTAAATAATATAAGTTATTTTTCCTTATTCCTTTCATCACCACTAGCGCACCTGATTTAATCGTTAAGGTTCCATCTTTCAAAGTGATAGTGAACCCTTTAGATTCTAAGGCACCCAATGAAATCAGATTCTTCTTTAGGCTTGGAACATACCTAACATCAGTCAAGGTCTTAATAGTTCCATCTTGACATTTCAACTGTATTGATCCTATTCCAGTTGTTTTACAAGTATTATCATTTCCCATAAAAACAACCCCACCATCTAATTCTTCAAAATTAGAAAACCATTCCCTATTGGGACACATGTGATGGGAAAAACCAGAATCCAAAATCCACTCACTAAAATAATCTGACGAAAACCATCATCATTGGCTATATTGGCATTAAAATGTACTTTACTCTTATTCTTTTGCTATAATTTAGGGCAATCCTTCTTCCAATGTCCTTTCTCTTGAAAAAAGGTACATTCATCTTTAGCAGGTCTCCCACGAGATTTACTCCTCCCATGATATTTACTCCTCTTTCCAGGCATACAACTCTGAGAATGTCCCCTTATTGTTACTGCTTCCTCTGTTTCCTTATGGACCCTCTAATCCTTCTTTATGCATTCAATACTAATCAATGCAGTACAAATAGCATTAAAAGTAATTTATCTTCTCATAAAATAAACCGGCGGTCAGATGTTCATAATCATTAGGGAGAGAGTTCAGTAACAATATGGATTTATCCTCATCTTTCACCTTTTCATCCAAATTTAACAAATCGGCTAAAATTTTATTGAAAGCATTTATGTAGTCATTAATCGAAATACCTGGTTGATACTAGAAGCAAAACAATTTCTTTTCAAATAAAGCCGATTTTCCAGACTCTTAGTTATAAATGTATCTTCCAATGTCTTCCATAATTTCTTTGCAAATATCTCCTTCATAACACAATATTTCTTATTTTGAACGAGACACAGACGATCGTACCACATGTCTGACAATTGATCTTTTCCCAATCTTTATCATCTATATCCACTGGTTTATCATCCAAAGCAATATCCAATTCTTGCTAATACAGGATGTTCATCACCTCACATTGCCACATACAAAAATTATTGGTACCATCAAATTTCTCCACCTCAAACTGAGCATTAGCTATCGTCTTTGACAATGATGTTGAAGCCGAAGGGGTTGGAGTTCGTGTGGATAGAGTTTCTTCTACTGCTGCACTAGTTTCTGTCATCTTCTATATATTCAATGGCAACCAACAAAGCAAAAGGCCTAGGATGAATAATACGTACCAACTGTGTCTACTCTGTTTTATCCTATGAAATTTCACTTTGATCAGGCCAACCTCTAGAGAATGACTGAGCCGCAATGGTCTCTGAGTACTCGCTTAGACAAGGTCTTTCTTAGGCATCAAATATGGAATCAAGGATCCTAACAGAGGAACACCTCTGTATCGACACTATTGAACTTAGCTCTGATACCAATGGTTGTGTCAGGCACCCCACTTGTGCCAAACACCAATACTACAACTAATGCTATTGAACATATAACAAACTAAAGCAATGCAAAAACTAATAATAAAAGATAGTAAAAAAACAAGACAAGAATTTAATGAGGTTTGGTACAGAATTACCTACGTCCTCGAATGCTAACGATCAATACACTGCTTCTTGACAAAGTACAACTTTGAGGTGTGTTTTACAAATGAAGAGCTAAGCTTTTTATATAATTTCAACCTCAAGTCCAAAAACCACTTCTCACCAATGTGGGTCAAAAAAAGAAAAAATTCAAAATAAATTTTCTACCAATGTGAAACTTTTCTACCAAAGTGGGACAAAAAATAACAAAATATATATCAAACATATATAAATAACTATGCTTATCAAAAAAAAATTTCACTCATCAAAACTTAACTCAAACATTCTCCCCATTTTTGATAACAACGAAACACTTAGTATGCTCCCCCTTACTATGTGCTTAGCTCCCTTTCACCCTATGCAAGTTTCAATCACATATACATTCATACATACATACATACATACATATATATATATATATATATATATATATATAATGTACATAGGGATACAACAAACATAAGAACATGTACACGAGTGCGTTGGAATTGGTGTATTCCCAAAAGGGGGGTGAATTGGAATTTTAAAATTTATCTCCTAGATTAAATGAAATACATGTATAATACAACTTAGGGTATTTATATGTAATTCCAAATGCGCCAATAATGTAATGTGTGGAAATTTAAATTAAGTGCATCATTCACACCATAACATACATGTGCAGTAAATATAAAGTGCATAAATATAAACAAGCACACAATATGTTATCGGGGTTCAGCCAACTGTGCCTACGTCCCCACCTCTAGCTCGCAAGCCCAAGGATTCCACTAAAGGCTCACTTAACGGGTGAAGCGGCACCAATTACAATCAGGTCAATTAGAACAGGGCTGACCTCAACCTTTACAAACTTTCCTTGTGAGGCGGAGAAGGCCCTAGGTCAAATTCACAGGGCTGACCCCATCCTTTACACAATCCTTACCGGGATGGATTATCAACCCCTCAGGCCACTCCTGGAAATACAACAATATTTTCTCAATAGGAATGGTACAGTGATTATGCTTTCATGTAAAGCAGATATGTACCCAGTTATGCGCAATCACATACACCACCAAATGATATAATAAGTAAGCTCAATGTGGTTTAATATATGTTCTAAAATAAATATTTGCTATCAATGTAATCGGTGCATGAGAGTGCAAGCAATATACTCTTTGTATCACAAGATGTTCAATCAAAGTGCTCAAACAAAGATATCAGTCAAACAATATAGATATTTCAATTAGCAGATTTTCTCAATCGTATGATGCTCAAGTAATGTATATGTTTGGTTTCCAAAAAAGAGTTTAATCTTTGTATTCGGAAAATGATATAAATCAATGAATATTGCAACAAAGATTTTCACCATATAAACAAATATCTCCTCAAAGATTTCTCAAGATGAACCACACTAGATATTTGAAAGTGATTTAAAAAGATTTTTGCAACCAAATCAAATACAAACTTCTTAAGATATTGCAATGATTGTGCAATACTCAGAAGTTCCAACAAAGTCTTCTTAGGAGAGACTTATTAACAAAGTCCCTTAAGACTACTTGAGGATTTGCTCTCAAATAAAAATTATATCAATCAAGCACAACACTTAGGAGAGCAAACCTACAACACAATCAACACTCAAATCAAACTTACAAAGGATGTTTAAGAAATAAGATCTGGTAAGAACAAATGTTGGAGGCTAAAAAATGAGTATTATAGATTTTGGTAATTTCAAAGAATTTCTCCTAATTAAGATTGTTAATCCCATCCTAATTATTCCAAATGAGGGAGTATTTATAGACTTCCCCAAAACTATAACCGTTAAGGACATAAGTGGAATAATTAAAGAAGTTTTAATAATATTTAATTGAATTAACCCTACTTAACAAAGTTAATCGTGGTAAAAAAATTTGGACCAACCTGAGAGCACCGGTCGACCAGGACAAGTTCGGTCAACCCAAGTTCTTGGGTTTTGGTCGATCGGGCGTGAAATAAACTATGAGTTTGGTCGACCAAACTTATATGTCCAAACGTGATTTTCCAGTTTTGCGAGGTTTGGTCGACTGGGACCATTTTGAACTGAGCCGGTCGGTCGACCAGACCGTTGAGTTCCCACACGTGGGAACTCGGTCAACTAAGACGTTGCAATGTATTTTCTTTTTGATCAACCAAGAAGTAAATAAAGTTGACTTTGTGGGAGTTCAGTCAACTGGGGTCAAATGAACTGCAAGAGTTCGGTCGACCAGGTTGTGGTCAACTAGTTGACCCAATCCTTGGTCAGTCGACCGTGGGCAAAATGTACATAGAGTGTCGATCGATCGAGTGTGCACACTTAGTGCATTTCAGTCCTATTTCAGCCAACAATCAGCCTATTTCAAATGACCAAACATGTGTATGCATGAGTGAGTGTCCTTGAGTCATTCTGGGCCTTCTTTAGGACACCGAAAAAATCCGGTGTGAGTCGACCGAAGGTCAACCGAAGGGTGTTCCCTAAGGTCCAAGTATGGTCTTGAGCTTATCCTTTTTAGTTTGAGTTTGGTTTGAGCTTACTTATTAGATCATGCATATGATGTGTGTGTGATTATTACAAACCAATCCCTATTTACTATTACAGACACTTGCATAAAAATGAAATACAATACAATAGAAATTGGGTCTTCAACTTCAATCTCTCTTTGTGCATTATGATCTGTCAATTAGAGTTCCTGCACATAACCTCAAACACACATTAAATATAACAGGTATTTTTCATTATCAAAATCGGGCGTGACCTATAAGTTCAACAGAGTATATGAAGTAACACATAAGTGTAGCATAGAAGTAGCAAGTAGCAAGCATGTAGCCACTTCTCCCCCGTTTTAACATTATCAAAAAGTAAATAGGGAGGTACACACCAAAATAAAAAAAAATTGTTTGAGTACGTAGTTTGAGGAATAAAACTAAAAGAGCCTTAGGGGTAATCGTTGCGAGAGAGGAGATAGGGTTGCACCAATACAAGTATTCCTCATTTTGCTTCAATAGTTTCTATATTATAAAAACATTACTAACTACCAAATCTTCCAAATGATTAATATGTTATATCCAAGGAGTGAGCTTGGCTTAAATAGAAGTAAAGGTTGAAAAGGAAGAACAATTTGAGAGCTTTCCTTCTAGGGTTTAGGGGGTTCTAATCCAATATCTTTCAATCTTCTAAAATTTCATGACAATCAAAGATTGTTCAGTGTACATCTTTATTTTTATTTTGGCAACAATATTTCTTTTAATGGGAACTTAAAAGACTACAAAGAGTTTGCATAGAAAATTGTTGAAAGGTAGGAAGGCAGAGCTTTTCTCTGTTGTAGCCACCATGTGATTCATCATTAAGATAGGAAGGTTGATTAGTTTCCTCTTATGGATAACCCACATAAATAATAAGTTAAAATTAGTGACAAAGGTCATAGAACTAGCTTGGGGAAGTAAGAAATTACATACTATATGATGGATAACTCTCTTCTCAGCCAAAAACTATTCTTATAGCCTTTTTTTCTAGTTGGGTTCCCCCGTAGATTTTATTCCTAGTGTTAAGCCTCTATGTCCATGTGTCAACAACTAACATATATAACCAAAGAATAGTAAAACCAAAGGCGCCTTTTTGTTCTATGATTGAATGAAATATCCTAACATAGTTTTCATATATGGGATTGATCAAATAACACATTTTTGTCCATCCTCGAGCCTTAAATAGTTCAAAAAAAGAAAAACTATTGTTTGAAAAATATTCAAAATTGATTTTTCTTGGCGTCAAACTCTTTCGCTTGCAAAAGGTTGTGAGGTTCTTGATTTTTTGCTAGGGTGATGTACCAATTTGTGTTGATCCCTTCATAATAGATAGTGGAACTTTGTCATCCACATAGCCTTTGTCTTCTTAGTTGTTTGGAATAGTTCCTCTCTATTAACATCATTTGCAGCCTAAGGGGATAAGTGTGAGTTGAAGTGTGATCTGTGAAGGATTTGGGAATGAGGTAAAGGAGAAACAAGGGAGTGCCCCATATGTTTTTCTTCCTTATTCAAGGAGCCATTGATAAGTACAAAATTAAGATTAAGAGATGTGAATGAGATGAATGTAGAGGTTAAGGTTTGGGTGAGTGAATGGTTGAAGCAGCAAAGTGCGTCATAACTACATCTATTTTAGTGAACAAGACAAATACCCAGTTCCTTTCTTAGTTTGACAAATTTCTCTTCATATAGTGCTTTAGTAAAGATATATGCTAGTTGGTCCTCAATGTTCATATATTAAAGAGATATATTTTGATTTGCAACATGTTCCCTCAAGAAGTGGTGCCTAATGTCAATGTACAAGGGTAATTGTTGGGATTTTTGGACAAGTAGATGGTACTGGAGTTATCATACATAATTGGGACATTTTTATAAATAACCCCATAGTCTTTTAGTTGGTTAATCATCCATAGAATTCGAGCATAGTAGCTACCAATAACAATTTACTCTACTCTTAATGTGCTAAGTGCCACATAATTTTATTTTCTATTAAACCAATTACAAGGCACAAGCTTAAAAATTGTCATGTTCAACTAGTGCTTTTGTTATCTATTTTAGATCTAGCAGGGCCAGCATCAAAATAACCAAACAACTTGATTTTGGAAAACTTAGGATGAAATCATCCAAGATCAATAGTTCCCAGAATATATCTCAAAATTCTTTTAATACCAATTTGTTGGCATTCACTAGGATACAATTTGAATCTAGCACACAAACATACATTGAACATAATATCATGTGTTCTAGTTGTCAAATATGATAGGGATCCAATTATACTTGTATAAATCTTGTGATCCACTTTGTTTTCTTTCTAAATTGAGTCAAATTTGATTTTTGTATTCATAGGTGTAGTGAAAAGATTTGGATTTATCAATTGCAAACTTCTTTCCAAGTTCTTTTTCATATTTATCTTAGTTGATGTAAATTCCTTATGAGCATTATTTAACTTGTAAACCAAGGAAATAATTCAATTATCTCATGGGACTTATTTCAAATTCATTTTTCATCAAATTAGAAAATTTTTTGCATAAATTATCATCAATAACACCAAAATGGCGTCATCAACATAAATTTGAGTAACAAGTAATTGATTATTTTTGGGTTTTATAAATTGAGTTTCGTAACATTTCCTTTTTGGAATTCATTAAACATTAAGAAATTTCTTATTCTATCATACCAAGCTCTAGGATCTTATTTCAATCCATATAAGTATTTCTTTGAGTTTATACATATGCCCAAGGTAGCTTTTACATTCAAATCAAGGGGTTGACATGTATAAATTTCTCCTTCTGTAAAACCATTCAAAAAAGCACTTTTTTATATCCATTTAAAACAATTTGAAATTCATGTAGCATGCAAATGTAAGATTCTAATTGTCTCAAATCTACCAACAAGCGTAAAGGTTTCATCAAAATGAATTCCCTCTTCTTGATTTGAGCTACTAGTCTAGCTTTGTTCCTTATGATATTTCCATATTTATCCATTTTATTTTTGAATAACCATTAGTTACTATTATTGAATGATTCTTATGCACAAAATCCCATACTCAATTTATTTTAAGGTAGCACCACCCTATCAAAAATTGTTTACTACAATCACCCCTAGTGTTGAAAGATAACTAGAATATCTAGAAGATATCGTTTGAGAAGGGTCCCAAAGGAAGCTTCATTAAGAAGAAAATAGGAATTCTCACAAAAAACCAAAGGTAAGAACAAATTTTAGGTAAAGGAAGAGGGTTGGGGTATATATAAATTATGAAAGTATTTTCTTGCCAAAAATGCCCCTCACAAGGGGAAGGGGTAAGTGCAATTATAGACCAACTACTCAACATGTGAAAAACGGATGCATTGAAACGACATGTGCTAGGAAGCCCAAAGATGTCTATTCATTCTTAAGAGAATGAATCAATGCTTGGAGCATTGTATAGCCCTACCCTAAGAAGGAGAGAGATGCCTAGAAAAATATGCAACACAATATCAAGAATCAAGACAAACCAAGGACCATTTAATCTCACCCATAGGCAACACCCAAGTCACTCCTCCTCCTACCTAAGGTGCATCCCCAAGTGAGGGGAGTGGGGTGCATTTATTGGGGGCTATGTCTAGACATGGGCAACTTGATCACTTAAAGTTTACATAACTAGATCACCTTTGACCAAATTGGTAGGAGGACAATTGCCCACCTCAAAGAGGGTTACTTGCAGCAAAGCCACATATCCCAAGTCACTTGGAACTACCTCTGGGCCAACTCAATAGGATGAAAACCTCACACTCTACAACACCCTAAACCAATTTGGTAGGAGGAGAACCATGCACTTTAGACCACCTCAGAGCAGGTCAATAAGAGGAGAATGAGCACTCCAAACCACTTTGAAGCATGTTAATACAATAGGGTCATTAGCACTAGGTCACTTTGAAGGAATTTTAGTAGCAAAAATGCATGTGACCTTAACCACCTTAGAGTATATCAGTGGTATGAAGGTCAAGCAATTGGATATCCTAAGTTGGCTCTAGGTCATTTTGCAAGAAAATGCTAATGCAAAACTTTTATCAAATCAGGGATGATCACATGTCCTTAATGGAAATGCAATTGATAAATTCCTTAACTTCATCCATGATTGCCAATCTACATACAAAGAAGAAGGTGGACTTTTTTCTCTCCTTACTACTCTAGTTTGTCATTCAATTCTCTTATGAATGCACCCCCCCCCCCCCTAATTGAAGGTTTATACACCTAATTTAATGTGATTCAACCCTAGCTAACCTTTTGATTGGAAATTGTAATGGCCTTATCTCTGGTTGCCTCTAGTGAACTAACACAAAAGGAAACATACAATTGCAAATCAAAAGATTGCCTTTAGTGTCTTTACAAGATTAATAAGCTTATCTATTTTTGTCAAGAGCCCTATGCCCAAAAGGATGACTTAGCATACATATTTCAATTTCTTGAAAATAAGGCTCTACATAGCATGTTCTAGGAGAGAGGATGTTTAAGGTAACCTCAAACTCATAATTTGATTAAATTATGTCAAAAAAGGCGTCTGAGTCTTCCCCTCCATCTTTTTAATTACAATGGTTAAGAAGGTAATGATGTAGAACTCAATTATGCATTAAAAAGATTACATACCTTAGTCAAAGAAGATATGTGGTTGACAAAAGAAGGGAGATTAGTAATAGGTTTAATAACATGTCACATCCATCAATATAGCTAGGAATAAATGCATTTTTTTTTTTATTATAGACTCTCTCCCCTTCAACCTTTCTATTTTTGACCAAAGAATTATCCACAACCTTCATACCCTTTACTTTGGTCACCCTTTCATGGTCAGCATGTCTTCTGTTGTCTAAAATTAATCAAATTATCCATAAGATCCTTCTCTTTCTTCACACAAATTTTCAATTATAGGGGACTAGATAACACACCTTAATGATAAGGTTAGGATATAAGGGTTTCTTTTAAACTACATTCCTTAGATGATTTACTTGCTTGGCTAAGGTAAGCCAAGGAGATAGCTTCCTTAGAAGTATGCTTTACTCACGAAGGATTTTTACTCCTTCATAGGGTTTGTCAAGAGCCACCCAACAATAGGAGCAAGAAGATCTATTACCATGATTTCTTCACAAGAAATGGATGAGGTAGTTGCTTCCTTTGTTTTCTCTTTGAAAATAATAGTGATTGAAGGTTGAAATCACAAAGAAGTTAATGGGCATACAAGCTATACCAGTGGCAGCCTTGGCCTTCTTAATATTAGTGTATTTGTTGTTTTTTAAAACATAGAAATAAACATTTGAATAACAAAATATCTGCCCAAGCACTAAAAGAATATTTGAAAGGTTTACGTTTTGGATAACACATTAAAAATAATACATCACCCAACCTCCCAAAGCTCTAAACCTTATAACCACTCAAAGTTTGCCTATTATCAAAAGAAAGGTCTTCATTTAGGGCTTAAGGCATGACAAATGGGGCATCGATAATTAGAGGATACTTGTTAGGGTTAAAGACTTGTAAACTTAATTTTAAGTGGTTTGGGAAAATTTAGTCAATAATTGAATGATTTCTCACTCCTAAATCATATTTGTCAAAACATTTCATTAATTCTCTCCTAACATCCTTCATATAAGCTTTAGATGGAGGTTCATACTTTATTTTATGCATATATTTTAAGACTTTAATGAAATCAATGTAAATAACTAAAGCAGCATTTTGGTTCTATTTAGACAAGTGTAGAGGAGTCACTACTGATGGGACTCTTGGGCGAGACTTCTTAACAAATAACTACTTAACAAGACAAGTGCAAATACAAAATGTTCCCCTTTTGGGGGCTTGTAGTTTGGCTAAGGGTTTCTTTGGACAAACTTTATCAAGAGAATTTCTAAGAGGAGATTTGGATAACTCATCAAAAAAAATATAACCTATTTAACAAACTTCATAAGGGTCAACCAAAAACTTGCTCACTCATTCACTCCTAGTGTCATAAAGGGTCATGTAGCTAGCCTAAGTTTGTAAGGTGAAAATTCAAAGTGAAAATCATTCATGTCACATATAGCCTTTACTTTGTCCAAATCCTAAAGAGTGGCTAAATCAACAAATTTGTTTGACGTGAACATAATTGGTATTGAGTGGATGAAGTCAAAAAAACTCGGTGTAGAAGTGGAGGTTTATAACTTAGTGCTACATTTGTTTTCCTTTTCTTTTTTTTATTATTAGTTCTATAACTATTTGCACAACTCAGTGCCACACTTCGTTCTAAATGTTGGGCCACAAAAAACAACATGTACAAAAAGTTAAATTTGTCAAAATCTGAATGTTAAGGTGGATGAGTAATATAACATTAAAAGATAAGTTAAGTAACAAGCATATGTGCAATAAACTAGGCATAACACCAGTCAAAGACAAGATAAGGAAGGGATGACTTAGTGGTTTGGGCATTTAAAACATAAGTCAAATAGTGCACTTGTGAGGAGGAGTGAATTATTGTTTCTAACATGAAAAGGAGTAGAGGTAGGCCTAAAATAACTTGGAATGAGTTAGTGAGGAAGGATTTAATAGCTTTTAATCTAGTAAAGGAAAATGCTCTTGATTGGGTGAATTGGTAGAAAAGGATTCATGTAATCGACCTTACCTAGTGGGACGTAAGACTTGTTATTCTTGTTGTTGTTCTATAACTATTTGGAAATGAAGATCTCATGCAATAAAATTTCTTACCAACTTTTGTGTCAATTAGAGCCAATTAGGTATGAAAAAAAAGGATGGAGTAAGTTCAGAACCCTTGACTAAATGTAATATATAGCACAAAATAAACACAGAGTCATAATTGGAGCATCAAAAAGGCACTCTAAACATTGCCAAAAGTTTATCCATGTCTTTGGAGAGACTTTAATTAGCCAAACCTTGATACAAGGAAATGATATCCTGAAGATCTAGTGATAATTGTCTACCCTTTGTTAAGTAAGCAGCTAGATTTTCATATACTTTGATTGCTAAAGGTGGGGCAAAGGATGAATCTACACAACAAATATAATAGTGCCACATGCTCGATCCCTATCATTGGTACTTTTTCTTTGTCATTTGTGCACAACCAAAAAACACTAAGCAAAAGAACTAACTACAGGAGATATTGTGTTCCATTGATGGGACTAACAAATCACAAAACTTATCATAATATGGTTAAACTCCAAGTATAGTGACTACCTATGAGGGTACAAGTGAGTTTCTCAAATCAAAATATGAATTTGTTAGAGCTAAGTAATCAATATGTCTAATCCAAGGAATGTTCATACATTTCAAAGGAATTTGAATACTGCCATAAATTTTCTATACTTTTTCCATCTAACAATGTAATCTTTTGGAATACTCAAGTACAAAAAAAGTAGGCAACTTCATTTTCCAGAGATCATATCAAGGTAGGAATACTTGATTAATATGTGTTATCTTCTATATCAACTGAAGGCATAGTTGTGAGTACAAGGCCGAGAATAAAGATTTAATCTTAAGTATTCAAGGGTGGTCTTCATTATCAATGTTGATGCCCATGAACTTGGTAACAAGTTCTTTTGTAGCCAATGCTTTAATAATTCCCTTTTGGAAACCTTGGACGAGTTTAGCTCATTCATGGTCTCCTTAACCACTTCTTTAGTGGTTAGGTGGGCTCTTAATATACCTCCATTCCCTTGGCCATATGTTAGACGACAAACTTTAATAAATGAGCATTGAGCAATAAAAAAAATGCAAAAGGTAAAAGAAGTGGAATTTGCTAAAATTGTAAAGAATAGTGGCATTTTGAGGTTACCCAAATGGTAGAAGGTGGTCAAAAGCATTTTGAAATCATAATAATGTAGTGAAGCCTGCTAAGGAGTTTGAAATGGGGAATTTTAGGAAAACAAGGGACAAATTGCAAGCAAGAAGCAACAATAAAATTGTACAAGTTAATCTATTGAGAACATAAGAGTTGCAACAAAGGTGATAATAAATAAAGGGGCCTACATAGCTACCAAAAACACTGATATTTTAAAGAAAATAGTTGTGTTAACCCTAAGGATTCTAAGTGACAAAATGACATGATTGTTAATCAACTAGGGTGCTACCATGTGTCCACATGTGTGTATGCACTTATGAGGGATTTAATTAAAGTGACAACTCTTCTCACATTTAGATTTTAATTAAATGAGAGTTGCAGAGGAATTATTTGCACTGAAATTTGTGAGTTTAGTGGGGAAGATATGATCAATAAGATTACATATTGAAGAGTAGTTAGCTAATGAAAAGAGTAGTTATCCATATTTTTAAAGAGTTGTTCCCAGGTCTAAATATTAAAATTCATATTAAACTACATGTCATTACCCTCTATAAATAGGATTAACAAAATTATGTCAATGTTTTTTTTTTTTCCAATTTCACTCTACAATCTTTAAAGCTTTAACAAATAGGTCAAGCACACACACCACTTATTTCATATTTCATTCACCCCTTTCTTGACAACTTTCTTCTCTTTCTCATTCTCTCAATCTTATTATATTCTCTTTTCTTATCCTTTTCTCACGTATCATAGTGTTCTATTATTTGCTATCAAATATGAACCTAGTCCTTGGTTTGTAATCCCAATTCATTTTTTTACAAGTTTTTGTCTTAAAACTTTTTTTGAAAGAGAAAAGAAACATAAAAAAATTTTCGTTTTGGGTTTCTTGTCTTGCTTATGGAGCTACAAGCTCATCTTCATGTACTACTATTAGAGTAATGGATATAAATAAAACGAGGTTATTGATTGTTAAATGTAACAAGGAACTCATTATATATATATCTAAAGGTTCATTTTTGGGTCAAAGATTTTATTTAAAGAAAGGAAAATGAAAGCAAAAAGGAAAATAATATTCTTTTTCATTATATTCTCTTTACATTAAATAATATTAAAAATTATTATAGCATATAAAAAAAATTTAAAAATCAGATGTTGATGATGTTTTAAATACTTGGTTCATGGTTTCATTTTTTATTTTAATTTTTTTCACCTTCTTTAATAACCAAAAAATTAAATTCCATGCCTTTTTCTTTTCTTTTTTTCTAATATTTTTCAAGTTTCAAGAGAATCTAAATGAAAATAGAGATGGTAGGAAATGGAAAATAAGAACAATATTACATGACTAGCCTTGTTGGTTGCACAATTTATCATACAATACTAACTCAACTCATTTCAACCTAGTTCTTAAAAAGTTGACCATATAAAGATCCACACTTTTATTCAATACAATTTTATATTAGATTTTGTCCAATTCCACACAAATCAAAATCTAAGACCTCTTCCAAACATAGGGTGAGGAGTATCATTCAAATCCACACAAATTATAATCAAAAGGTTTCAAATTTATTCTCCCAAACACATCCTATGCATTTTTAAATTGGAAGTTGGAATTATAGACTTAAGACCATAAATTATAATCTTTATATTGAGTTGTAACTCATGTTTAGAGAATATCCACTAAAAAATTGTTACAAATTGCAAGAGCTCGAGGACCCTACATGTGCAAAACCACCTTGTCTGCTGAAATTGAGTTTAAGTGGAAGTGCGTTGGGAGAGGGGAGGAGGAGGTCGCCACGACTCACCCTCGCGGTGCAGTACAATACAATTAAGTCAAAACACAATATAATTATATATCATGAGGATATTTTAGGATTTTTTTTTATATGGCCCTATATATACATATTATAGTCGAGGATTAAAACCCTGAAGCCATTTTTCATTTGATAGAGAAAATTGCGCAAGGAGTCCGTGAGCATAGGCACATGGTCAAACCACATATATTCATGTTTTTCTCTTCCTTGTTTTTCTCTAATTTTTATATTTGTTGTGTATGCACACATAATCTTAGGACGTGATTTCGCAATATTTTAAAAAGAAAAAGCATAACATAATTAAACACGGCGAAGCAATCATTTCCTCGTCACAAAACCAAGAACTCATCAGCCAAAATGCCTGCATATTTAGCGGTTGATGATCAATATTGCTTTTAATAACTGCAGAATTTGAGACAAGGGAACCATTTTAACAGTTTATAATACCTTGTAGACCTTTCCACCCCGAGGCAAGCGTGGATGGAGCTCCATAAGGTCATTCCACATAGAGCACAACCTCGAAGGATTGACCGTCACCCAGGTACCGTAAATCATTTATCCAACAGAACCTCAGCCTGCAATTTCCCAGGAACATACCCCGTCACTCATCTGTAATGCAAACTCCCGCCATCCTCCTCAAAAACATGGACAGGCTGAACCAAATCTTTTTTAAGAATCTAACTCTCTTAAAACATGTGTGCATCGGATGCATGCAGGCAATGGAACAATGGAGGATATTCATTTTGGATCACCATGACTACCTCTTGCCATTTTTAGACAGAATTAACGCCCATGGTGCATGCTCATACGCATCCCGGACGTTGCTCTTCTTAAGGAACGATGCTACTCTAAAGCCACTTGCAATAGAACTCAGCTTGCCTGCCCATTCATCTTCATCCACTACCACGCATAGCTCAAGAGTCTTTGTTCCAGCAGTGCAGGGCACTGACGCTGCACTCTGGCAGCTTGCCAAAGCTCATGTTGCTGCCAACGATTCTGCTTACCATCAGCTGGTCACCCACTGGTGAGTTTATTTAAACAATCAATTCGCTCGCACTTGTCAACTAACTTCAATAAAAATTTAAGAAATTATTCTTGCTTAAACAAAGAGCTCTGTGCAAAATTTGCAGCTATATTAATAGTGAATAGATACCATGTAATGCAATTTCCAGGTTAAAAACTCACGCGGTGATTGAGCCAGTCATCATCGCTTCTAGAAGGCAGTTGAGTGTCATGCACCCGATACATTGGCTGTTGGGCCCTCATTTCAGGGATACCATACATGTCAATGCGTTGGCTCGGAGGATCCTCATAAACGCCGGCGGAATACTAGAGACTATTTTGTTTTCTGGTGAATTCTCCATGGAGCTGTCTGCTGAGCTCTACAAAGACTGGCGATTTGATGAACAAGGCCTCCCTGCTGACTTGGTTAAAAGGTATTTCATCTTGTTCCAGGCAAGAAAAGAAGAACAGCACGTTGACCGTACATAATTGAAATCTGTAAACAAAACCTTCATAATCTGGGGAAATCGGCAATGCTTCAATTTAGAATGGGACTAACACTGCGTTTCGAAAACAAGGAATTCTAAACTTTGGATTTGATAGTGTAGAATTTGACCAAAATCAATATAATTTTAGATCCATTTGGAACTTGGAAAATATGAGAAAAAGAAAAGGAAAATATTATATATATATATATATATATATATATAGAGAGAGAGAGAGAGAGAGAGAGAGAGAGAGAGTAAAACAATGATTAAAAGTTTATTTTTAAAAATGATTAACATTTAATTTTTATTGATTTTTAATCATATTAAAATAAATCTTTACTTTTGATACTATTTGAGGGGGAGAAAAAAATAATGGAAAATACATTACTTATTTTTCTTTCTTTTTCTCAAACAATCCTTGATGGGAAATTCACACAGTATCATGTCTAATTCTTGAATTCCAAGCTCCCACAGCGTTTTGCAAATTGTGCAAAAAGAGATTGAAAACCAACATAGTCGACTAATCTCCTGTTGTCAAAACCTCAGTTGTTTAAATTGGATTAGCCTACATCTTCCCTGAAATGTTGTACAGGGAAGTAAACAGTACAAATCACTGGTCCCGGATTTATAGTCCGGTTGTACAGGCAGAAGCATACAACATTAACAGAAAAAATTCCCATGCTGCATTTAGAAATACAAGTTTGGGCCACAAATTTGAAATTATGTAAATTTGATAAAAGTTTGTCCATATTCACACAATTTTAAATGTTCAGCACTAAATCTAGATGCACAAACACTATGCCAAGGAATTTTATTCATGCATAGTGTATGCATTGCACGGGACGCATTAAATGTACTAAAATGCACAACTCTGCAAGAAATCATGTACACTTCAAGATTAGCAGGTTCACATGACTTTCAGAAAGAATTCATAAAATATATTGAGTAGCAGAGGACTTAACCATATCATTTCTCCATGGTGCACAAAATTCCCAGGCGCATGGCCTTCACAGACCCAGAGAAGCCTGCTGGGGTTCAACTCCTCTTTGAAGACTATCCTTATGGTGCCGATGGGCTAGATATATGGATTGCCATCAGCACATGGGTAAGAGACTTCTGCTCACTCTTCTACAAAGATGATGATTCTGTAAAGTCGGATAGAGAAATCCAAGCATGGTGGTCAGAAATACAACATGTGGGTCATGAGGACAAGCGTAATGAAAAGTGGTGGTACCAAATGACAACTATCTCAGAGCTAATAGAAGCTTTGACAACCATCATATGGACTGCATCAGCCCTTCATGCTTCTGTGAACTTTGGGCAATATGGATATGCCGGTTACCCTCCAAATCGTCCAACAATGTGTCGGAAATTCATTCCAGAAGAAGGGACACTAGAATTTGCGGAGTTCCTTAGGGATCCTGACAAATACTATCTCAGCATGCTACCTGAAAGATTGGAGATGCGCCTTGGGGTAGCACTGGTAGAGGTCCTCTCACGGCACACATCAGATGAACAGTACCTGGGTCAAAAACCGTCCTCAAATTGGACAGGAAATAAGGAGGTTTACCAGATGTATATGAAGTTCAGAGAGAAACTTCAAGACATCGAGAAATGTATCATGAACAGGAATAGAGATCCAAATCTCAAAAACAGATGGGGTCCTGCCAAGATTCCGTACCGATTTTTGTGCCCGGACACATCAATTTCAGGATCAATAGCAAGCATAATGGGAAAGGGGATACCTAGCAGCATATCCATTTAATATATGCCCAACATAATGTACTATAAACATCTCTGTACAGGTTTTACTGGGCCTTACCATGCATCATTGGTTTCATTTAGTTTATGGCTAATTCATAGTATTCTAGGGTCAATGGCTCAAGACTCAAGACAGTTTACCAACAGCCTCATTGTAAGATACCATACAACTTTCTTCAAATGATTTCCTTGAATCATCCTTATATATGAAATATTACACATACAGCAAATTTTGAGTAACCATTTAATAGAAACATCGAGTTAAAGTCTGAAGGTGATAGGTTGAAATCCTATTACTCTATGATATTACAAACTGATAAAAAAAAATAAAAAAAAAGGGCAGCCCGGTGCACAAAGCTCCCGCGTATGCAGGGTCCATGGTAGAATTACAAATGCTTTTCAGCATCACATGTAAGCACTGCACAGAAAGTAATTGCAAACGGGCATACACCCTAATTCATGAACATGTACTGGTTAAACATATCAGTTCCCAGATTCTCCTTATAAATCCTATAGAACAAGACTTCTGCTAATGTAATATATTTCCTTCAACGCACAACATAGGTAAATCAAGGACAGATAAAACAACAAGAATATTAATCAAGACATGAAATAAATGTTACAACATACCAAATGGTGATCAAATGCTATGGTCACTGGCGTCATAATTAAAACAGTTAGGTGCCAAGCTGCCCTGACTGGGGTATTTCCCAGAAACATACTGCCCATGAATTATTGATCAAGTACTCTCCTGTATGGCAATATGATACACAACTTTCAACAACATCGACTTTGGACAGAAAAAGGTGCCCAATCAACTTTCCCAGGATTGCCAAGCACCATATCAGCAACAATTTCAGCAGTTCCCAAAGCCTGAGCCAAAATGATAAGTAATTCATTCTTTACTCATAAAGCTGGTAATGGAATAAGCAATAGAAACAGAATTAGAAAGATATTAATATACCCTAAGACATGACTCCATCAGTTGATATTATGTGCATTAAAAGCAGAAATATGGACAGAAACAAGTGCGTAATGGTATAAATAACTATTGAATAAACTTTCGGTTTTCTTTGGTTCAATAAGAGAGAGCAAGACTTGGCCCATTGATGAGGGTGCTACACCAAGACTAGGAAGTCCAGGTCCAAATCACAAGAACAGCCTCTCAAATATATGCAAGGCAAGGCAGCGTATATTATGCCCTCCCCAGACCTCTAATTTAACAAGGGAGCCTTGTGTGCGCTGATGAATCTTCCAGTAGTAAAGGAGGAACAGATAGTTACCATAGAAAGCCCTTCTCCCTCATGGCCTGCAGCTAAGAACACATTTGAGAAACCAGGAACAGGTCCAATCACTGGCTTACCGTCAGGCACTGAGACCAACAAGATTTTTTATATAAAATTGTGAGTGTTGCAAATAATGCCTCTAATTTTAATGATGAAAATTATGTAAGCTAGATATTTGTTCATTTATTTTTGCTAATTCATGAAGATTTTCAGACTTACTATAAGGGCGTAATCCTACTCGAACTTTTCTGCTCTGAATGAAATTTTTTAGTGGTATTCCTCTTAAAGTAGGAAAGAACTCCCCAGCCCGCTCCCATATATGATGAATAATGGTCTCTTCTGATTCAGTACTGAACCCAGCAAACTGGCGACTGCTCCCTGAGAAGACAAGAGACACAAGCTCATGTATATATTGCCATATAATGATTGCATGTAAGTGTACTAAATGTAAGGAGGTCGCCAAAAAAATTCAACCAGGAATCACGCCCACAATTTAAGTTCAATTGAACACATGTATTGGAAGGAGAGTCTTGGCACAACAGTAAAATCATCACAATGTGCCCTGAAGGTCACGGGTTCGAGGCATGGAAGCCTCTTACAAAATGCAAGGTAAAGCAGCGTAGTATATACCCATCATAGTCCATCCCTTCCCCAGACACATTCTCATCCATGGGCTGCCCTTTTTAAATGCATGTATTGGTGTTGGAAGGCCAGAGACCATGTTCTTTGGTCATAGAATAAACCAGTATCATGTAATAGCATGTAAATAAAAGACTTCAAAAGGTCAGTTAAATGTGAAAAGTTAATATTTTGGACAATAGACAATAAAGTGAAACAAATAGTCAAGTAAATGGCTGTTTTTGGTTATAGTCATCCATTTTATAAACATGGAAAAAGAATAACATAAATCCACCTGCAGCATAAATCAGGTAAACTTCCTTCTTCAGTTCTTTATTGTTTAATTCAAACAAAATGCACATTATAAAGTAAATGGAAGCAATTTTTTCCTCCAATAAAAATTTAAAGAACTAAAGCCACATAATAAAACCAAACCTTATACAAAACACTAAATCAATATTTATCTTATCCTATACAACAGGAAAATTTTGGAGAATTAAATAGAAACAAAAATTTTCTCCTATCCAATAAAGGAAAGTAGTTTAACATGAATTATCAGAGAATGAGAATAAAAATAAATAAATCTTTGATAACAATCTAGAGAAATGGATTAAAAGATACTAGATTTACCAAGGAGGAGGTTTCCCATTGAATCCATAGTAGCTGTCATCGATATAGACAATGCCTGATCATGATTTCCTGAAGCTAAATTAGAAGAACGCATTGTTGCAATTTGGTGATCAACATATCCCACCTCCATTAGACCATGATTCACTTGGAAATTAAGATTCTCTAATACAAGCAAGTGACCCTGTGAGCAGATCATAAGAAACGTGTCAAATAAAAAATCCTAAAGCTATTCATGGAATGCATTAAAAATCCATATAGGAATAGAATCATCTTAAAGATCCCACTGTTTTATGGAACTCTAAACTTCTCCCCAGGAGATCTGCAGTGAATCCACATTTTCATAACCACCAACTCCTCTTAATGCAGAATTCTCTCTTATTATGATAAAATATAAAAAGAAACATGTAAAAAACCTGGGATGCCGGCATCTCTCATGCACATTCACAGAAACAAATGAAGAAACATGTCAAAGGAAAAAAGGTAAGAACCGTGTCAAAGGAAAAAAAGGTAATCTGTTCAGATTTTACAGCCAATCAATGTGTTCAAATCTACACATATCTCAAATCAAACATACGTGTTGGGTCAATGTCTTAAAAGGCATAAATGGGCACATCTCAAGGAGAGATGAGTGAAAATGCCTCAAGGCGTGCTTGTAGATGTGAAACACCCAAAAGGCATTCACATTCTAGTATGAAGCATAGCAAAAAAGCACATCTTTTATGCATGATTTGGAAAGTCATATGACTTTTTCCAAGAAAGTATATATGTTCTTTTTATCAAGAACATAAAATAAAACAGGTAAAAAGGGCATGAAATCATCTTCCAAAACCTGATACGCCAACAGATTATTTGGATAGGCTGCAAAACCACATTGGATTTAGACAGTAGATTTTGAGATTGTGTGGTTATGGGAAAGTTTTGACTAAAATGGACAATCACCATTTGAAAACCACCCACAATCCAAGGATGTGACTGGTTTAGTCAAATATATTATATGTGATTGGTTGCTGCAACCTAATAATTTCTGACTCTCCTATCCTCACCGCACAAAGTTTCATGACAATTCAACGCATCTTTTGATCTTGTCATACGAAGCCCAATTTTCTCCAAGCTTGCAAAGCACTTTCTGATCCTCAATCTTTCAGATCTTCTCTAGATCTTCAGCACTCCTTCACTCTCCAGTAGCCTCTCTTCTCCAGAAACTTCTTTCACTCCAGCAAGTCTCACTCTCTCTTCAATGTTTTTTGGGGTAGACTGGATGTTTTTTGTGAAAGATCAAAAAATGGGATCTTGCAGTCTGGTTGGAGAGAAGTGGGTTTGTCTCCATCTCCACTTCTCTTGTTTGGTTGACATAAGATGTGAGACGAGAAAGAAAAAATGGAGGGAGTCGAGAGGGAAAAAAAAATGAAAAGGTTTCCCAAATTGGGGAGAACGGAGAAAAATGAAAGCAAAGTATGCAAAAATACTGAAAAGTGAACACCCTCAAACTACTTTGAAAAGAAGCTGTCTGTGGGCAGTCTTGTCAAGGCCAATTCATTTTTTTTTCTTTCCCTATATTTCTCTCCACTCTCTTATAAAACCAAACAAGGTGGAGAGAAACTAGTTTCTTCTCTCTCTTTTTTCCCCCCTCCCCTTCATCATCTCTCCTCTCCCATTAGTTTCTTTTCTTCTCACTTCTTTCTAACCACATGAGCTGTTAACATAAAGAGAAATCAGCTTGGAGAACTGTTCAAGCTGGTCAAAGTCAATGATACTTGTTAGAGTAGCGTTAGTTTTTAATATAGGGTTGTATTTGTCTCTTTCCGCTCAGGGGTATTTTGTTTCTCAGGAATATATGTTCAGGTGTATGGCTGGTCTGAGTCCTTGTTTCTGCTGAACGAGTATTCCATGGTTCCTCTCTCTCTTTCACAATGTCTCTGCTCCCCGACCTGGTTGTGTTGACATTGAACAGATAAGATTACTCCATATTTTAACATGGTCTTTGATGAAGGCCAAAAACACACAAAATAAAGATAGCGTCAAAACCAGTCGGGTTTCAATGAAGGAAAAGATAATCCGGAATGTCACTCAACTGGGGGTGACAGATGCCACTCAATGTTACAAGTCGCGGATGCCACTCAACGCGACCAAGCAAGACACTTGAATTGATTAGGAGGAAAATAATCACTCCAAAAAGGAATACTTGCAAAAATGGATTTCTGGAACAAAGTACTGCTGGATTCATTCATTTGATCTATATTTATACAGAATGTGATTCTTAGACTTCGTATAATAAAAACTAGTTTGACCCAAGACTGAAACAAGTCTCTAGATAGCAGCCATAAAGAGTTCCAAGACACTAGTTACTAGAAAACAACTGAAATTCCAGCAATAAACATTAAATAACTCAAAAGAAATTCAAACCACATTAATGTAAGACTCTCAAATTGAATTTATTTATGGCCATGGAAGTTTCTGTTATGTTCCTGCATCAGTATTTGAGCAACCATGACATTCTACTTTGAATTATCTGATTGTTGTTTAGTGCCATCTCTTCCTCGCCCCATTTTTCCTGCAGTTCAATAGAGTGTATCCTATATTGGGAGCATTGTTTGGTTCTTTACTCTCTTTTTTTAATCTCCTTTCTTTCATCTTAGAGCCTACAATAGCTGGTTGTGATGTATGTTGTTTTTTGTCGCACATTGGTAGAATAGTTTCACATTAGTATAAAAGGTTGTTTTGAATTTTTTATATTATTTGTTCCACATTGGAGAGAAGTGTTTTTTGGACTTGAGGTTGAAGTTATATAAACAGCTCAACTCTTCATTTGTAAAACACACCTCAAAGTTGTACTTTGTCAAGAAGTAGTGGATAGATCATCGGCACCCGAGGACGTAGGTAATTCTATACCGAACCTCGTTAATTTCTTGTCTTATTCTTTTTACTGTTTTATTATTAGTTTCTGCATTACTTTAATTTCTTATATATTCAATAGAAATAGTTGTAGTATTGGTGTTTGGCATATGTGGGGTGCCCGGAACAACAATTGGTATCAGAGATAGGTTGAATAGTGTTGATACGGAGGTGTTCCTCTGTTAAGATCCTTGATTCCACGTTTGATGCCTAAGAAATACCTTGTCTAAGCGAGTGCTCAGAAACCATTGCGGCTCAGTCGCTCCCTGCAGGTCGGCCTAGTCAAAGTAGAATTTCATAAGATAAAACAGAGTAGACACAGTTGGTATGTACTATTTATCTTAGGCCTTTTGCTTTGTTGGTTGCTATTGAATATATAGAAGATGGCAGAAACTAGTACAGCAGTAGAAGAAACTTTGTCCACACAAACTCCAACCCCTTCGGCTTTGACATCATCATTGAAGACGATAACTAATGCTTGGTTTGAGGTGGAGAAATTTGATGTTACCAATAATTTTGGTATGTGGCAATGTGAGGTGATGGACATCTTGTATCAGCAAAAACTAAATATTGCTTTGGATGATAAACCAGTAGATATGGGTGACAAAGATTGGGAAAAGATCAATCGTCAGGCATGTGGTACGATTCGTCTGTGCCTCGCCAAAAATCAGAAATATTGTGTTATGAGGGAGACATCTGCAAAGAAATTGTGAAAGACATTGAAAGATACATTTATGACCAAGAGTCTGGAAAATCGGTTCTATTTGAAAAAGAAATTGTTTCGCTTCCAATATCAACCAAGTATTTCGATTAATGACCACATAAATGCTTTCAATAAAATTTTTGCCAATTTGTTAAATTTGGATGAAAAGGTGAAAGATGAGGATAAAGCCATATTGTTACTAAATTCTCTCCCTGATGAGTATGAACATTTGACCACCACTTTATTGTATGGGAAAGATAAAGTTACTTATGATACTGTTTGTACTGCATTGATTAGTACTGAATAAAGAAAGAAGGATCAGAGGGTCCATAAGGAAACAGTAGAAGCACTAACAATAAGGGAACGTTCTCAGAGTCGTATGCCTAGAAGGAAGAGTAAATCTCATGGGAGGAGTAAATCTCGTGGGAGACCTGCTAAAGATAAATGCGCCTTTTGTCGTGAGAGAGGGCATTGGAAGAAAGATTACTCTAAATTACAGCAGAAGAATAAGGGCAAAGCACATTCTAATGCCAATATAGCCAATGATGAGGGAAGTGAGTCAAATTTTTCTCTTGTTGGAACATTTTCGTCACATTATTTTGGTAAGTGGATTTTGGATTCTGGTTGTTCCTATCACATGTGTCCCAATAGGGTATGGTTTTCTAATTTTGAAGAATTAGATGGTGGGGTTGTTTTTATGGGAAATGATAATACTTGTAAAACAACTGAAATAGGATCAATACAGTTGAAATGTCAAGATGGAACTATTAAGACTTTGACTGATGTTAGGTATGTTCCAAGCCTAAAGAAGAATCTGATTTTATTGGGTGCCTTAGAATCTAAAGGGTTCACTATCACTTTGAAAGATGGAACCTTAAAGATTAAATCAGGTGCGCTAGTGGTGATGAAAGGAATGAGGAAAAATAACTTGTATTATATACAAGGTAGTACAATTATTGGCTCAGCAGCTGTTGTTTCTGAGAAAAATGCAGGTTCAGATACAACCAGGTTATGGCATATGCGATTAGCACATGCAAGAGAAAAATCTTTGCAATAATTAGTTAAGCGAGGTTTGTTAAAGGGTGCAAAGGTGTGCAAACTTGAATTTTGTGAGCATTACATTCTGGGAAAACAAACTAGAGTGAAATTTGGAACAGCAATCCATCAGCCTGAAGGTATTTTAGACTACATCCATACAGATATATGGGGGCCCACAAAAATGGCTTCGTTGGGTGGTATGCATTATTTTGTCACTTTTATTGATGATTTTTCCAAAAGAGTTTGGGTGTATTCTATGAAGCATAAAAATAAAGGGTGATATTTTCCTTAAGTGGAAAAAATTAGTTGAAACTCAAACTGACAGAAAGATTAAACGGCTAATATCAGATAATGGTGGTGAATACACGAGTGACCCGTTTATGAAGGTATGTCAGGATTAAGGTATTGCTCGACACTTCACAGTTCGAGATACACCACAGCAGAATGGGGTGGCAGAGCGCATGAATCGGACATTGCTGGAGAAAGTTCGATGTATGTTGTCTAATACTAGGTTAGACAAAAGGTTTTGCGTTGAGGCTGTTAGATATGTGTATCATCTCATCAATTGTCTACCATCATCTGCAATAGGGGGAAAAACACCCTATGAGGTATGGTTTGGAAAGCCTGCTAGTGATTATGATTCTTTATATGTATTTGGTACTATGGCTTATTATCATGTCATATAATCTAAGTTAAATCCAAGAGCCAAGAAAGCAATATTCTTGGGGATAAGTACAAGAGTTGAAGGATACCGTCTTTGGTGTCTAAAGACGAAAAAAATGATTTTAAGTAAGGATGTGACTTTTGATGAACTTGCGATGATGAAGAAAACAATACGCAAGGAGTCACGAGTTAAAGAGAAGACCAGTGGTACTCAACAACAGGTGGAGGTTGAAACAATTTTGGGAAAACCGGTGAGAAATGAGACTACACAACGTAACTCTCCAGTTACAATAGGGAATAGTTTACAAGAAGAGGAGATTTCAATTCGAGAATCTTCCCAGCAACAAGAATCAATTGTTTCTCAAAGGCCAAGACAAGAAATTCGAAAACCTACTCGGTATACTGATATGGTGGCCTATGCACTTCCAATTGTGGAAGATAATGTTCCTTACACTTTCAAAGAAGTAAAGAGGAACTCTGAATCAGACAAGTGGAAAAGAGCAATGGATGAAGAAATGCAGTCTCTTCATCAGAATCAGACTTGGGAGCTAGCCAAGCGCCCAAGGGTAAGAAAGCAATTGGTTGCAAATGGGTTTATGTAAAGAAAGAAGGATTTCCAGATGCAAATAATGTTCGCTTCAAAGCTAGATTGGTAGCTAAGGGCTACGCACAGAAGGAAGACATTGATTATAATGAGGTATTTTCTCCAGTTGTTAAACATTCTTCCATTCGAATTTTGTTGGCTTTGGTAGCACAATTTGATCTTGAACTAGTTCAGCTCGATATAAAAACTGCATTTTTACATGGTGATTTGGAAGAGGAAATCTATATGACTCAACCAGATGGATTTCAGGTTGCTGGAAAAGAAAATTGGGTATGTAAACTAGGTATCGCATGGTTTAAAACAGTCTCCAAGACAGCGGTACAAACGATTTCATCAGTTTATGATGGGTCAGAAGTACATCAGAAATAAACATGATCATTGTGTTTATTTTCGCAAACTACAAAATGGATCTTTTATATATTTACTCTTGTATGTTGATGATATGTTGATAGCTTCAAAGAATAGGGAAGAAATCAACAAGTTGAAAAGTCAGTTAAATCAAGAGTTTGAGATGAAAGATCTTGGTGAAGCAAAGAAGATACTTGGCATGGAGATTCCCAGAGACAGAATGAGAGGAAGAGTTAGTTTGTCTCAAAAACAGTATTTGAAGAAGGTAGTACAGAGTTTTGGCATGTATGAGCAGTCAAAACCAGTGAGCACTCCTCTTGCTCCTCATTTCAAACTTAGTACGGCTTTATCTCCTAAATCATATGAGGAACGTAAATATATGTCACAAGTTCCTTATATAAGTGTTGTTGGTAGTATGATATATGCAATGGTTTGTACTAGACCTGATATTTCACAAGCTGTTAGTATGGTGAGCAAGTATATGCATGATCCGGATAAAGGATATTGGCAAGCTGTGAAATGGATTTTGAGATATATTATGAATACGATTGATGTTGGTATAGTATTTAAGAAAAATTATACTACTGAATAACGGGTTGTTGGATATGTGGATTCTGATTTTGCAGGTGATTTGGATAAACGTTGATCAACTACTGGATATGTTTTTACATTTGCTAATGGTCCAATGAGTTGGAGGTCTACCTTACAGTCTACCATTGCCTTGTCTACAACAGAAGCAGAGTACATGGCAGCTTCAGAGGCTGTTAAGGAAGCTATTTGGTTGCAGGGTTTACTTGAAAATTTGGGAGTTGTTCAGAAGCACATTGTTGTGTTCTGTGTTAGCCAGAGTGTTATTCATTTGGCAAAGAACCAAGTCTACCATGCACGAAGACGATCGGTTTCATTTTATGCAGGATATTATTGATGGAGGCAAGATACTTCTTCAAAAGATTGCTACAACTGAAATTCCCGCAAGCATGTTGACCAAGATTGTAACAACAATCAAGTTCAAACATTGTTTGGACTTGATCAATATCCTGCAAGTCTGAATATTTTTGGAAGGCGCCGATGATGTGGAACTCCAGAAAATGTTGGTGACTGAAAAATTTGTTGAATTTATCGCCAAGGTGAAGATTTGTTGTTTTTTGTCCCACATTGGTAGAATAGTTCCACATTAGTATAAAAGGTTGTTTTGAATTTTTTATATTATTTGTCCCACATTGGAGAGAAGTGTTTTTTGGACTTGAGGTTGAAGCTATATAAAGAGCTCAACTCTTCATTTGTAAAACATACCTCAAAGTTCTACTTTGTCAAAAAGTAGTGGATTGATCATCGGCGCCCGAGGACGTAGGTAATTCTATACCGAACCTCGTTAATTTCTTGTCTTGTTCCTTTTACTATTTTATTATTAGTTTCTGCATTGCTTTAATTTCTTATATATTCAATAGCATTGGCACAAGTGGGGTGCCCGGCACAACAATATAACCCTGTCTTTGCCATGATGAACTGATGCTCTTTTACAACTTGTTTCCTTCTTAAATGTGTCTTTGTTGGCTACTCAAGAACTCAAATACGATAAAGATGTTACAATCCTTTACAATCACATGAAATAGTGAAGATATTACCATTTTTTTAGGGGACACCTCATTTCACTAGTGCTAATCCTCCTTGGATGAATATATTTATTTGAGTCCATCAATGGTATCTAGCTTCCCCTCATGCATTGATCCTCTTGTCCCTACCCCAAACCCTCTAGAGAAAACTTCTACTCTTCCGAATTTGTCAATTATTGGTCCGAAAAAACAATTAAGGATTTATGAATGACAAATGACAAGCATAAACATGACTACAACCATGCAACCACCACTTCTGCCCTTCACTGTTTCAACTTTTAGTTTTCTATAGATCCATCCTAGTGACTTGGACTTGCCAATTGCACATAGGAAAGGTACTCAAACAAGCAATTAGAAACCATTAATTGCTCATCATGTTGCTCATTTTTGTTTCAATTCAACACTTTCCAAGTCCTATGTGTTCTTTTGCCTTGTCAATGTCCTCTATCTCTGAAGGTCTCACATGCTAAAGCACTTGCTAACCTTGGTAGAAGCATGCAATGGATGTAGAGATGAATGCTTTGACCACTCAGAGATCATGGGATTTGGTGGATCTTCCTCCTAGTTAAGATTTGGTTAGGTGTTGTTCAATCTACACCATCAAACATCTTCATGGCGGTTCTATTGAATGGCTTAAGGCTCTTTTAATTGCCAAGGAAAACACTCGAACATAATGGTATTGATAATTTTGAGATTTTCTCTCCTATTGCTAGACTAAATTCTATTCGTTGGCAGTTATTTTTTATTAGCCCTTATACCAGTTGGATGTGAAAAATGCCTTCTTGTATGGAGATTTGTAGGAATCCAGGAAGAGGTATACATGGAACAACCTCCTAGGCATGTTGCTTAAGGGGAAGATGGTAAGGTATTTAGGTTGCATAAAGCCATTTATGGTCTTACGCAATCTCTTCAATTCTAGTTTGACAATTTAGTACGTCTTTGCATTTGGTCCGCTACCTCATCAATTGATATTTGTTCTCCAAAACAAGACAAGTTTGTTTCTTGTATTTATGTTGAAAACATCATCACCATTAGTAGTGGCATTAAAGGAAGGGCAGCCCAGCACACAAAGCTCCTGCATATGTGGGGTTCACGGAAGAGGCAGACAACAATGAGTCATTGGGTCTATAGTACATAACCTTACCATGCAATTTTGCAAGAGGTTGTTCCATGACCTCTAGATCATACGACAACAACTTTTAAAAAAGATGAATACTAATAGTCCTATTTTTTTTCTATTTTTTAATAATTTTTACATAATTATAGAATTTTTAAAAATTTCTTACTAATTTAAAACTAATTAAAGACATTAAAGCACATTAAAAATGGGAAAAAATGCATGCGTGTGCGAGGGCACGCCCCCTGCACTCTTCACCTTTCACCATACGAAGTGCCTTTGCCATTGCCATTGCCATTGCCATCATCATAGTCTAGTCACCATCTAATGTTGAAGCCCCAAAAAACTGAAGTTGTATACCTTTTTTCATTTCTCTCGTCTAATTTGCTTCTTTAAGCATGGCAGCTATGGGTGGGCAAGAAAAATCAAAAAATGAAACCATACTGCAATACCAAAGTAGAAATTGGCTAACCATTTTGTTGACTTTTTGAGTCAAATCCCTATTTTGATGCTAACAAAGCACAAGTTTCTTATGTATGTACTTAACTTGTGAACAGGTATTTCAACACACACATAAGGGGATTGAAGTGGAAGCCATAAAGAACTTAAAGAGCACATACTCCTAGCATATTCCATGGGAAAATGAAGAACAAAAGAAGAAGACATGTTCATTTTTATTTGTACTTGCATTTAGTCTTTTTATATTTTTGGGTTGTAATAATGTAAATCTCTGCATGATATGATGCTAAGCTCAAAATGGCCAAAGACTGACCTTAGGGTACCCAACACAGTAAAAGAAAAACATTTTTCTTAATAGCCAAAATCACACAAAAGGTATTAAAATGTTTTAAGTTCAAAATAGGGCAAAACCTTAAGTTTTTAACTGTCTCCGATCGACCGGCCTTCTCTAGTTTTAAAAGCCTCAGCTGACCAACCATGCCCAGAGGGCAAAATTGAAATTTTAATAACCTCAGTCGATTGGCCTGTTTTATACATAAAGCCCTCAGCTAACCACCATTCTTATATAGGCCAGATCTACATGCCTTGGCCGACCGGCCAAATTAGTTCAAAAGGGCCCTCAGCCGACTGGTCACCAAGACCGGTAGACCGGCCCTAGATCTCAGTCGACTGAACCTATGAATGGAAAGTCGCCCAGGCAAGCCGACCGACCCTTTCCTCGGCCAACCAAACCCATTTTAAAATTTGAAATTCTTGTGTGGTCAGCCGACCAGCACTAGCACCAGTCGACCGAACCTCTCGGGTCTTGGTAATTTCCAACGCTTAAACACGGTTAAATTTTAATTAAACAAATTTCAAAATACCAACCGTGTCCCCAAACGGTCATATTTTCAAGAAGTCCATAAATACCCCTTTCATTAGCTTGATTAGTGACTTTGATTAATTTCAAAATTCTCTCAAATCTTTTCTTAATCAATATTCCCCCATATTCATTTTTATTTCAAAAATCTTTTTGGGGTAAAGTTTTTTCACTCTCTCCAAACTCTCTTTTACTCATTCATTCACTTGAAAAATCATTTTTGAAAGAGAGCATTTATTTAGGGCATTCACATCATCAAAAGCATTTTACTCTCATTAAATCTTTTATTGTTTTAAAATCATTCTTGAGAGTAAATCTTGGTTCTCTCCACATTGTTTTTCTTTGATAAATATTTTCGTGGAGAAATTTGTATAGGTTATGAATCTTTGCATATTCATTGTAAGATTTACAAGCTCACTTTTGTTTGCTGGCATAAATCTTTTTAAGCTAAAAACCCTAGTTTCTCTGGTTATTCCTTGAAAAATATTTTTGGGAAAATATTTTATTAGGGTCCAAATCTTTGAAGCATTTATCATATACATCGTTTTCAAAGATTGCAAAACTATTTTGAGAAAAACACCCTTATTCTCTTTGAGCTTATTTCATATCATACGAGAGTGCATTCTTAAGCTTTACTGTGTAAATCTCTGCTTGCATTTAAAAGCATGTATTATGTACGAAAAATTGTTTTATGTACTGATTGGATTCAACCCGTAAATTTAACTGAGTAGTCTCTGCCCCGTAAGGAAAACCGGTTTGGTTCAGCCCAGTAAATTGAACTGGAGTGTCTCTGCCCAGTAAGGGATACCAGTTGGCCTCAGCCTGGTAATTGAGCTAGGGTATTTCTCACCCCGTAAGGAGAGGTTGTATGGTTGTGGCTCAACCCTATGAATGTGAGTTGGGGGAGGAAAGGTTGTAACGGTTTCTGCTCCACCCGTTAAGTGAGCAAGATTAGTGGAATCCTTGGGGGACATACCCAAGGCGGGGACGTAGGCTGGTTTGGCCGAACCTGGATAACAAATCCTATGTGTGTCTCTCTCTCTATCTCATTTAATATCCGCACTTTAAATTCAGTTTGTGTATGCTTGTTCATTTATGGTTATAACTATCTTGCATGCACACATATTTAATTTAAATGAGATATGCAACATACGTGTATGTCAGCACACATAGCTTATATATTTCACATACACGCTTAAAATCTTAAATGGGATATGATGAGTTTGTTGTATGCAAATATTTAATTTGCAGAGAATGTCATATATGTTTTAAATATTTGCATACTTGATTTATTAGGGGAGTTGAGATTGCTTAGAAAGACCCTAGGTTGAGAAATACTGTTCATGATTTGAATTAAACCTAGGAATATTTTTTAATACCCAATTCAACCCCCCCCCCCCCCCCCCTCTCCTTGGGATCACACCATTCCTATCAGATTTTTCCAATTCAGTTTCAATTCAAAGTTTTCAATTTTCCAGTTAACAATTCAGTTTCGGTTTGGTCCATTCAATAACCATGGTTAATCGAACCAAAATAATACATAATAAATATATATAAAGATACTTCTTTATATAGTAAAAGGAAGTATATTAGATTGAGAAAACAAAGTTACAAAGTAAGGGGATAAGAAATCTACCAAAAAATAAATAAAAAGAAAATACAGAAAAGAAATAAAAAAGAAAAAACAACAAATAAAAAAGAGCAATTAACTAAGAAAATCCCTTTTCAATCCCTTTCCATCATAATTCACCGAGCACTTAAGATTTGCTAGCTCCCTTTGACCCTTCTTCTTTTTGTACTTTTTTTTAGAATAATTCTTCGCTTTGCACTAGCCCCCAACAAATCGCACTTCTATTCCTCCAGCATCACACATTTTAAAATCCAATTTATCCAATATCTCTTGGGCTTCTAAATCCTTCCCCGGAATCAACTCCATTGGTGTAGGTAAAATTCCATCATTGCATTACATCTTATTACCCAATCCATTGTTTCCAAAACTAGAAACCCTCTTCAGTCCTTCCAGTAGGGCTGCATGAACATATGATAGGTCCCCCCGATCATCACAGGAATCAGAAACATAACCATATTGTTCTCGAATCTCATCCAACAACAAATCCCCACACCCAAACTCACTTATGTCAGCACTATCATTATCTGAAAAACCTATATCCTTCCTCTTACCTAGTGCATCCTCCACGATACTCAACTCCGCTGCACCTTATCACACCAGATTTCTCTCTTCTATTCATATATTTTCTTCATTCTGGCACCCATCAGCGCATCCTTCCAACGAGCGTAAACCTTGGGTCCCATATATTTTTCAGAATTAAAACCTAAAACATCAGACTTTTTTACCCAATCCATCTTCTATTTTTCTATTTCTCCTGGATATACCAGCTTTTAACCCCTCTGCGAAACCCAAATCAACCAACAATCTGATGCTTTTGTTATTATCGTCAATTTCTTCCCAACTTGACCTCGAAACCATGCTAAAATCATCCTGATGACATACTGATTGCTGAATCCCTTTTTGTTTGTCTTGAAGAACTGAAAAGGGAGTTCGGATTTCATTAACTGGCTGTGTATCCACCTCCTCTTTATCAGACTTCTTCGATTAGCCAGGGAAATGGACCATATTTGATGATAGGATCAGGCATGGGAGGGGCCTGGATGTCCATAACCTTGCATTGGGCCTCCTTAGAGGCAAGACCCAACAAAGTATTCCCCTGCTGGGGGAGATCCCTCTTTAGAAACCAAAGAGAATAGCCTTATTATTAAAACATTGGGCCTGTTCCATTAAATGGCCGAAATTCGCAACAAAAAGAAAAACAAAGATGGCCCACCTTTCTCACATACCTGGCCCAACTCCAAAATGAGAGCCAGCTGTCTTAGCTCAACCTTCTTACCCTTGTCTTCCACGATTGCAACCCTAGCAACCTCTTTCGCACTTGCAGTGACTACCAGAGACCTGCGCACTACCTCCTCATAGATATTCTCCTCTAGACGAGCAACTAGAGTCACTGGTCCAGATTCCTTCAATTGCAAATCTCCCCCATGCCGACGACATAAGTTCTCTGATTTTGTACTGCTTACACAGCCTTCACCTACCTTCTCTTCAGAAACCACCTGCCTCCATAATTTGGGAGCTGTCGAGCTTGCAGCGCCTGCTCCTTCAAGATTGGGATGAAACTCGAACTCAAAAAACACATCTGTAAAGCTTCGCCATCCAATTCCATTACACCTCCAGGAATGAACATCAAGAAATTCTTCCCTTTCCCCCTCAGCCCTAGCTCCAAAAAAATTTCCCCACCCTCATCCATCTAATTGCCATCCAGCAAAGAATATTTCCTTTTTGAATATTTCTGGATCCCCTACCGAGCTGAACAAAAGTTAACAATCCTTCAGCAACCCATGAAGCTGCCTCCTTTAAATGTTCAATCCACATATTGCAAGAAATGTCGTTCTCAAGCATGCACAAAAATGGGGTTTCGCCCTCCTCCAGACTCAGCTTGAAGAATTTCCCTTCGATCTGCACCAAAGGCCTTAGTATCAACTATTCGGACAGCCATAATCGAATTCATGTGAAGAGGGAGTTGTTTCAAAAGAGCAAGAGAAACGCATTGCAAGAGCAAACGAGAATTAATCAACGATGACCTTAAGTTTTAAATCTGACTTTCTTGGCATAGGGCCAATAAAATCCAAAAAAAAAACCAACTTTTTACTGGCTAGAATAAACTTCACGGTATCTTATTTTTATGCTCATTTTCCATATATTAAAATACATCTTTATATTATGTAATTATATATTACATAATATTTAATAATTTAGGAAAAAATGTTACTTTTCAATAACAATTTAGAGCTTAGGTTGGATACTTTTAGGTTTCTTTAAAAAAAATTAGAATTTGGATTAATGAATTTTGTTTATCTTCAATTCCTGAATGGATGTTTTCAAGCTTATGTAGGATGCTAATTTAAAGTACACAAATTCAAGACTTCTTATTGATGCTAAAATTTTAACGTTTGAATTTTAAAATTTAAAGGTTGATTATAAAACTTTAGAATTTTAAATTGGATACAATTGGTTTAGTTTCGATTAACCATTATATATAGACCTAAAAATTGGTTAACCATTTGAAATGGTTCAGTTTTTTGTCGTAATTTTTAGCAAACCAAATTTTTGGTTTGGTTAGCGGTTCAAGGGGCCCAAACCATGCCCCAGCCCTATTGGCAGCCAGGGCAGCTTGCCAGGAAATCTTCCATGACCCAAACGACTGGCATTGCCATGTACCATGCTCCAAACAGCCTGTCTACATGACGATCTCAATCTCTCCTCTCTCTTGTGGCAAAATTGTTTCATGCAACGCAAAGAGGAGCCTGACCTAAAACCAAAACTGCCAACAATACCTACTTGCCATTGTGATGGTGGCTGTTATTTTTCGGCTACAGCAACTCTCTCTTCTCTCTCTCTCTCATGTGATTTACCACGCCAAGGGTTGGGGATTCAGTTTTCTAAGTCTAGTAAGACTACTGCACGCAGACCACATGGTTCAAATTATGGTCAACCAATTTCCTCTCTATATGCATAAACTTCCTCTCTCAATTTATCTCACATGCATCAACTTTCTCTCTCCACTTTCTCTCTCTAAAACATGCATCAACACACTACTCATTTTCTCTTTGAAACGCATGCACAAACTCTCTTTCTTCACTTTCTCTCTCTAAAATGCATGCATCAACTTTCTCTTTTCACTTGCTCTCTCTAAAGTGTATGCATCAAACTCTCTCTCACTCTTTCTCACTAAAACAGGTGCACAAACTCTCTCTCCTCACTTTCTATCTCTAAAACATGCACCAACTTTCTCTCTTTAAAACATGCACCAACTTTCTCTCTCTAAAATGCATGTATCAACTCAACAAAGCAAGAGCAACAAAGAAGGAAAAAGAAGAAGAAAGATAAGGAGAAACATTCAATCCCACTACCATGGTCTTAAATTTCCACGAAATTGTCAACATTTCCATCGAAATTTCCCATTTCCATCGCCCTTGAAATTGAAATGGCAATAGATTTTCATCTTACATAATTTCTGTCAAAATTTCAACAAATAATCAAAAATTTATCAAAATTTCAAAATTTTAACTATAGAATGAAATTTCCTCAAAATTCAAATGAGAGATTTAGGAGCGAAGTGAAATTTCTCTTGATTAATTTCATTTTTTAATTGAAACAATAGATTATTACGATTTACGAGAACTTCTCAAATTATATGAAAAATAAACTTACAACAAAATTTTATGTAAACATTCATTTCTAAATTATCATTATTTGTATAATTAATAATATTTAAATGATTTATGAATTTCATTTGTATTAATTGAATATGTTTTGTTGGCCTAACAAGGCTTTCATATCTTGTTTTGATGGTACAAATAAAGGATGGTTTAACTAATTTGTGTTCAAGCGATGAGATTTCAGGAACTCTAAAATGACAAGTTCAAAAAGATCAAGAAAGAATGACCAAAGATCACCAAGTGCTTAAAGTAATACTATATTTACAAAGTGATCAAGAGGAAGCTCAAGGAGACTCAAGAAAGTTAAAGCAAATACAGCTCAAAGAATGATCAAATTCAGAGAAAAAGAAAGGAGATTCATGAAGACTTCAAAGATCAAAAGAGTTTTTAAGTTTTAGAAAGCTTCATGTAAGTACTTCAATTCTAAATATCATTTTGGATGAGATGAAGCTCGTTAGGGGATAAAATGGACTTAGAGACCTTATTTTAAAAACCCCAGAAATATATTTTTAGATGTAAGAAAGTAAGAAAGTCAATAGTTTTGAGAATTGAATAGAAAAACAGTTTTTTGTTTGTCCAAGCAACTAAAGTGAAAGTTCCGGCGCCTGAAGAATTTCCTTAGGCAACTGAAGATTAAGTACAGGCACCTGAAGACTTTTCTGAAAGAATTTTGGAGAGACGGTATAGCCTCAAGCGACTGAAGTAGGACCTCAGGCACCTGACCCTGTTTTCAATAGAAAAAATAAAACAATGGGATGAAGGCTCAGGCAACTGAACCTATGGTTCAGGCGATCGAACCTCGATAACGGTCATATTTTTTAAATATTTTGATTTCAAATCTAAATTACTTGCGCCCCAAACTTTCTAACAACTTGGGGCATACTCCAAGTAATCTTGGGCAGCACGAATTTGACTCTTACTAAGCCTATAAATACATGGTTTATAAAATCAAAATTTAACCAAGAATTGAAAACATCTCTCAAAGCTCTCTTGCTCTCAAAGCTTTCTTGCCTATTGAATTGCTGCTAATCAACTGTGATTATTCTGAGTTACTGACTTCTTCTCTGAGCAAAAGTGCTGAGTTCTTGACTCTTATCAAGAGAAGAATACCGGTGATATAATTCTTGAGCTTCATTCTTCATTCTTTAGATATTTTGATTGAAATATATTAGTGATTTCATATTGTACTAACCAGCTCTATCTGAGAGCATTCTTTGTACACACATATTTGATTTTCTTCTCGTAGTTTTTGACGGTTCAAGGTTGTTTGGATCGTTGGACCAAACGTGGGGTATCGCTTGGAGAGGTGGCTCTACCCTTAAGGAGGCTTGTAATGGTTTGTTCTGCCCGAAAAGGAACGATATAGTCGAAACCTTAAGTGGTATTGGCCTAAGGCGAGGACGTAGGCTGGGGATAAGCCAAACCTCGTAAAAAATCTCGGTCTCACTCTTAACCTTTCTCTTTATTTTCTGCATATATAAATTGTGTGGTGTGTACTCAGAGTGCAGGAAGCCAAAACCGAGAGTGAGAATACTTTTGACATAAGAAAGTACGTTAATCTTTGCAGAAACCTTAAAGGGAGTATGTTGATCGTTTGCGGAAATCTTAGATGAAAGAAAGCAAACAAATTTCATTCTTAACAGGGCTTGAATCAAATATCCACAGGGCTGTAATCAAACTCTGCTTTTGAGTGTTTGGAATCAACAAAAAGTGCTACAGCTTGTTTATTGTGTATGTTTGGATTATTTGTTTGTTATTTGCTTGTGTTGAGATTGAGTGTGGTTTGTGGATTGGTTAAACACCTAAGCATTATTGTGTGATTGATAAATTAACAAAAAGGTTGTGAATTCATAAATAATTTATAAAGAAAATTTTAATAACCCAATTCACACCCCCCCCCCCTCTTGGGACTACATCTTAATTTTCATGTTTAATGCACATTATCTTACAAATATGTTTGATGCACATATTATATTACAACTTTTCCACCTCATACACAACATATGTATTTAAATTGTAATATACTAGTCATAGAACTTATATTATTATGCCTATTAACCATTTCTAAAGTTTTATAAAAGAATTCCATGCTTTACAACTAATTTCCTATTTTTTCAAATCAACGAAATTGACATCAAAATCAAAATTTTTGTTGAAATTTCCATGCTTTTGGTGCTTCAAAATTAGAGTCGAATTTGAAATTTAACACCTTGTCCTCTACAAATTAGTGCACAAGCATGAGTTTGCATAGAGATGATAACTTTGAACTAATGCCTTGTCTTCATACAATCAACACAAACACAACACCATGTCAATGAATTGTCAAAGAATGTATCAAATGACACATGAATCATTATGAACACAAGAAATACCTTGCTCGGATGCAAATTCAAGAAGCAAGAACTCCTAAGAACATGCTCTCTCCTTCATTAAGCTATGCCCCAGGCTTTAGCACTTACGCTTCCTCTTCCCAGGACTAGTTGTGTGCCCTCAAGGTTTGTCTTACACCCTTCTCTCTTGTTGAGGTTTCCTCCTCCCTAAACTTGTTGTCTCTAGGTTTTCTCCTTTGCTCCCCAATTGCAAGATCCCTTTCTCCTCTATGGTCCTCTTCTACCACATCCCCCCCCCCCCCCTCTTTTTTTTTTTTTCTACAATCCTCAAACCTCCCTTTTTATAGACCTTAAGGGTTGGCCTTTGCCCAAATACCTCCATTTTTAAAAGTTTCCCTAAGATAGAAGGGTCTTCCTCAGTTGTCCTAAAGGGGTATTTGGGCACAACACTCGCCCTATTCTAAGTAAGAAAAGGCTAATCAGATTAGTAATACCCTCCTATCCCAATAGAAGGGTGAATCAAACCCAAAAATGTGGAATTGAAGCATGAAACTAGCCCAAACCAATATGCTCACTAAAGTTTAGGGGAAGTTAGGGAATCCTTCTTGGATTGTTTTCACTTTGTTTTTTGCTCATTATTTGCTCAAGTAATCAAGAACTTACCCAATTTGATTAAATTGATCCCAAACAAAACACGGTGTCAACAAAAAAGCGGAAAGCTTTGTCTCTCATTCCCCTTGCCGTCTTTTGGTGTGTGTAGAGAGAAATAAATAAGAGAGCATTTGAAGGATCAGCTATGCTTGCATGTTATTAAAAATCATGGATTGCCACTATTTAGTGGATTGTTTTTTATGGACTCTTGCAATTTTTTATATTTTTTATGCTCTGGTCTCTTATTTTTCATCCTCATAGGAGGGCACTGTTGGGATTTCCACTTTCTTAGGAATCTTGAGGAAAAAGAACTTGATGAGCTAATCACTGCGTTGAAAGTTTTGGAATCTTGTGTTTCTCACTCGGAGAGTGATTCTAGGGTCTGGTTAGGGATTTCCTAAGGTTCATGTTCATCTAAATCTTTTTTTATTCATTTGTTAAAAACCTTCAACAATCAACCTCAGTTCTTCTTGGAATAATGTCATTTGGGAGGCCAATGTTCCTTTTGAGACGAGGGCATTTATTTAAATCCTTTTTCCTTCATCTGTCAAAACGTTCAACCCCCACTACCTATTGGAATAATGTCATTTGGAAGGCTAAGGGTACTTTTAAGATCAGGCATTTATTGGGACTTTTGGCTCTTAAACAAGATTAATACAAATGATTTCTTGCAGGTAAGGAGGCCTTATAAGGTGATCAGTCCAGATATCTAAGTAATGTGCTTAGAGTCAAATGAAACCAAGGTGCATCTCTTTTTTCATTGTTGAGCAGCACCCGAAAATGATGGTCCACTCCATTCTGAATTTATCAATGTTTTAAAAGGCGTTCTTGAGCTTGATGCGTTTTGGGCCTAAAATGCCCTATGGTGTTAGTGGAAATGCGTTATTCCTAAAAGGCGTACGCCTCAGGTGTAAAGTCTCGCCTTTTTACGCCTCAAATGCCAAGGCGTACGCCTTTCGGGATTCTTGGTTTATAACATAAATTAAACAGGGCAGAACCCAGAATGCATCGAAAGCCCTACCCTACCTCTCTCCCACCAAGCTTCCTCTGTTCTGCTCCCTCGGCAAAGCCTCCAGCGAGTCTTCTCCTCGACAATAGCCTCTGCTCTCTCTCCGACGATTCCTCCAACACCTCCTTTCTCTCTGACAACTCAACGGCTGCTTCCAACGATTCCTCCAAGATTCTTGTCTCTCTATGACGAGTTGATGTTCCCTTCCAAACTCTGATCTGCCTCTGACGACTCCTTCTGATGTATTTTTTCCCTTCAACGAACCCTTCGGAGCTGTCGTCTCTCTGCAGCGACCCTCTGCAGTCTCTCGCCTCCATCTGCAACCCTCTCGTACTCTCTGCCACTGTGTTGGCTGCAGCTGGCTTTGAAATTAGAATCTTGAGACATTTTTAATTTGGCTTGTTCTTATGGCTCATGCTTATTTTTTTAATATATATTGTTTTTTTTTGTTAGTTAAAACTTAAAATTGGCCTATATGATATTTAAAAATTATGTTTTATATTTTTCTCTATTATTTTAAAATTTTTCATATTTTTTTATTACATATAAATTGATTTTATTTACTAATTATTTAAAAGAATATAGTACGCCTTAAGGCTTGCGCCTCGCCTCACGGAGGGTAAAACACCTCGCCTTACGCCTTCACCTTTTAAAACACTGGTATCATGGAGAGTTTCTTTGGTGCAAATTCAAAACAATGTAAGAAATATAATGCATCCTTCATATCATTAATTGGTTATTTATTCAAAAAAGAAAGCAATAACTTCTTACGTTAGATTCCACAAGAACCACCTAAATTATTACACAACACTACGCATGTGCCTTCTGCATATTTGACAAATAATTATGGGAAAAAATGCTTAACAGGAGTTCCTTCCTCAATATCTTTCAACAAATCAAATACAAGAACAATTGCACCATCCAACTTAAAACAATATGTTTAAGGTTAAAATAGTAAAATTAATCCAACAGAATAATCAACTTGAAACTGTACTAAAAATGTTAAATAGCAAAATGGATAAAAATATTACCAGTACGAGACTAATACATCATAAATTTTTACCTTTCGAGGCTTCACAGGCACATCCAACACAATATCTGATCCTCTAATCAGATCATTCATCAAGGACCCAGTCCAGCAACCAGCTGCAACTACAACAGCCTTCTTGCTGTACAAGGTATTCTTAGAAGTTTGAACTGCTTCAACCTCCCCACTGCAACCAGATCTGAGTATGCACAAATTTTAGTAATTGTTTCACTTTCTATAATCCTGTAAAAGAATATTCATTCTTATCCCCATAAACTTCATTCTAAAAGAACAGAAAAATAACAAAACCTTAACAAACGCGTTACTGGGTTATAATAGAACTCTGCATATCGACCTTCTGATGTAAAATGTCTGTTGGCCTACAGATAATCTAAACATACATTAATTATTCCAACAAGAAAATGGCAGATTCTTGAAAATGGAGAAGGAAAAAAAAATCAAAAATGTTGTTTTAAGTATCAGGTAAAGACTTCAGTATACCTGTTCAAGAAAAGCAACAGTCCGCAGAGCATCCAATTGGCAGTCATCTGGAAGAAAGGCTGCCCCACTCGCAATCCCAACCTTGAGTGCAGGTTCCTTTAAGAGCAAATCACTGCTAGACAAGAATTCAGCTCTCAGCCCAGCTTCACATAGCTGCTTTACCCTCCTTTCTAACATAACCGACTCTTCAAGGTTTCTACCAACTAACATACTACCTATAATAAGCACGTCATACCAGGGTATTACGATATTATTCCCATCATAAAAAAGAGAAATAAATAATATACTACAAAGGACAAACAATGATGAGTTTATCAAGCCAATGTTACTTCACTAATACCTCAGAAATTCATGATTTGGATGGCATAATAATATACATGCCACAGTAGCCCACATTCTAGATAATATATATTTTTTTAGATGACAAAAAAAATCATTAAAAACTAGAAAAGTAAAATAGATGGAGGATAAGGCATCCTCTGCTAAAACAAACAATTAAAATGGTGCTGCCTCCCAATACCTTGAAGGTCAGACAGTGCTAAACCCCCAAAAATTTAAAAAGAATGAGACCAACAAGAAGCTAGAAAATTAACTTTCTCCTTGAAATCTTTGGAAGAGTAATCTGATCGTTGAAAATCCTCGCATTCCTTTCAAGCCGAAGAGTCCAAAAAATGGCATACACAATACAAGTCCATAAAGCTCTCCCTCTTCTACTTTTCCAGAAACCCCAAAATCTCACCAACAAAAAATCCTATACATTTTTGCTGGGCCGCCTCCCCAAAATAGGAAAGCATAGAATCCCAAAGGTATGTCGCCACCCAACAATGGAGAAACAAAATGAGCACTAGTCTCATTTGACTCAAGGCACAGCACAGCACAGCATACACACATTCTAGATAATATTAACCATAACATATTTTCATTCATACAATTTTTAAGCATGCTGTGTTGGCCCAGTTAAAACTCAAGATGGCATGAATTAGGTCAAACATAAAAACTATTCAATTTTTTTAAAATCACAAGCAATTAAATAATCACACACAATGCAGTGCACAAAGATAAAGGACTAGGAAAGGTGCCTCCACTCAAGGATCCTCTATGAGAATTCACTGATCCTCTTAAAGGCAGAGATCAAATCAAATTTACAACTCATTCTCCATGAACCAATGAGGAACACCTTTCCTCCACAAGGATTCAATCCTTGCCACACAATAGACTACTCATCCTCTCTCGGTCTCTCACTAAAGTAGAAAGGTTCTCACGCCAATTACAAAGATAACATTCCCAAGGTATTAAAGAATCCAATAAGAACACAAACCTCTCACAGGTCGAATTAATTAATGAAGAACAAATATGAGTAGCAGGAATGAATCTGTTCCCTGCAGTACACTCTTGTCCTTGCCAATTTGCTCAAGTTCTTCTCTATATTGCATTTTATCTTTCTCAAATGTGTGCCAACACACGTGCATGTGAGTATTCTTCAACAAGTAGTCAGTTGAGGTCAAAAATTTGAATTTCATGCCTATTAAAACCCAAGGCTGTCCAAATCCATCATTTGCTCCAATCTTCAAGTAAAATATTGCCAAAAAAAACAACTTACAGTTATGGTCTGTTTTCTCTTCCAGCAATGTGCATCTTTCATAAGAATTAAGCCTCAAACATTCATGTTCGATGCTTCTTACAGCTGCAAATTCTTTGCTAACTAACATCAAAATCCTTTTTTTTTTCTTTTTTGAAAGTTGAGAAGTGGAAGAACAATATCTTCATGATATCATCAGCGCAGTACAACCTAAAGCTAATTTGGTAATCTACACATATATTCTGATCCCATCAAATTTAAATCTCATGCTACAATAGGTCAATAATATTCTTAAAATATCTTCTTGAACATCTTCATAAAATGACTAAATCTTGATATCCTGTCAGGTGCATTCTTGGAAAAACATTTAAAATAATATCTTCAAAATAACTAAATGAAAATCACATAAGAATTTCTTTATTTCCAACCAGTATTAGTGAACTATGATTAGCCCAATGTGCTCTTTCATTTATGTTAAAAATATGAAGTCAATTCCTTGAAAGTTTAAAATCTGCAAGAAAAAGGGCAGCTCAATACTTCAAAAGGATTAAGTCAAGGAAATAATCTACCAGTCTTCTTCCAGCCCAAAACTTCCAAAGGATTCATGCCTTGCTGTTGTATGCTCTCTGCCAACATCTCCCATAGTCTATGGCTCCTCATGGTAAGCTCCCATTTATCACTCCCAGGGGTTTTGTGTACCATCCAAATATAGCCCTGCCCTATAATCAGCTCAGATGTCAAACAGAAGGCAAACACATCTTACAACTAATCATAGTTTGGGAGGAAAAAAGAAAGAAGTACACATTCAATTCAATGCATGGTTTAAATTTTCATGTTGCAGTTTCAACAGTTTGCATTTATTAGGTAAACGAAAGTTAAAATGGAAAAAAAATGAGTGGGAGGACAACTAATACAGGTTTTCATCAACAATTAAAACAGAGCACACACTGGGTTCTTCAAATCAAAAAAACAAAGAAAAAAAAAAAACTATTTCATTTTACTTGCAACTAAAAAATGCAAAAAATATGTTGCTCAAGTAAATAATAAGTGGTTGAACAATATAAACATCACGGTGCTTTTGTCAAATGCATTTGAAATGGAAAGCCACACCGACAAACCAAACTAACAACCTGCATACAAAAGAACATCAAGAATCATATTCATCAGACAATGCCAAGGATCTCATTAGCTATATTCTTATGGAAATAAGAGACTTAAAATTAATCATCTTCAACCATGTAGGACCCCTATCAAATCAAATATCCTCTCTCTATTCTTGTTCAGTTTATTTATTAGTCAATATATTTCTCTATATCTAGATAATGATTGCCACTCAAAATTATCCATAAAATTATAATTTCAAATGAATTTTAGCAAACCATCTGTTGAGGTAAAATGACCCTTCAATTTTATTGATCAATTTTATTAAGACACATGGCACACAATTAGAGTGGACGCCTGCCCATATTTTCTCAAGCTAGGTTCCCTAAACCTTTATAAATACTTACCTTCCCCACAGGGATAAGGTATGCTCTATCCTAACACCCTAAACCTCCATTCTCCACCTTTCTCCAGGTTACCTTCACTGACATGAGCATTGGCAAGGATTGTGCGAGTTCCTCAAAGACTGGCAAGGAGCTTCCACGTGCTCTTCTTTCTCTTGGTTGTGGGTGACTGTCAACAAGCAGGAAGCATTAAGATTGACAACCAACTTTTTGCACAAACAGATTTGCGTGTCATAGGAGGGTCAAGAAGCATCTTGGAGAATCCACAGCAGTCGCTTTACACTAAGTGAGGCATCACACATAGAGAGAGCAATGACCCAAATAAACAATAATTCATGATTCAATGGTTCCTAGGAAAACCTTCAGAAGTAGAGCCATCACAGAGAGGACCACCCTAGGGCCCTTGTACCTGAGCAAACTTTCAGAGTTTGTTTAGTAATCACAATGGAGGAATCCCACACCCCCTTTGCCCCTAAATTTCCCTACCTCACTTACTTAGACAATACTACAACAACAACAACAAACCAAGCCTTAAATCTCACTAGGTGTTGTCAGCTATATAAATTAAAGAACTAGAATTGAGCACCACTTAGAAAATTGATATTTGTGCTCACAGTTGTCACCAAGAGCACCAGGCTTGCCTGAACCTTTGTCCTCTCCTAGAGGATTTTTTTGAATTCAAGGATTTCTAACCATTCATAGGCTTAACATAAGGGAATATGAAATGTCGATCCCTTCTTCCCTTTAGGTGCATCAGAGACGCAAGGCATTTTCTTTACTCTCCCCTATCTTTCATATTGACTATAAAAGCTATTTATCTTTTAAGAAGATTGATGGAAAAGTTTACAAAAAAGGTAGAGGGACTTGCATATGGTTTTTATTAACCTAGAGTAAGCCTATGATAGAGTACCTAGAGAAGTTCTTTGGCTGGATTTAGAAACGAATGGAGTATGCAGTAGATATATTGAGGTCATTAAGGATATGCCTAATAGAGTCTCGACTAGCGTTAGGACTGTAGGAGGAGAGTCTAGAGAATTTCTAATCATAATAGGTGGACATCAAGGTTCTACTTTGAGCCCTTATCTTTTGGATTTAGTGATGGATGAACTCACTAGGAATATCCAAAATGAGATCCCTTTGTGTACATACCAATGGTTGGTATGACCATAATACACTTACTAACTCACACGTACTAACATAATTCTAGCACATACTAAAAATGCTAAATGACCTAAATAGCCATTAACATGATCCTAGAGTTTTCAATATAATGGCTATGCATCATCCTTCTCAATAAATCAATATTAAAGTAAAAGCTCAAAATCTACCTTGTTTCTGGTGTCATATATCTATGCTTCAAACTCTATTGTTGAAAGAATATCCCTATGGCAATGCCTTCAAGATTCCTCTTTGAGCATTGGGAATTATAGTTGGCAAAACCTAGGGGATTTTAACAAAGTTGGCAATGTTCTTGAATGTGGTTCTTCATTGTTAAGACCAAATTGCTGAATTTAATCAAGAACAATAAACAAAAAAGTAAACACAAACACACAAAGACACACCACATAACGTGGTTCGGCTTCAATGTGAAACCTACGTCCACAGGTGGCAAAGGAAAAATATTCACTATGAACAGCAAGAGATTTCAAGAGTAGTCTCACTCTCACCCAAATCCCAATTACACCCAGGTTCTCTTACACGCACTCTACATAGTTGTAGCTTACAATATTTATAAAATTCCTATGCCTAGCACTCGCTAGACATCAGCAATGTGGGATAAAATAAAAGACACCTCAACATAAGTACTGTGGGACAAATTACAAGATACCTTGATGGGGATCAACATGTCCTACCGATGTCATTTTAAGACATTGTGACACGTGGACGACCTTCAGATGTCCACATTTCCTTTGATGACATGATGACACGTGAACGACCTCCCGATGTTCACATCAGTTCATAATTGTTTGTAGGTTTTTAATGGATTATTTGAAGACTTGTTTTGAAGACCCTATTTGAAGATCCAAGAGAAGTGATGAAGCAAGAAGACCCATGTAGGCCACACACGGTCTTGTGGGCCCCATACATGGCTCCATTGAGCCCAACACGAATTGGGCCTCCCTTTGACATTTTTTTATATTATATTTAATTTGTAATCTTGCAAAACAGCTTACTTGCTTGCATGTGCATGTCTTAGTAAGTTGTTGAGAGTTGTTGACAGTTGTTGGAAGTGTTTAATGCTTTGTCTCCCAGGCTATGCTTATAAATAGTCTTCTCATTGTAAGAACAAAGACATGAAGTTGAAGTTGAAATCAATTTTTAAATATTTTCTAGTTAACAAAGTAATTGACATTTTTTATTAACATTTTAAGTTAAAATTTTTTAATTGTCTACTTATTAAATTATAATAACATTTTAAATTAATATTTGAAATTAACATTTTTAATATATCCTAATTAACGAATAAATTAATATTTATGTTAGTTCAACATTTCAATTAACATTTTTAATATAGTCTAATTAAAAAATTAATTAACATTTTTAATGAACACTTTTAATAAACATTTCAAAAATTGTCCAATTAACAAATGAATCAAAATTTTAGGTAAAATTTTCTGATTAATATCTGTAATTACATTTAGTATTTTTAATGAGAAAACTAAATAATATTTATGTTTATTAGCATTTTTAATTGACCTTTAAATATTGCATGATTAAAAATTTTCAATTAATCTAAGCATTATATAATTAACAAACTAAATAATTATTTTATTTTTTAATTAAAAGTTTCTTGTATATATTTTTAATTAACATTTTAAATATTTTGTAATTAATAAATGAATTAATACTTATATTAATTTAACATTTTAATTGACGTTTTTAACATTTTTTTGTTAAATCATGACTATTATTTTCTAATAGTAAAGAATATTATTATTAATTTATGTTTATGATATTATTTAGCTTAATATTATTTACAATTTTTCATTCCCTGTTTGGAGAGACTTTGGATTTGAAGTTGTATTGAATTTGAATAAAATGTAATATAGAATTGTATTGAAACTTATTCAAATCCACTCAAATCCAATCCAAATCTAAAGTCCAAATCTATACTCCAAAATACAGCAATTATGTCCTAGTTAATAAAAATAGTTTAAATTTAAAATTTTGTCCTAATATGAACACTGGCTACTAATAATAGTTTCAAGTAATCTATGATTAAAAGGCACTGTTTTTTCTTTAAAAAATAGTTTAAAAGTATTTATTGAAATAAGTACTTATTTGAGTGCAAGACAAATAATTTTTTGCAATAATTTTTTTGTAAGTAATTCCAAACTAAACTCTCTGCAATAAATGCTTCTTTAAAAGTGCTTTCAAGCAGGGGGCTAATACCCTTGCAGTTTCAGGGTTTAGTGAAACCTTTGAAAAGATAGGATAATAAATGTAATATTCACAAAGCCTCAGGAGTTTCTGTAATTTAAACTTTTTTCTCCAGCAAGACCAGAATAAAAGATGCCGACCTGCCCCAGTAGCACCGCCACCGGAACACGGCACCGCCGCATCGACCACCGCAACAGATAGATCTGAACCCATCAGCAACTGTCGGGCAATGGTCAACCCAATGATTCCGGCGCCGATCACCACCACATCGAAAGAGTGAGACGCAGGGATCCGACTCGAATTGGAAAGAAATACAGGCTCTTGTCGAGACGTTCGCCATTTCCAGGACGAAAATGAAGAGAGTTTCTCGGAAAATCTGGAGCGGAAAAGGGTGGACTTGAAGTGTAACATGTACGGCAGCTGTGGCCTGAACCCGGGAGATGAAGTGAACCTGGTTAGGTTGGGGTTGGGATTACGGATCGCAGTGGCCATTCTTTCTTTTGCAGTGCGGGTTTATGCTACTCCGAGGACTGAAAAGGTCAACAGCTTGTCGCTATAATTTTGATATTTACACTTTCACCCATAAAATATTCAAAAAATAAATAAATAAGAAGTAACTTTATTTTATTCTTTTTAAGTTCTCTAGATTTCCCATCTAAATGTCAATAATTGGAAATGACAAGTATGTGATGTATTACAAAATGAGATGAACAGGTTTGTTTACATCAAGTTAGTATAATTGATAAAGATTGTTAAAAGTAAAATTGTTTATTGGGTTTTAGTTCTGTTATTATATGCACGTGCTCAACTCTCACCTAAATATATAATAATAATAATAACAAAAGTCTTAAGTTTCACTATGTGGAGGTGATTAAATAAATTTTTCATTGTCAATTTATCCAATTCAAAACATTTTCTTTATTAGAGTAAGGATTATTAAATCCTTTTTTACTACTTTATTTCAAGTTATTTTAGGTCTATACCTACCTTTTTCATATAAAAATCATAACTAACTCACTCTTCCTTACAAGTGTTCTACTTGGTATATTCAACAACAAATGATACTAAAATCAATGCATGTTCCAAGACTCATTTCTTCTTCTTTTATTTTGTTTCAAACAATGCTGAGATAATGTTTGGAAACAATAGATTTTGAAATTTGAATTCGAATGTGTATAGATTTGGATATACCATGTTTTGTGCAAATTCAAATAAATTTAAGTCCAAGTTCGAATTATATGCTTCCAAACGTGAGGTAAGAATGATCTAACTACAAAGAATTGAAACAATCAATCCTCAACTCTTGTGGTCATGGAGAGCTTCCAAATCAATCAAATTTCATACCATTACAATTTAAAAGCCCTTAGGGTACATTGTGTCATCTCTAGAACAATTTTAGATCATATTAAAGCAGGTACAATTTTTAGCTCAAATGTGCAATCCTACCAGCTTGGAGTACCTCATAAGATGAAATAAAAAACAACTCACACTTCACCCCTTGAGCTCCCCATGTCAAAAAAAAATGTTCCAATGATCATGATAGCTTCAACTCCTCGAAGTAGCTCCAGGAGCACATGGTTGAAAAAAAGCCAAAAGAAAGAATTCTTGAAGTCAAAGAAAGTAGTTGAAGGGACAAACCAACTCTAACACTAGCTTCTTCGATGAATCGTCATTGCCTATTGTTAAATTTGGAGGAGAAAGATAAAATATTTATTGATGTACGATCATTGCAAGGATTACAAGGGTATATATATATATATATATATATATATATATATATATATATATATATATATATGAGAGAATTTAAAATTGAAAAGTATATATTTTTCTTAAGTGGTAAGTATATATTATTCTAATACTCCCCCTCAAGTTGGAGCATGGAGATCCGTAATGCCCAACTTGCGTGATGAGTCTTGAAAATGTTCACGACCCAAAGCTTTGGTGAAGATATCGGCAAGCTGATCATGGGAAGGAATATGCTTAGTGGAGAACAAGCCAGCCCGTAACTTTTCACGAACAATATGACAATCGATTTCTATATATTTGGTAAGTTTGTGGAAAACAAGATTTTGGGCAATGTAAAGAGCTGCTTGGTTGTCACAATATAAGAGTATAGGTTGGGAATGCGGTATGCCAAGATCATGTAAAAGAGTTTTGACCCATGTAAGTTCACAGATAGTGGAAGCAAGTGCCTGGTACTCAGCTTCAGCGAAGGAGTGAGAGACTGTATTTTGCTTCTTAGTGCACCAGGAAATTGGACTAGGGCCCAACTGAATGAAAAAACTAGTGGTAGAGCGGCGGGTGAGGGGACAACTAGCCCAATCTGAATCAGAATAGACTGAGACTTGAAGAGTATTGGCAGTAGGAAAAAATAAGTCTTGGTCTGGAGATGTCTTAATATAGCGAAGAACACAGACAGCAGCATCATAATGTGGTTGTCTAGGCTAAAGCATAAATTGACTGAGAACGTTGACTGGAAATACAATGTCGGGACGAGTGATGGTGAGATAGAGCAAATAACCAACGAGTAGCTGAAACGAGCTTGGAACGGAGAGAAAATCACCATCAGTATTATTGAGCTTGAGATTTTGTTCCATGGGAAAGTGTGCAAGACGAGCGCCAAGATGACTGCTATCAATAAGGATGTCAAGAGCATATTTCCATTGTTTAAGAATGATGCTAGTGGGAGAACGAGCAACTTCGAGGCCAAGGAAATATTTCAATTTGCCAAGATCCTTGAGTTTGAACTTTTGAGCAAGCAGGACTTTGAAAGTGCTAATATCGGAAATATCATTGCCTACCACGAGAATGTCATCAACATAAACAAGTATAAGAGTAAAAGACTGACCCCGAGAGCGGGTGAAGAGAGAGTGATTGGCCTAAGATTAGAAGAAACCCTTAACAAGTAAAACAGAAGATAATTTAGAGAACCAATTGCGAGAGGCTTGCTTAAGGCCATAAAGGGATTTCCAAAGATGACAAACACGAGTCTCCCCCTACTTGCAATAACCCGGTGGAGGGAGCATATAAACCTTCTCATCAAGGTCACCATGGAGAAAAGCGTTGTTGACGTCCAATTGAAGGAGATGCCAATTTTGAGTTGCAGCCACTGCAAGAACACACCTAACAGTAACGAGTTTAGCAATAGGAGCAAAAGTGTCATGATAATCCAAACCTTCTACCTGAGTATAGCCCTTGGCCACCAAGCGAGCTTTGTGTCGCTCTATGGATCCATCGGCCCGAAGTTTTGTTTTGAACACCCATTTACAGCCAATTGGTTTTTTGCTAGGTGGAAGATGTTGAAGAACTCATGTATGATTAGTTTCTAATGCTTGGATTTCAGAGGCCATGGCATCACGCCAATGTGGGTGCAACACAGCCTAAGAGTATGAGGTAGGTTTGGGATGTTGGGACATGATAGAAAGAAAAGTCAAATATGGATTAGAGAAACAATGATAAGATAAAAAAGAGAAGAGACAATGAACTGTACCTGAGGGACATCATGAAACCTGTGAAACCGTGGAGGACTTTGATAAAGTAGGGTAGATATAATCAGCCAAGTAAGAGGTATGTGTGACAGCGCGTTTGGGCCAAGAAGAGGTGGGTGGAGGGGGCGGGGGTGAGGGTGTTGGGGAGGATACCAAGGGAGAAGGGGAGAGAGGTGAGGGGCTATGGGTAGGTGTGTAGGAAGGGTGTATATCAGGAATAGGAAGGGGAGGACCAGAGAGGATGTAGGAGTTGGAGGTATGAGATGATAGGGAAAGATATTTTCTTGAAAAGTAACATCACGAGAGATGAGAATTTTTTTGTTTTCCAGATCGTATACATGATAAGCCTTATGATAAGTAGGATAACCCAAGAAAACACATCGAAGAGCATGAGGAGAGAATTTATCGCGATGTTGGCGAGTGGTTTGGGCATAGCACAAGCACCCAAACACTCGCAAGTGTGTATAGAATGGTGGTTTCTGAAAAAGAAGTTATGAAATTAGGAATAACGTCCCAAGAGAGGGGGTGAATTAGAATCTTTTCTGATTTTAATGATTTTTCTTTTTAATCTTTTTCTTTAGATACTGAATAATGCACAACAGATAATTTATAAACACTTCTTAGAATACTTGTATAACAAACAAGATAATCAATAAAGCTAAAAACAATTTAATCACTCAATCAAGGATGATATTGCTTTTTTTGATTTCCTTGTGAAAATGTATCACCTGCTTTGAATTAAATTTTAGTATGTGCCTCTTTTGATTAAGATTAACCAACGTACTCCCTTTTGGGTTTCCGCAAACGGTTAATCGAAACGTACTTTCTAAGAACCAAGAGTCTTTGTTTCTTTCTCTTTGAAACTTGTTACCTGCACTTTGAAATCATACAACACAACAAGTATAGTATATAAAATAGAGAGAAAGACACAAGATTTTTTACAAGATTCGGCTTCAACACAGCCTACGTCCTTGCCCTCAGCAAAATACCAAAGGTTTCCACTATAGCAGTTCCATTACCGGGTGGAACAATGCCTGTTTACAATCACTCCTTTGATCAAGGCTAGAGCCCGCCTTCTCCAAACAATATGCCCTTGTTTGGTCAACGTTCCAATAGCCTAGAATTGTCCACAATCTACAAGAGAAATATCAATATTTGATGTACAAGAGATGCTCACACAGAGAGCAGATTAGTACAAATCAAGACTATGTACTTCAAAAGATAAAATATCAAGAATGAGATAAACTTTTGAAGCTTTTCAAAGAATTCACCAAAATCCTTTTCTTCAAATGAGAAATCAGTAATTCTTCAGGATTTGATGAACAAAAGATCAGAACAACAATACTTTCAGCTTTGCAAGAGATTGAGTGGAGTATTTTGAGAGCAAGAGAGCTTTGAGAGAATTTCAATGCTTGGGGATAATTTTGTATTCACAAGAATCATGTATTTATAGGCTTCTAAGTAGGTTTCCTTGTTGCAAGAGTTTCCTTAAAAAATTTCCCAAGATATTATAAAATTTGGGTTTCAAACGGCTACAATTTAAAAATAAGAGTTTTAAAATTTTTGCCCGTTGAGCAGTGTTCAGACGTCTGAAGTGTCGAGGTTAGACGTTTGAAGTCTCTTAAACCCTTAAAAAATAGAACTGGATACAAGGTTAGACGTTTGAAATCAGGGTTCAGTCATCTGATGTCGTAGGTTCAGTCATCTGAAGTTGCAAGTTCAGACGTCTGAACTTGCTGCTGCAACTCTCTGCCTATTATGGAAATTCTTCAAACGTCTGCACTTAATCTTCAGACGTCTGAAGTTGTCATTTCAGTCATCTGAACTCCCAAAAACTTGTTTTAAAAAAAATTTCTTCTTTAACATTATTTTGCTCTCCCATGATTTTTATAAAAACTCAATTCAATATATTTAAATAGGTCTTTAAACCTTGATAATCTCTTAAAAACAGCTTCAAAATATATTTCAAAGATATTTTGCCTTTTGAAATACTTACAAATATGTTTCCTAAGCCTTCATGCTTGAGTTTTCTTTGCTCTTGAGATTCTTTGAACGATTTGCTTAAGCTTCAAATATGTTAGACCCTCTTTGGAACATTGAGAAGTTATCTTCATACTTGACTTGTACTTATTCTTCTCTTAAACCATACTTGAGCTAAATTTAAGCATGCTTTGAGCCATACTTGATCCATACTTCCTGAAACACCAAAACTCAACATTTTTCAAGTTAAATCATCCTTTGTTTGTTATCATCAAAACTAATTGAAAAACCTTATTAGGTCAACAAGTTCATAAGGGGACTTATGATTAAGGCTGGGTGAAGGAGTGCGATTAATTAAATAGGTGGTCATTAGAATGCATTCGCCCCAAAAAGAAATGGGAAGCTTGGCATGAAAACGTTAACACCGAGCCACATTAAGAAGGTGGTGATGTTTACGCTCGACAACACCATTTTGCTGAGGTGTATCCACACATGTGCGCTCGTGAAAAATGCCTTGATCATGGAAAAAGTTTTGAAGCGGGGTGGATAGAAATTCTCGACCATTATTAGTGCGTACATGTTTGACAGTGCAATTGAAATGATTTTTGACCATGGCGCAAAAATTTGTAAGGCGAGTGAAAGTATCAGATTTCATGCGCATAAGATAGACCCATGTAGCACATGAGTAGTCATCCATAATTGTTAAAAAATAATGTGCACCAGAGAGTGAAGTTGTAGGATAACCATCCCATATATCACAATAAATCCGGTTAAAACAAAATGTGCTCTTATGTGTATTCAAGGAAAACAGTAAATGAGTGTGCTTTGCTCTAGCACAAACATCACAAGGCAAATGAGGAGAAGAAATATTTAAAGTTTTCGAAATACACGAAATGGAAGGGTGACCGAGACGTTGATGCCAAAGAGTAGTGTCAAAAACACGTTGAGAGTGAAAAACTGAGGCTAAAGGAGGTTTATAGTGATAAAGCCCATCCCGTACTTCACACGTTCCAATCAGCCTCCTCATTGATAGGTCCTGAAAGACAAAAAAAGTGGGAAAAAAATATAGTAACACAATTGAGATTAGTGGTAAGTTTGTTGATGGATAATAAGTTAAATTTAAATGAAGGCACATAAAAAACATTAGAAAGAGAGAAATTATGAGAAAATCGCATAGTGCCCGTATGAGTTACAGGAATAATGTCACCATTTGGAAGCTTAATGGGGCATGGCTGATTGAGAAGCTTAATAGTATCAAGAGAAGACAAATTGGAAGTCATGTGATCAGAGGCACCTGAATCAACAATCCATTCAGTGTTAGAAAGAGAAGCAGAATGACAAGAGGCGAGATTACCAGCAAAATTGGTAGAGTTGGTGTTCAAGGGCGATAAGAGATCCAAGAGTTGACAGTATTGTTCGCTGGTGAGACCAGGGATAGAAATCTCAAAAGAAGTTGAAGCACCTGTGACATTATTTTCAACCATTGAAGATGTTTCCGTAACGTTAGATAGGTCAGATAAAAAAAATGCTGAATCGGGGCAACTTAGAGCTTTGTTACGACCAAAAATTATAAACCATCGATTTGGTAATCTTCGACTTTAATCAGATAAGCCAAAGGTGCCGTCGGAATGTTGAGACCACTAAGGCGAGCCGAAACTGATACAAGAAATGCCGCTAACGACTAAGAAAACTGAATAGATGCCGAAGAAGACGACCAAAGGCTTAAGAAGTTGTGTGATGACTTTGATACAGCTAAGGCTCATGAGAAACGACTGGTGAAGGAAGCTCATAATCAAGAAATCCAAGTAATGATGCTATTGCGCCTACAAGACGACCAAAATTGCAAGCACCGGAACTGCACTGAGAGCTGCAAGATGCGACTAAAAATGGAGCACTGCAAGATGGCTAAAGCAGAGGATGATGCTAGAACGGAGAATGACCAGTCGCTTGGGACTACATATATGCGAGTTGGAGCAGCCCGAAGTCGAAGAGAGATTGCCAACCTGAGAGAGAATGCCGACTAAGAGAGAAGGAGCAGCTCGAAGTCAGAGAAAACTACAGCGAGTGTTAGAAACTGAAATGGCAAGAAAGTAGAGATCTGAGGGACGATGATGACCGGAGAACTGAATAGCCAAGGATGACGACGAAAACGACGGACAAATCATCGGAAAAACTAGAGAATGCCGGAAAAAAACTGAGAGCTGATAAGACGCTAATGAGCCGCCACTGTTGGGTGTGCAGCGACAACAAGATAGGGACAGAGGGAGCAGGGAGCGACGCTAGAATGGGATGAGCCAGAGAAGCCGGAAAAGATGACTGAAAAACAGAAAGCGCCAGAGACGAGAAATCGGAGAGTTGGGAGAGATGGCCGAAGAAGTCGAACTGATGAGCCGGATATATGAGGGCCGCAACTGAGAGACAGTGAGCGCTGCAAACTGAGAGAGATGAAAATCCTTCAGAGGGCTAAACGACGGAATCCTTCAGAGGGCTAAACGATGGCCGGTGACTGAGATGCTGAGAGCCAAGAGAGATGCCGAAAACGAAGCCGAGGGATATCGTCGGGAACAACGATGATTGAGAGGGAGAACTTAAGCGGACGGCGGCGGCAGCGGCAAAGAAAAAATAGGTTAAGAAACCCGCTCTGATACCATGTTAAATTTGGAGGAGAAAGATAAAATCTTTATTGATGTACGATCATTACAATCATTACAAGGATCACAAGGGTATATATATACATGAGAGAATTTAAAATTAAAAAGTATATCTTTTTCTTAAGTGGAAAGTATATATTATTCTAATACCTATTATAGAATCATTGTTAACACATTCATAGCTTCATGTTTCTTCACAAACCTTTATTTAACTTTCATAACAAACCCAAAGAAATTATTCTATAAGCAATATTCCAACCTCAATTTGGCCTTAGTTTTCTTAGAGCTTTGTTAAACCATTTCATTAACAATAGCAAGCTACCAAAAAAATTGTGAATCTTACATTAATTCAGCAAAAGCAAGGGAATCATAATAAGAGCATATTAGGCACCTTAATGACAAATTCCTTGAGATACTAAATCTAAACCATAAATTCATAATGGTTCTTCTAATGTGCAACCTCCAACCTTCCAACTTGAGGTTCTCCCCTCCAAGAGATTTTAAAATGTTGTTCAAGCTCTTTTGGATATTGAAGAAGCACTATAATGCAATAGATTCTTACTCACATTTAATATTTTTGTTATGACTATATTTTTTGTTAGGAGATTTTTTTTTTTTATAAAAATTTAATTACTAGTCCAAATGGAAGATTGTTAAAATGTTATGGTCTTACATAGCTTATTTTATAAAATTCAGACTAAATGAATATCAAACATTTTCAGGGCATGGAACTAATGAGTCTTTTATAAAGTGATCACTATATTAAGGTAATGGGTCTAAAGCACCTATTCATCATATTTTAGTATGTGTGGGCCTTGTTTGCACAAGGAGCCCGTGATGGGTTAGGATTTCCTTATGTTGGTATTTAAGTAACAAGGAGAGGTCTTGCCTTCACCCTTTTTCAGTGTGGTTGCGCACCAAGTCTGTAACGACCCAAAAATTCATACCATATTTTTTTTTCTTTATATAGATTGTAAAATTATATTACTCTAATACCCCTTTGAAATGAAAAATAGCTTCCCAAGAGGGGGGGTGAATTGGAAATCTTTTAATTTTATTTGATTTTTAAGTTTTCTAATTTTAATAACCCAGCAAAATACAATGTATAACAACACTTGAGAAAACTGGAATTTAAAATAATAATTCAATCAATGTAATCAATCAATCAATAACATTTAGGTTTCCATTGCTTTCCCTGTAACCTTTTATTATACATTTTACTTGATTAAGATTTCCGCAAATTAATCAACGTACTCCCCTTTTGGGTTTCTGCAAAAGATTAATCAAAACATACTTTCTATTGATCAAGAACTTTTGTATCCTTCTCAATTTAAATCCTGCAACCTGCACTTATAAATTTTATAACAAAAGCAAATAAAGTATGTAAATTAAAGTAGAGAGAAGGAGACAAGAGGTTTTACGAGGTTCGGCTTCAACACAGCCTACGTCCTCGCCTTTGGTAAAAAAACCAAAGGATTTCACTATATCAGTTCCTTTACCTGGTGGAACAATACCAACTTACAATGCACTCCTTCAATTAGGCTAGAGCCCACCTCTCCAAATAACAACCCCTTATTTGGTTCAACGATTCAACAACTCGGAATCGTTTAAGAAAGATAACGAAGGAATATGTGTACAAAAAAGAACTCTCACAGTAGAGTGAATTAATACACCAATCAGCTCACTTTATACCTCAAAGTAATTTAAATATAAGAAATTTCAAGTTCAATTACTTGGTATGGATTATCAAATAATTTTCCAAAGAGGATAAAAAATTTTGATCGTTGGAAAACTTAATTTCAGAATGTAAATCGATTTCAGATCAGAGAGTTTATCTTAAAAGAATTTCAGATCCTTTGAAAACAAAATTTTGAATACTTGAAGATTAGTTGATCTAAAACCTTTAAAGAAAAAAAACTTACTTTGATCTAAAAGCCTTTGAATATCTCTGGATCAGAAAAGTTGTTGAAAAGCACTTGATCTGGAAACTTTAGAGGATTTCTCAATTTCAAAATTCTTTTGAATATTTCATCAAAGTTCTTTCTCTCTTTCTTTTCTATTATTTAAAATGTTTGAGATTAGAACTATTTATAGAGTTTTTTTGAAATCATCCATTACTCCCAAAGATTCATAAAATTCATTTTCAAATATTTTGAAATAAATATGTTTAAAAACATGGTTTAAAAAATCTTCTCTTTTTAAGCCCTTTTTATTTATTAAAAAAAAACTTTTTAGAGTATATATGTTTAAAAAATATATTTTTGATTTTCCAAATATTTTGAAATAAATATGTTTAAAAACTTCATTATTTCAAAAAATTTTCTTTTCTTAAACCCTTTCTTTTTATGGATTTAAGAAATATATAAAAACATATTTTTCAATTTTTATGAGCTTCAAATTTCTTTATACTTACGATTTACTTTGAAGTACTTACATTTGAGAATATCCTTAAAAGTATAATCTAGTCTTCAAAACTTGTTCTTCCACCATCTTTGTAGTTGCATTATTTCCTTTGAGCTTTTCACAATGACTTCATTCTTCATGCTCTTTGTAATCCATGAACTTTTTTATGCGCTTGAGCTCTGTTATTTTCCTGAATACATTTACTTGAAACATATTAAATATATCATTTGATTTGTTATCATCAAAATAAGAATTGTATGCCTTATTAAGCCAACATTCTCCCCCTTTTTGATGATGACAAATCGAGAGCAAAAATAATAAGTTTTTAAAATTCATGGCTCCCTTTATCAATAAGCATGGTATATTTTCATGACTCCCCCTATCAAAAAGCATGGTATACTTAGAGAAGAAAAAAAAAAAAAACTTCATTAAAAGTCACAAGCATACAAACAAACTTCATATTTTTGCACACTACAACTTTCTCTACCCCTTTGGACATCAATCAAAAAGGAGGGAAGGAGAAAAATAGAGAAAATACTTCAATCAAAATACTAGTTCTAGAACACCAAAAGTTGCATAGTCGATAAAAACTTGAATACATAGAAACACAAGAAAAATCAGTCAGAAGCTTCCATATTTTCACTTTCATCATCTTCTTCTTCTTGTTCTTCATATTCATTTTGTCCTTCCTCTTGATCACTGTCATCTTCTTCTTCTTGCTCTCTAGATTCATCCTCACTAGAAGTAGCAGAGCTGATACTCATAGGAAATGTGATCGTGAGAACCAGATCGTGGTAAAATATTGTATGTAATGATCTTGTGCAAGATGAGGGCTTTCAAACTGAGTTGCTTATAAAGTGGAGGATGACCAAAGTTTACCGGAATGTAAGTCATAACTAGTGGCAAAAACTCTTGTGGTGTGAAACCTTGAGCCATAATCCATTGCTTCTTAATAATATGAATCTCAAAATCCCCTGGCTTAATTCGTAGAATTTTTCCCAAAGATATGGAATTTAGTTGAATCTCTTTCCCAAGCATATTTGTTTTGATTCCATTTTCACATTGCTCCATTTTTGCATAGAAAATATGTACAACATTAGGATAATACCCTTAGCTTGGAGTTTCAAGATTTCGGGAAAATTTGATTGAAAGAACGTTATGTCGAGTACCTTACCTAATATCAGTTCTGCTGAAGCAATTTGATTTCGGTAGAGGTGCTTGGTGTGTGGAGTGACCAACCATTTCTCCACTTCATCGTTATTGATTCTTGTGGAAGAAGAAGATCTTTTAACACCAACGGATTTTGTTCTAGGCATGGTTAGATGAAGAAGAAAATCAAGGAAACTCGAAGCTAATGCTCAGTTTTTGTGTGTAAGATGGATTTGATGCTAGATTTCAAGATGTTTTTGAGCAAGATTTTTGTATTAAAGGTGATGGAGACGAAGGGTTTCTGAAGGAAAATGAAATGGTTAGGCGCCTGGAGGATTTTAAAATGACTTAGAATAGGGTTTTAAACCCCACCCGCCGCAAGGCAGTCGCTTGCTTCAATGTGGCAGGCGCCTATCTATGTGGAATTTTTAAAAGGCAATGGCCAGACAGTCGCCTGGTACCCTGGTGGCAGTCGCCTGCCAACCAGACACATCTTAAATAACTTCACGATTATGAAGCATGCCCAATTCTCTTCTTATAAATATAAATCTTTCTTCCGATAAAGGTTTTGTGAAAATATCTGCTAATTGATCATGTGTATTCACAAACTCTAGTACTATATCTTCGTTTTGTACATGATCTCTCAAGAAATGATGTCTTATATCAATGTGTTTTGTTCTTGAGTGAGATACTAGATTTTTTGAGATATTAATAGCACTTGTGTTATCACATTTGATAAGGATAGTTTGATATTGTATTTGAAAGTCTTTTAACTGTTTCATATATAATGTTTGAGCACAACAGCTTCCTGCAGCAATGTATTCTACTTCTGTTGTGGATAATGCTACAGAATTTTGTTTCTTTGATGACCATGAAACTAGAGAATGTCCTAGAAAATGACACGTTCCACTTGTGCTTTTTCTATCTATTTTACATCCAACAAAGTCTGCATCTGAATAACTAATCATTTCAAATCCAGATTCCTTTGGATACCATAAACCTAGTTCAAGTGTACCTAGGAGATACCTAAGAATTCTTTTTACTGCTGTTTGATGTGATTCTTTTGGGGCTGACTAAAATCTTGCACACATACATACACTGAACATAATATCTGGTCTACTTGCTGTTAAATAGAGTAGGCTTCCTATCATTCCTCGATAATGCTTTGTATCAACTTGTTTCCCTTTTTCATCTCTTTCAAGACTAGTTGAAGTACTCATAGGAGTTCCTATGGGTTTACTTTCTTCCATATTAAACTTTTTTAACATGTCTTTAATGTATTTAGTTTGATTTATAAAAATTCCATTTCTTGCTTGTTTGATTTGTAATCCAAGAAAGTAATTTAATTCTCCCATCATACTCATCTCAAATTCTTTTTACATACATGTGGAAAATTCTTTACATAGATCTTTATTTGTTGCTCCAAATATAATATCATCCACATATATTTGAACTAGTAACAAATCTTTGTTTTTAGTTTTAATGAATAAGGTACTATCAACTTTTCCTCTTGTAAATTCATTTTTGAGTAAGAACTTACTTAATCTCTCATACCAAGCTCTTGGAGCTTGTTTCAAACCATAAAGAGCTTTTGTCAATTTGAATACATAGTTTGGATGTTTAGAATTTTCAAACCCTGGGGGTTGTTTGACATATACTTCTTCGTTTATATATCCATTAAGAAATGCACTTCACATCCATTTGATATAACTTAAAGTCCTTATAGGCTGCATAGGCTAAGAGCAACCTAATGGCTTCCATCCTTGTCACAGGTGCAAAAGTTTCATCGTAATCTATTCCCTCTTCTTGATTATATCCTTGTGCCACTAACCTAGCTTTATTTCTTACAACAACTCTATTTTCATCTTTCTTATTTCTAAACACCCATTTGGTTCCTAAAATTGATTTATTTTTGGGTTTTGGTATTAGTTCACATACTTGACTTCTTTCGAATTGATTTAATTCCTCTTGTATAGCAATAATCCAAGAGTCATCATTTAAGACATCTTCAATATTTTTTGGTTCATATTGGGATAAGAAGGCACAATGATTGCAAATATTTTTTAGTGAGGCTCTAGTAGTTATTCCTTTTGATGTTTCACCTAAAATTTGTTCTTTTGGGTGATTTTTGTCATATTTCCACTCTTTAGGAAGTTTAAGTTTTTCTGAAAGGTTTTCATTTAATGTATCATTATCCTTTTCTTCCTTTATTTCAAGAACTTCTTCTTTTTATGAAGTAACTTCTTTTTCATCATTCATATTTTTTATATTATAACAATTTGATTCATCAAAGGTTGTATGAATTGATTCCATAATTGTAGAAGTTCTTTTATTATAAATCCTATAGGCTTTACTATTTGTAGAATAGCCTAAGAAAATACCTTCATCTGACCTTGTATCAAATTTTCCTAGGTCATCTTTAGTATTTAAAATAAAACATTTGCAACCGAATACATGAAAGTAGGATATATTTGGTTTTCTATCTTTCCAAATTTCAGATGTTTCATCTATTTTCAATCTTATAGATACCCTATTTACAATATAACATGCTGTATTTACAGCTTCTGCCCAAAAATATTTAGGTAAATTATTTTCATTAAGCATTGTTCTTGCCATTTATTGCAAAGTTCTATTTTTCCTTTCAACAACTCCATTTTGCTGCGGAGTTCTAGATGCTGAAAAATTGTGAGTTATTCCATGTTCATTACAAAATTTGTCTACTTCTTTATTTTTAAACTCTCTTCCTTGGTCACTTCTAAAGCTTGTTACATTATAACCTTTCTCATTTTGTAGTTTCTTGCATAACGTTATTAATTGATTGCAAGTTTCATCTTTGTTTGCTAAGAATATTATCCAAGTAAATCTTGAAAAATCGTCTACTATTACAAAAGCATATTGTTTTCCACCTAAGCTTAAGGTTCTTGTTGGACCAAATAAGTCTAAGTGTAGGAGTTCAAGGGGTCTTTTAGTGGATATTAATTTTTTCTTTTTAAAACTTGTTTTTACTTGTTTTCTCTTTTGACAAGCATCACATATCTTGTCTTTTACAGACTTAATATTTGGTAATCCTTTTATAAGATTTTTTTTTTTTAGATAATTTAGATAGTAGGTCCATGCTAGCATGTCCTAGTTTCCTATGCCATAACCAACTTACTTCATTTATAGCTGCTAAACAAGTTATGTTTTGATTTGTTATTTTCTCAAGATTTATACAATAAACATTATTTATTCTATGAGCCATAAACAAGGTTTCTTTATTTTTGGGATTCTTGATGACACATTTTTCTTTCATGAACATTACTTCGAACCCTTTGTCACTTAATTGACTAATACTTAAAAGATTATGTTTTAATCCTTCTACTAATAACACATTATCTATAGTAAGTGAAGGTTCCTTACCAATTTTACCTATACCAACAATTTTACCTTTGACATTGTCGCCGAAGGTGACGTATCCCCCATCCTTTTGTTGTAGGGTAGTAAACTTGGTCTTGTCACCAGTCATATGCCTTGAGCATCCACTATCCAAGTACCATTTGTCTGTTGTCGTTGTTGTCCTAAGACAAACTTATAATAAGGGACACTAAGTGTTAGTTTTTGGAACCCAAATTCTTTTGACTTTTATTGTTTTACTATTAGTTCCACTGCTTGTCTTCCATTCTCCTTGGACTTTAACATATTTTCTCTTTGATGGACAATTAAACATTATATGACCTTTAGTCTTACACATATAGCAAGTGGTGTGTTCATGTTTGTTATTTGATGAAGTGCTAGCATAGAACATAGCTTCCTTATTAAAGTATCCCATGTATAGCTTTTTATTCTTTTTATTTGTTTTACCATTGTAGCCTATTCCTTCTTTGTTTCCATGAAGCCTTTGCTGTCCGATCATTTTTTCAAAGTTCTCTTTACCTCTAGTAAAGTTATAGATAATCTTTTCTTTGTCCTCAACTATCTTGTTGAGTTGATTTATTTCTAAATCTTTCTTATTCAACCCATCTGTATGAGTTTTATCTAATTCTTGTTTTATTTTGTCTTCCAGCTTTTTAATATAAATATTTCTTTCTTCTTCAATAACTTTGAATGATTCTAGTTGCTTTACTAGTTCTTGATTTTGATCCTTCAAAGTTATATTTCTTTTAGACACTTTTATAAACCTTTTATGTAGTAAAAATAATTCAATTTGTAATTCTTTATAAGGAGGCAAATTGTCACATGATTCATCACAGGACATATTTTGAGATTCTGTTGAAGAGTAATAAGAATTTACCTCTTCATCGTTTGCCATGAAGCATATATTTGCCATCTCTTGCTCACTTGATTTAGTTTCAATTTCGCTAGAGCTTGAATTATCCCAAGTAGCTTTCATTGCTTCCTTCTTTTTCTTCTTGTTTTTCTTGAGTAGCGGACACTCTGGTTTAATATGCCCTGACTTTTTGCAATGATAACAAATTGGTTCATTCTTACCATTATTTTCTTTCCTACTTGTATCTCCTTTTTCAGTTTTCTTTTTATAAAATTTTCTAGGAAACCTTTTATTTCTTCTATAGAATTTTCCCAATCTTTTAGTAATGAATGCCAATTCATCTTGATCAAGGTCACTTGTTTCACTTTCTTCTTCACTGGAGCTATGGCCAGATGCTTTTAGAGCTATGGATTTTTTATGTTTTGATTCAGGATTCCTTTCTTTCAGTGCCATTTCATATGTAAGAAGTGAGCCTATAAGTTCATCTAAAGACGTAGTCTTAAGATTTCTACCTTCCATGATGGCTATGGCTTTTGGTTCCCAAATAGGAGGTAGACCTCTTAGAATTTTCCTGATCATTTCGTATGTAGTATAGGTTTTTCCTAAGGCACTTAGAGAGTTTATTATGTGGGTAAATCTGATATACATGCTTGATTTTGTTTCTTTAGAATTCATTTTGAAAGCTTCGTATTCACTTGTCAGCATGTCTATCCTATTGTCTCTAACATCAACAGTTCCTTCATAAGTTACCTCTAGTTTATCCCAAATCTCCTTAGCTGCTTTGCAAGCCATGACTCGATTAAATTCATTTGCAGCTAATGCACAATATAACGCATTTATAGCACTTGCATTTATTTGAAGCATTTTATAATATAAGTCAGTCATGTCTTTCTTTTCTTTTGGAATATGTTTTCCATCAACTAACTTAGAAGGTATAAGATTTCCATCCATGACAACTTCCCAAACTTTCCAATCCATGTGTTGGAAAAATATATTTCCATCATCTTTTTCCAAAAAGTATAATTGTGTCCACAAAAGATTGGTGCACGGGTTGAGGATTGTCCTTCACCAAAGGATGCTACTCCGATATTTGCCATTTGATCTTTTTATAGTTTCTTTTTAGGAATTTCTATAACTAGGCTCTGATACCAAATGAAATGAAGAATAGCTTCCCAAGAGGGGGGTGAATTGGAACTCTTTTAATTTTATTTGATTTTAAGTTTTCTAATTTTAATAACCCAGCAAAATACAATGTATAACAACACTTAAGAAAACTGGAATTTAAAATAATAATTCAATCAATGTAATCAATCAATCAATAACATTTAGGCTTCCATTGCTTTCCTTGTAACCTTTTATTATACACTTTATTTGATTAAGATTTCCGCAAATTAATCAACGTACTCCCCTTTTGGGTTTCTGCAAAAGGTTAATCAAAACGTACTTTCTATTGATCAAGAACTTTTGTACCCTTCTCAATTTAAATCCTGCAACCTGCACTTATAAATTTTATAACAAAAGCAAATAAAGTATGTAAATTAAAGTAGAGAGAAGGAGACAAGAGTTTTACGAGGTTCGGCTTCAACACAGCCTACGTCCTCGCCTTTGGCAAAAACACCAAAGGATTTCACTATATCAGTTCCTTTACCTGGTGGAATAATACCAACTTACAATGCACTCCTTCAATTAGGCTAGAGCCCGCCTCTCCAAATAACAACCCTTTATTTGGTTCAACGATTCAACAACACAGAATCGTTTAAGAAAGATAACGAAAGAATATGTGTACAAAAAAGAACTCTCACAGTAGAGTGAATTAATACACCAATCAGCTCACTTTATACCTCAAAGTAATTTAAATATAAGAAATTTCAAGCTCAATTACTTGGTATGGATTATCAAATAATTTTCCAAAGAGGATAAAAAATTTTGATCGTTGGAAAACTTAATTTTAAAATGTAAATCGATTTCAGATCATAGAGTTTATCTTAAAAGAATTTCAGATCCTTTGAAAACAAAATTTTGAATACTTGAAGATTAGTTGATCTAAAACCTTTAAAGAAAAAAACTTACTTTGATCTAAAAGCCTTTGAATATCTCTGGATCAGAAAAGTTGTTGAAAAGTACTTGATCTGGAAACTTTAGAGGATTTCTCAATTTCAATATTTCATCAAAGTTCTTTCTCTCTTTCTTTGTACTTTCTTTTCTATTATTTAAAATGTTTGAGATTAGAATTATTTATAGAGTTTTTTTTTGAAATCATCCATTACTCCCAAAGATTCCTAAAATTCATTTTCAAATATTTTGAAATAAATATGTTTAAAAACATGGTTTAAAAAATGTTCTCTCTTTAAGCCCTTTTTATTTATTAAAAAAAACTTTTTAGAGTATATATGTTTAAAAAATATATTTTTGATTTTCCAAATATTTTGAAATAAATATGTTTAAAAACTTCATTATTTCAAAAAATTTTCTTTTCTTAAACCCTTTCTTTTTATGGATTTAAGAAATATATAAAAACATATTTTTCAATTTTTATGAGCTTCAAATTTCTTTATACTTAAGATTTACTTTGAAGTACTTACATTTGAGAATATCCTTAAAAGTATAATCTAGTCTTCAAAACTTGTTCTTCCGCCATCTTTGTAGTTGCATTCTTTCCTTTGAGCTTTTCACAATATGACTTCATTCTTCATGCTCTTTTTAATCCATGAACTTTCTTATGCGCTTGAGCTCTATTATTTTCCTAAACACTTTTACTTGACACATATTAAATATATCATTTGATTTGTTATCATCAAAATAAGAATTGTAAGCCTTATTAGGTCAACACTCTTATAAAATCTACTATAATGTCTCTGTCCCAAAGTGGACACCGAGAATTCCTGTTCATAGAAACAAAACACCTATGCAGCGGAAAACATAAATTATATCACCATAATTACAATACCAGAGTTTCAGTATTTTTCAAACGTACATACACATCTCTCCAAAATCATCCACCAAATCCCTTAGGAACTACTCAAAAATATATCTCCCAAAATCACTTACCCTACAGACAAGGCAATACAAGGGTCTCCTCTATTTCTGAACCTGATCTACTCATCTAACTAGATAACTTGAAATGTTTATAAATACTGGGATGAGACAACTCTCAGTAAGATGAAATATGTTATTACCAGTGTATGGCAAATGAGTCTATGTGAGCAATATATTTATTAATTAGGTTATAACTGGGATATCATATAAAGATAAGATACATCATAATTCACACTTATGTCACTTAAAGTACAAGTGTTTATTAACATTCTACTTAATCATACTTTTAGCTACTATCTATATACTTTCTATTTTCAAAAAATCTATGTACATATATATAATTGTGAAAACTTCCCTAGATGGATAACTATATGTCATGATTTAACCCCTCATGGCAGGGTTGTGCGGCTCGTGGGCTAGACTTAACACTGGCTGGCCTACCAAGATAAGTCAACTGTAAACCTCTGTCGTCAGATTGGCCGCCTCAACTTGGACTACAAGTGAGTCTTCGTCTCTCCCAAGGCATAATTAACTACTCATAAATTTCACACTCTATCTGAGATGTGTTGTTGCACTCTGAACTATAATAGCTATGGAACCGTACTCTGTAATCTGATATGGTCTATTAGGGTTTGATATTATATAATACTATTTAATATATCTTACTGTTTTACCATGATTCTATTTCAACTGTAATAATCATGATTCTATAAAATTGTGTTAATCATAACGTTGTAATAAACTGATCTATGTAAGCTGTAATATCTGTATGTCGGTTCTATAATATCTATATATCATGGTTCTATAATCTGAATATCATGGTACTGTGAAAATTGTATATCATAGTTCTATATAACCATGTAAACTATAATTCTGTAAAACACTATATAGTCATAACTCTGTAAATAAAAGTGTATGATATGTATATCATGATTCTGTAAAAACTATATAATCGTAGTTCTGTAAAAGCTGTATAGAATTTTTTACTATACCAATATTCTCATGCCACACAATAATTAAAACTCATTAAATATAATCTATAAAACTGTATAATTTCTTACTCTAAATAATTCAAAATCTTACTCTGGAAACTCATAATCATATACTATATTTTACTAGTAAAAATTTCTAATTTAACTAGCATAACATATTTCCCTTATCTAACTAACTAAGACTCGTTTATTATTCACTAATTCAGGTGTAATAACCCGGAAAAAAAAGTTATTAAATAAAAAAAATATTATTAATTAATTAAAATTATTAATCAATTAATTAGTTAAAACATTATTAAATTAATGTATTAAATAAACAAATAAATGGAATAGTAAAAAAAGAATTAAATTAAATTAAAATTATTTATTAGTAATTAATTAGTTAAACATTATTAACTTGAATTAATTAAGTTAAGTAAAATGGTGATTATATATACATATACATACATATATATATATATATATATATATATATAAAAGTATATGATATAAGTTAAGTTAAAGTAAGTAAAAAAAAAAAAGAAATAAAAAAAGGATAAAGAAGCCTAAGAACAGATTGAATTGCAAAGAGAGAGAGAGCCTTTGCGCTCTCTCTCCGTTCATCTCTCTCCTTCGTCTCCTCTCCCTCTCTCCTCAATTGTCCGACAGATATTCAGTCGATTGGAAAACGGAAGGTACCATTGGATTCCTAACTCTGCCACCGACATTTCTACTAGAGTAAATTTGTCATGGGAGCGGCGTAGGCACCACTCTTAGGGAAAGATATATTTCCTCTAAATCCTTAATTTCTCCTTAGATTTTTAGTCAAATCGACGATCAGACACCACCATGGGGTCCTAGTCATGATCGTCGTCATTTTGGTGTGAGTAAATTTTTAATTGGGGTTTCTAGGCCCCACTCCAAAGCAAGAGTGAGATTTGAGAAATTTGATAAATTGGTTATATTTAAGGGTATAACTATTTATTTGGAATTTATGGGTTTAGGAAATATTAAAATAGTATTTTATTTAGGGTTGATTTAATGGAATTAGGATTTTTATTTTAAGGTCCGGGTGAGCGCCGCAAACATCTTTTCGGGGTCCTTGTTGGCGTAATTCAAGAAACTAGGTAAGGGGAAAAATATATATTCAACCATAGTTTTTATGAATTTAATGAAACAGAATTGTGTTATATATATGTGTATATGTTTCGGTATGGGTTTAAAATGCCAACAATTTAAATTATGTTTTTCCGTGTTTAGAGTTGTTTATTAGGTACGTATATGCGAAAATGAATTGATGAAAGTGGAAAATATTTTCAGAATAATTATGTAAGAAATGAAAGGTATTTTTCAATATATAAACATTAAATGTTGGTTGGCTTATTTTATAGGCAGTGTATGAATTTTATTACTAAATTGTGTGGCATGAGTAAATGTAAGTTTTATACAAATATATGTTAAATGTATGAGATGCAAGTTAAGTAAGTAATGCATTGAAAATGAAATATGATATGAACTATGTTGCTTGTGCGTGTTAATGCAACTATGTAAACAGTTGAAAGATGTTGGGTAAAATAGTTGAAAAATACTAGGTAAAACAGCTGAAAGATGTTGGGGTAAAATAGTTGAAAGATGTTAGGTAAAACAGCTAAAAGATGTTGGGTAAAATAGTTGAAAAATGTTGGGTAAACAGTTGAAAGAAGTTGGGTAAAACAATTAAAAGATGTCGGATAAAACAGCTGAAAGATGTTAGGTGTGTAATGAAATGAAGTGAAAATGGAAATAAATGAAACGAAAATGAAGTGTGAAATGTGAACAATGTAAAATGAAAAAGAGTCACTTAAAGTAAAATGAAGTGAAATGTTAAATTTATGAACATGAACATAGGTGAATGGTTGAATAATGACAGAAAGAATAATGTATTATGATATTAGAAGTATCTATGCTCGTAGAACATGTTACGATTGGGCAGGGCGTACTCTTCGCCAGAGGGCTTGCTGAGAAAGGCGAGTGCGCTCGTAACTTCAGATGTGGCAGTAGCTATATAACGTGCTATGACAGAGGGAACCTACTTGTATGAGCGGATAGATTTCCCTATCCTTGGGGTCTTCACTGGTAAACTTTTGTTTGAACTATGTGAGTATGAGATCAATTTAATACTTGAGGACTTACTAAGTAAGGTGCGTGCCCTGGTATGCTTCACTAGCAACCCTTGGGTTTTCTAAGTATCAAAGTAGAGAGTGGCTACTTGTATAGGCGCGTAATCACCTCTATCTTTAGGTAATCTTGTGGGTTAAATATTTTGCATGTGTTTGAATAAGATCAGAAAATGATTTCAGAAATTATGTTAACAATTTTCAAATATTAAATATTATGTTGTTATATAAACTCATGTTAGCCACATATTGTTTTAATATATTGTTTTTTCCCTTACTAAGATGTGTTTCACTCGAATATGAATTTATCTTTTTTAGGATTTCCTCAAGATTGATTTTAGAGAGTTCGAGGTTTTATAGCATTTTTGGGAAATAGAAAGAGAAAAGGGTATATATTTATGTTAATTTCGAGATGTATATTTTATGTTTTATGTATTAAAGTCTTCAGATAGATGAATAGTTGTGAATATTGGTATTTGTGAATAATGTTTTGGAGACATGTATATATGTGATTACAGGTGGTGAATAGTTAATTTGGATTATGAATAAGAATAGTAAACTCTGGTATTATATAATTGGAGATTATATTTATGTTTTCCACTACGTACATGATATTAGAATGTAGATTATCAGGTAAATGAATGGATTAGTAGCACTCCGGGCCCACGTAGAGGGTCGGGGCGTTACATCACTCCTACAACGTTCGTGATTCCAAAACCCTGAAATTATGCATATATATTTTTCTCAGTCAATCAACATAATTTCCCAGTATAGTTATCCAATTCACATCTTTTCTAGACCGCATATTCATAATTTCCTAGACTATAAACTATTATCATCTTTACCTGAGTTCCTGAGGAAGTATCCACTAGGATCTTTATCTCGTGTTTGCGGTGTTTGCAACAAACCCTGTGTTTCATATTAACCCTAATTTAATCAATTCAAACTTCAATATCTTTTTGTCTAACACAAATCATGGGTCCAAAAATACCTAATAATCATGAAAACCTTAAAATAACCCGCTTACCCTGATTTTGGGATGGTGCCTAAGAACTCCAAACCAACATTCTACTCCGGCAATCTTGTAAAGAATCTCCCCATGAACCTCATAGCAGTTCCCGATCGTCAAACCAGGCTTTAATGAAGCGAGGATCGTAGAGAGTGTA